>NC_091013.1:105636628-105943338 GCF_041296385.1 Aphelocoma coerulescens | reverse complement strand
GGGGAACATCTTTTCGTCCTGGCACGTTCTTCTGTGCGGGACGTCTGTCCGCATCTTCGCTCTCTGCAAGGCTGGAAGGTGCGCGGTGGTACTCGGAAGCGAGAAGAAGGCTGCAGAGAGCACCGCGCTCTGCCGCGCTGTGCAGGCTGTACAGGCAAGAAGCCTAGCCCTGGAATGTGGTGCAAATACAAGCTTCCACGCATCGGGGGCAAGCTCTGGGTAAGCTCGCTGACCTAAAAGTGTTCTGTGGGCGAGACGCAGCCGAGAAGCTCTCCCTTAAGGTTCAGGCTACCACGCAGACGGAAGGTGCCGCTACCTAGCGCTGCGAGGGAAGAGCATAGCCCAGGCGTGTTTCGGCAGAAGCAGCAGCCTGGAGGCTTTCGCAGCCGGCACCGTGCTCTCTGGGCGAGAAGCAGACGACCGTTCGTCTGCAGCGAAACGAAAGCGCGACGTGGTACGAAGGGGCAGAAGAACGAAGGCGCAGAGCACCACCGGGCTGCCGTTGCGACTCGCACAGGCTGCAAGAGGAAGCGTGCCTGCCACTCGCTCGTTCGCGGATTCACTTTAGCAGTCGGAAACAGAAAGCTCGACTTGCGGCTACTTGTGCTGCTGCCTAGTTCTCTTCCAGTAGCCCCTGGAAACAACGATGCTCGGTTTATGCTTCGAGACGCAGCGATCACGGTGGTAGGTGCGGTGGAGAAGGGAAAAGCCAGCGTGCAGGAGGACAGTTTCTCGTTGCTCTACGTGAGGCAAGGGGAAGGTTCAGCCCAGCAGTGGCTGTTGCTCCTGGAGCCTTTTCTTTGGAGCAGCTGCTGCAAGCGGGCAACGGAGCTGCGAGAGTGCCTAATGGGTGGGACGGCACCGTCTATCGGCGAAGGAAGCGCTGCCTAGCCGCAGTGTGTTGTGCTCAGTTTCCAGGCTGCTTCGAGAAGGGGCACTTGAAGAACGCCTTCTTTCTCGACGCGTCCTTCTGGGTGCGCTCAAGCTGCGTGGACTCTGCAACACGGCAGGGTGCAAGCAACTGTTTCTGGCCAGGTTGTGTGATGATGGAGTGCAAGGGCTGCGCCTTACTCGCGGAAGCTGCGGAGCATTCTCATCAGCCTGAATGCGCTTGTGAAGCAGCTCTCTGCTGGACTTTGGAAGCCGGCACGCTGAGCCCCTTAGAATGCCTGCCCGCTGCCCGGGCTGCTGCGTTCTTCGCCTTCTGTGCTCTGGATGGCGAACTGAAGCCAGCGATGGCTTTGAGCTGTCCCGCTCTTCAGCGCGTGTATAACTGCACGCATCCACAGTGCTCTGTGCACGGATTTTCTCAGCTCGAGGTGCAATCATTTTCTTGCTGGTTTACAGTGTCCAAAGCGTCCGTGAGCTCTCGCTCGGCCAAATTGCGTCAAGAGAGAAGCCCTTGCTGGATTCGCCTTTCGCTGGCCAAGACTTTCAACACAGCACCACAATCCGGGCGACGACGAGGAGGAAAGGGGGAACATCTTTTCGTCCTGGCACGTTCTTCTGTGCGGGACGTCTGTCCGCATCTTCGCTCTCTGCAAGGCTGGAAGGTGCGCGGTGGTACTCGGAAGCGAGAAGAAGGGCTGCAGAGAGCACCGCGCTCTGCCGGCGCTGTGCAGGCTGTACAGGCAAGAAGCCTAGCCCTGGAATGTGGTGCAAATACAAGCTTCACGCATCGGGGGCAAGCTCTGGGTAAGCTCGCTGACCTAAAGTGTTCTGTGGGCGAGACGCAGCCGAGAAGCTCTCCCTTAAGTTCAGGCTACCACGCAGACGGAAGGTGCCGCTACCTAGCGCTGCGAGGGAAAGTGCATAGCCCAGGCGTGTTTCGGCAGAAGCAGCAGCCCTGGAGGCTTTCGCTGCCGGCACCGTGCTCTCTGGGCGAGAAGCAGACGACCGTTCGTCTGCAGCGAAACGAAAGCGCGACGTGGTACGAAGGGGCAGAAGAACGAAGGCGCAGAGCACCACCGGGCTGCCGTGCGACTCGCACAGGCTGCAAGAGGAAGCGTGCCTGCCACTCGCTCGTTCGCGGATTCACTTTAGCAGTCGGAAACAGAACAGCTCAGACTTGCGGCTACTTGTGCTGCTGCCTAGGTCTCTTCCAGTAGCCCCTGGAAACAACGATGCTCGGTTTATGCTTCGAGACGCATGCGATCACGGTGGTAGGTGCGGTGGAGAAGGGAAAGCCAGCGTGCAGAGGACAGTTTCTCGTTGCTCTACGTGAGGCAAGGGGAAGGTTCAGCCCAGCAGTGGCTGTGCTCCTGGAGCCTTTTTCTTGGGAGCAGCTGCTGCAAGCGGGGCAACGGAGCTGCGAGAGTGCCGTAATGGTGGGACGGCACGTCTATCGGCGAAGGAAGCTGCCTAGCCGCAGTGTGTTGTGCTCAGTTTCCAGGCTGCTTCGAGAAGGGGCACCTTGAAGAACGCCTTCTTTCTCGACGCGTCCTTCTGGGTGCGCTCAAGCTGCGTGGACTCTGCAACACGGCAGGGTGCAAGCAACTGTTTCTGGCCAGGTTGTGTGATGATGGAGTGCAAGGGCTGCGCCTTACTCTCGGAAGCTGCCGGAGCATTCTCATCAGCTGAATGCGCTTGTGAAGCAGCTCTCTGCTGGACTTTGGAAGCCGGCCACGCTGAGCCCCTTAGAATGCCTGCCCGCTGCCCCGGCTGCTGCGTTCTTCGCCTTCTGTGCTCTGGATGGCGAACTGAAGCCCAGCGATGGCTTTGAGCTGTCCCGCTCTTCAGCGCGTGTATAACTGCACGCATCCACAGTGCTCTGTGCACGGATTTTCCTCAGCTCGAGGTGCAATCATTTTCTTGCTGGTTTACAGTGTCCAAAGCGTCCGTGGAGCTCTCGCTCGGCCAAATGCGTCAAGAGAGAAGCCCTTGCTGGATTCGCCTTTCGCTGGCCAAGACTTTCAACACGAGCACCACAATCCGGGCGACGACGAGGAGGAAAGGGGGAACATCTTTTCGTCCTGGCACGTTCTTCTGTGCGGGACGTCTGTCCGCATCTTCGCTCTCTGCAAGGCTGGAAGGTGCGCGGTGGTACTCGGAAGCGAGAAGAAGGCTGCAGAGAGCACCGCGCTCTGCCGCGCTGTGCAGGCTGTACAGGCAAGAGCCTAGCCCTGGAATGTGGTGCAAATACAAGCTTCCACGCATCGGGGGGGCAAGCTCTGGGTAAGCTCGCTGACCTAAAAGTGTTCTGTGGGCGAGACGCAGCCGAGAAGCTCTCCCTTAAGGTTCAGGCTACCACGCAGACGGAAGGTGCCGCTACCTAGCGCTTGCGAGGGAAAGTGCATAGCCCAGGCGTGTTTCGGGCAGAAGCAGCAGCCTGGAGGCTTTCGCTGCCGGCACCGTGCTCTCTGGGCGAGAAGCAGACGACCGTTCGTCTGCAGCGAAACGAAAGCGCGACGTGGTACGAAGGGGCAGAAGAACGAAGGCGCAGAGCACCACCGGGCTGCCGTGCGACTCGCACAGGCTGCAAGAGGAAGCGTGCCTGCCACTCGCTCGTTCGCGGATTCACTTTAGCAGTCGGAAACAGAAGCTCGACTTGCGGCTACTTGTGCTGCTGCCTAGTTCTCTTCCAGTAGCCCCTGGAAACAACGATGCTCGGTTTATGCTTCGAGACGCAGCGATCACGGTGGTAGGTGCGGTGGAGAAGGGAAAGCCAGCGTGCAGAGGACAGTTTCTCGTTGCTCTACGTGAGGCAAGGGGAAGGTTCAGCCCAGCAGTGGCTGTTGCTCCTGGAGCCTTTTTCTTTGGGAGCAGCTGCTGCAAGCGGGCAACGGAGCTGCGAGAGTGCCTAATGGGTGGGACGGCACGTCTATCGGCGAAGGAAGCTGCCTAGCCGCAGTGTGTTGTGCTCAGTTTCCAGGCTGCTTCGAGAAGGGGCACCTTGAAGAACGCCTTCTTTCTCGACGCGTCCTTCTGGGTGCGCTCAAGCTGCGTGGACTCTGCAACACGGCAGGGTGCAAGCAACTGTTTCTGGCCAGGTTGTGTGATGATGGAGTGCAAGGGCTGCGCCTTACTCTCGGAAGCTGCCGGAGCATTCTCATCAGCTGAATGCGCTTGTGAAGCAGCTCTCTGCTGGACTTTGGAAGCCCGGCACGCTGAGCCCCTTAGAATGCCTGCCCGCTGCCCGGCTGCTGCGTTCCTTCGCCTTCTGTGCTCTGGATGGCGAACTGAAGCCCAGCGATGGCTTTGAGCTGTCCCGCTCTTCAGCGCGTGTATAACTGCACGCATCCACAGTGCTCTGTGCACGGATTTTCCTCAGCTCGAGGTGCAATCATTTTCTTGCTGGTTACAGTGTCCAAAGCGGTCCGTGGAGCTCTCGCTCGGCCAAATGCGTCAAGAGAGAAGCCCTTGCTGGATTCGCCTTTCGCTGGCCAAGACTTTCAACACAGCACCACAATCCGGGCGACGACGAGGAGGAAAGGGGGAACATCTTTTCGTCCTTGCACGTTCTTCTGTGCGGGACGTCTATCCGCATCTTCGCTCTCTGCAAGGCTGGAAGGTGCGCGGTGGTACACGGAAGCGAGAAGAAGGCTGCAGAGAGCACCGCGCTCTGCGGCGCTGTGCAGGCTGTACAGGCAAGAAGCCTAGCCCTGGAATGTGGTGCAAATACAAGCTTCCACGCATCGGGGCAAGCTCTGGGTAAGCTCGCTGACCTAAAAGTGTTCTGTGGGCGAGACGCAGCCGAGAAGCTCTCCCTTAAGGTTCAGGCTACCAACGCAGACGGAAGGTGCCGCTACCTAGCGCTGCGAGGGAAAGTGCATAGCCCAGGCCGTGTTTCGGCAGAAGCAGCAGCCTGGAGGCTTTCGCTGCCGGCACCGTGCTCTCTGGGCGAGAAGCAGACGACCGTTCGTCTGCAGCGAAACGAAAGCGCGACGTGGTACGAAGGGGCAGAAGAACGAAGGCGCAGAGCACCACCGGGCTGCCGTGCGACTCGCACAGGCTGCAAGAGGAAGCGTTGCCTGCCACTCGCTCGTTCGCGGATTCACTTTAGCAGTCGGAAACAGAAAGCTCGACTTGCGGCTACTTGTGCTGCTGCCTAGTTCTCTTCCAGTAGCCCCTGGGAAACAACGATGCTCGGTTTATGCTTCGAGACGCAGCGATCACGGTGGTAGGTGCGGTGGAGAAGGGAAAGCCAGCGTGCAGAGGACAGTTTCTCGTTGCTCTACGTGAGGCAAGGGGAAGGTTCAGCCCAGCAGTGGCTGTTGCTCCTGGAGCCTTTTTCTTTGGGAGCAGCTGGCTGCAAGCGGGCAACGGAGCTGCGAGAGTGCCTAATGGGTGGGACGGCACGTCTATCGGCGAAGGAAGCTGCCTAGCCGCAGTGTGTTGTGCTCAGTTTCCAGGCTGCTTCGAGAAGGGGCACCTTGAAGAACGCCTTCTTTCTCGACGCGTCCTTCTGGGTGCGCTCAAGCTGCGTGACTCTGCAACACGGCAGGGTGCAAGCAACTGTTTCTGGCCAGGTTGTGTGATGATGGAGTGCAAGGGCTGCGCCTTACTCTCGGAAGCTGCCGGAGCATTCTCATCAGCTGAATGCGCTTGTGAAGCAGCTCTCTGCTGGACTTTGGAAGCCGGCACGCTGAGCCCCTTAGAATGCCTGCCCGCTGCCCGGCTGCTGCGTTCTTCGCCTTCTGTGCTCTGGATGGCGAACTGAAGCCCAGCGATGGCTTTGAGCTGTCCCGCTCTTCAGCGCGTGTATAACTGCACGCATCCACAGTGCTCTGTGCACGGATTTTCCTCAGCTCGAGGTGCAATCATTTTCTTGCTGGTTTACAGTGTCCAAAGCGTCCGTGGAGCTCTCGCTCGGCCAAAATGCGTCAAGAGAGAAGCCCTTGCTGGATTCGCCTTTCGCTGGCCAAGACTTTCAACACAGCACCACAATCCGGGCGACGACGAGGAGGAAAGGGGGGAACATCTTTTCGTCCTGGCACGTTCTTCTGTTGCGGGACGTCTGTCCGCATCTTCGCTCTCTGCAAGGCTGGAAGTGTGCGCCGGTGGTACTCGGAAGCGAGAAGAAGGCTGCAGAGAGCACCGCGCTCTGCCCGGCGCTGTGCAGGCTGTACAGGCAAGAAGCCTAGCCCTGGAATGTGGTGCAAATACAAGCTTCCACGCATCGGGGGCAAGCTCTGGGTAAGCTCGCTGACCTAAAAGTGTTCTGTGGGCGAGACGCAGCCGAGAAGCTCTCCCTTAAGGTTCAGGCTACCACGCAGACGGAAGGTGCCGCTACCTAGCGCTGCGAGGAAAGTGCATAGCCCAGGCGTGTTTCGGCAGAAGCAGCAGCCTGGAGGCTTTCGCTGCCGGCACCGTGCTCTCTGGGCGAGAAGCAGACGACCGTTCGTCTGCAGCGAACGAAAGCGCGACGTGGTACGAAGGGGGCAGAAGAACGAAGGCGCAGAGCACCACCGGGCTGCCGTGCGACTCGCACAGGCTGCAAGAGGAAGCGTGCCTGCCACTCGCTCGTTCGCGGATTCACTTTAGCAGTCGGAAACAGAAAGCTCGACTTGCGGCTACTTGTGCTGCTGCCTAGTTCTCTTCAGTAGCCCCTGGAAACAACGATGCTCGGTTTATGCTTCGAGACGCAGCGATCACGGTGGTAGGTGCGGTGGAGAAGGGAAGCCAGCGTGCAGAGGACAGTTTCTCGTTGCTCTACGTGAGGCAAGGGGAAGGTTCAGCCCAGCAGTGGCTGTTGCTCCTGGAGCCTTTTTCTTTGGGAGCAGCTGCTGCAAGCGGGCAACGGAGCTGCGAGAGTGCCTAATGGGTGGGACGGCACGTCTATCGGCGAAGGAAGCTGCCTAGCCGCAGTGTGTTGTGCTCAGTTTCCAGGCTGCTTCGAGAAGGGGCACCTTGAAGAACGCCTTCTTTCTCGACGCGTCCTTCTGGGTGCGCTCAAGCTGCGTGGACTCTGCAACACGGCAGGGTGCAAGCAACTGTTTCTGGCCAGGTTGTGTGATGATGGAGTGCAAGGGCTGCGCCTTACTCTCGGAAGCTGCCGGAGCATTCTCATCAGCTGAATGCGCTTGTGAAGCAGCTCTCTGCTGGACTTTGGAAGCCGGCACGCTGAGCCCCTTAGAATGCCTGCCCGCTGCCCGGCTGCTGCGTTCTTCGCCTTCTGTGCTCTGGATGGCGAACTGAAGCCCAGCGATGGCTTTGAGCTGTCCCGCTCTTCAGCGCGTGTATAACTGCACGCATCCACAGTGCTCTGTGCACGGATTTTCTCAGCTCGAGGTGCAATCATTTTCTTGCTGGTTTACAGTGTCCAAAGCGTCCGTGGAGCTCTCGCTCGGCCAAATGCGTCAAGAGAGAAGCCCTTGCTGGATTCGCCTTTCGCTGGCCAAGACTTTCAACACAGCACCACAATCCGGGCGACGACGAGGAGGAAAGGGGGAACATCTTTTCGTCCTGGCACGTTCTTCTGTGCGGGACGTCTGTCCGCATCTTCGCTCTCTGCAAGGCTGGAAGGTGCGCGGTGGTACTCGGAAGCGAGAAGAAGGCTGCAGAGAGCACCGCGCTCTGCCGGCGCTGTGCAGGCTGTACAGGCAAGAAGCCTAGCCCTGGAATGTGGTGCAAATACAAGCTTCCACGCATCGGGGGCAAGCTCTGGGTAAGCTCGCTGACCTAAAAGTGTTCTGTGGGCGAGACGCAGCCGAGAAGCTCTCCCTTAAGGTTCAGGCTACCACGCAGACGGAAGGTGCCGCTACCTAGCGCTGCGAGGGAAAGTGCATAGCCCAGGCGTGTTTCGGCAGAAGCAGCAGCCTGGAGGCTTTCGCTGCCGGCAACCGTGCTCTCTGGGCGAGGAAGCAGACGACCGTTCGTCTGCAGCGAAACGAAAGCGCGACGTGGTACGAAGGGGCAGAAGAACGAAGGCGCAGAGCACCACCGGGCTGCCCGTGCGACTCGCACAGGCTGCAAGAGGAAGCGTGCCTGCCACTCGCTCGTTCGCGGATTCACTTTAGCAGTCGGAAACAGAAAGCTCGACTTGCGGCTACTTGTGCTGCTGCCTAGTTCTCTTCCAGTAGCCCCTGGAAACAACGATGCTCGGTTTATGCTTCGAGACGCAGCGATCACGGTGGTAGGTGCGGTGGGAGAAGGGAAAGCCAGCGTGCAGAGGACAGTTTCTCGTTGCTCTACGTGAGCAAGGGGAAGGTTCAGCCCAGCAGTGGCTGTTGCTCCTGGAGCCTTTTTCTTTGGGAGCAGCTGCTGCAAGCGGGCAACGGAGCTGCGAGAGTGCCTAATGGCGGTGGGACGGCACGTCTATCGGCGAAGGAAGCTGCCTAGCCGCAGTGTGTTGTGCTCAGTTTCCAGGCCTGCTTCGAGAAGGGGCACCTTGAAGAACGCCTTCTTTCTCGACGCGTCCTTCTGGGTGCGCTCAAGCTGCGTGGACTCTGCAACACGGCAGGGTGCAAGCAACTGTTTCTGGCCAGGTTGGTGTGATGATGGAGTGCAAGGGCTGCGCCTTACTCTCGGAAGCTGCCGGAGCATTCTCATCAGCTGAATGCGCTTGTGAAGCAGCTCTCTGCTGGACTTTGGAAGCCGGCACGCTGAGCCCCTTAGAATGCCTGCCCGCTGCCCGGCTGCTGCGTTCTTCGCCTTCTGTGCTCTGGATGGCGAACTGAAGCCCAGCGATGGCTTTGAGCTGTCCCGCTCTTCAGCGCGTGTATAACTGCACGCATCCACAGTGCTCTGTGCACGGATTTTCCTCAGCTCGAGGTGCAATCATTTTCTTGCTGGGTTTACAGTGTCCAAAGCGTCCGTGAGCTCTCGCTGCGGCCAAATGCGTCAAGAGAGAAGCCCTTGCTGGATTCGCCTTTCGCTGGCCAAGACTTTCAACACAGCACCACAATCCGGGCGACGACGAGGAGGAAAGGGGGAACATCTTTTCGTCCTGGCACGTTCTTCTGTGCGGGACGTCTGTCCGCATCTTCGCTCTCTGCAAGGCTGGAAGGTGCGCGGGTGGTACTCGGAAGCGAGAAGAAGGCTGCAGAGAGCACCGCGCTCTGCCGGCGCTGTGCAGGCTGTACAGGCAAGAAGCCTAGCCCTGGAATGTGGTGCAAATACAAGCTTCCACGCATCGGGGGGCAAGCTCTGGGTAAGCTCGCTGACCTAAAAGTGTTCTGTGGCGAGACGCAGCCGAGAAGCTCTCCCTTAAGGTTCAGGCTACCACGCAGACGGAAGGTGCCGCTACCTAGCGCTGCGAGGGAAAGTGCATAGCCCAGGCGTGTTTCGGCAGAAGCAGCAGCCTGGAGGCTTTCGCTGCCGGCACCGTGCTCTCTGGGCGAGAAGCAGACGACCGTTCGTCTGCAGCGAAACGAAAGCGCGACGTGGTACGAAGGGGCAGAAGAACGAAGGCGCAGAGCACCACCGGGCTGCCGTGCGACTCGCACAGGCTGCAAGAGGAAGCGTGCCTGCCACTCGCTCGTTCGCGGATTCACTTTAGCAGTCGGAAACAGAAAGCTCGACTTGCGGCTACTTGTGCTGCTGCCTAGTTCTCTTCCAGTAGCCCCTGGAAACAACGATGCTCGGTTTATGCTTCGAGACGCAGCGATCACGGTTGGTAGGTGCGGTGGAGAAGGGAAAGCCAGCGTGCAGAGGACAGTTTCTCGTTGCTCTACGTGAGGCAAGGGGAAGGTTCAGCCCAGCAGTGGCTGTTGCTCCTGGAGCCTTTTTTCTTTGGGAGCAGCTGCTGCAAGCGGGCAACGGAGCTGCGAGAGTGCCTAATGGGTGGGACGGCACGTCTATCGGCGAAGGAAGCTGCCTAGCCGCAGTGTGTTGTGCTCAGTTTCCAGGCTGCTTCGAGAAGGGGCACCTTGAAGAACGCCTTCTTTCTCGACGCGTCCTTCTGGGTGCGCTCAAGCTGCGTGGACTCTGCAACACGGCAGGGTGCAAGCAACTGTTTCTGGCCAGGTTGTGTGATGATGGAGTGCAAGGGCTGCGCCTTACTCGCGGAAGCTGCCGGAGCATTCTCATCAGCTGAATGCGCTTGTGAAGCAGCTCTCTGCTGGACTTTGGAAGCCGGCACGCTGAGCCCCTTAGAAATGCCTGCCGCTGCCCGGCTGCTGCGTTCTTCGCCTTCTGTGCTCTGGATGGCGAACTGAAGCCCAGCGATGGCTTTGAGCTGTCCCGCTCTTCAGCGCGTGTATAACTGCACGCATCCACAGTGCTCTGTGCACGGATTTTCCTCAGCTCGAGGTGCAATCATTTTCTTGCTGGTTTACAGTGTCCAAAGCGTCCGTGGAGCTCTCGCTCGGCCAAATGCGTCAAGAGAGAAGCCCTTGCTGGATTCGCCTTTCGCTGGCCAAGACTTTCAACACAGCACCACAATCCGGGCGACGACGAGGAGGAAAGGGGGAACATCTTTTCGTCCTGGCACGTTCTTCTGTGCGGGACGTCTGTCCGCATCTTCGCTCTCTGCAAGGCTGGAAGGTGCGCGGTGGTACTCGGAAGCGAGAAGAAAGGCTGCAGAGAGCACCGCGCTCTGCCGGCGCTGTGCGAGGCTGTACAGGCAAGAAGCCTAGCCCTGGAATGTGGTGCAAATACAAGCTTCCACGCATCGGGGGCAAGCTCTGGGTAAGCTCGCTGACCTAAAAGTGTTCTGTGGGCGAGACGCAGCCGAGAAGCTCTCCCTTAAGGTTCAGGCTACCACGCAGACGGAAGGTTGCCGCTACCTAGCGCTGCGAGGGAAAGTGCATAGCCCAGGCGTGTTTTCGGCAGAAGCAGCAGCCTGGAGGCTTTCGCTGCCGGCACCGTGCTCTCTGGGCGAGAAGCAGACGACCGTTCGTCTGCAGCGAAACGAAAGCGCGACGTGGTACGAAGGGGCAGAAGAACGAAGGCGCAGAGCACCACCGGGCTGCCGTGCGACTCGCACAGGCTGCAAGAGGAAGCGTGCCTGCCACTCGCTCGTTCGCGGATTCACTTTAGCAGTCGGAAACAGAAAGCTCGACTTGCGGCTACTTGTGCTGCTGCCTAGTTCTCTTCCAGTAGCCCCTGGAAACAACGATGCTCGGTTTATGCTTCGAGACGCAGCGATCACGGTGGTAGGTGCGGTGGAGAAGGGAAAGCCAGCGTGCAGAGGACAGTTTCTCGTGCTCTACGTGAGGCAAGGGGAAGGTTCAGCCCAGCAGTGGCTGTTGCTCCTGGAGCCTTTTTCTTTGGGAGCAGCTGCTGCAACGGGCAACGGAGCTGCGAGAGTGCCTAATGGGTGGGACGGCACGTCTATCGGCGAAGGAAGCTGCCTAGCCGCAGTGTGTTGTGCCTCAGTTTCCAGGCTGCTTCGAGAAGGGGCACCTTGAAGAACGCCATTCTTTCTCGACGCGTCCTTCTGGGTGCGCTCAAGCTGCGTGGACTCTGCAACACGGCAGGGTGCAAGCAACTGTTTCTGGCCAGGTTGTGTGATGATGGAGTGCAAGGGCTGCGCCTTACTCGCGGAAGCTGCCGGAGCATTCTCATCAGCTGAATGCGCTTGTGAAGCAGCTCTCTGCTGGACTTTGGAAGCCGGCACGCTGAGCCCCTTAGAATGCCTGCCCGCTGCCCGGCTGCTGCGTTCTTCGCCTTCTGTGCTCTGGATGGCGAACTGAAGCCCAGCGATGGCTTTGAGCTGTCCCGCTCTTCAGCGCGTGTATAACTGCACGCATCCACAGTGCTCTGTGCACGGATTTTCCTCAGCTCGAGGTGCAATCATTTTCTTGCTGGTTTACAGTGTCCAAAGCGTCCGTGGAGCTCTCGCTCGGCAAATGCGTCAAGAGAGAAGCCCTTGCTGGATTCGCCTTTCGCTGGCCAAGACTTTCAACACAGCACCACAAATCCGGGCGACGACGAGGAGGAAAGGGGGAACATCTTTTCGTCCTGGCACGTTCTTCTGTGCGGGACGTCTGTCCGCATCTTCGCTCTCTGCAAGGCTGGAAGGTGCGCGGTGGTACTCGGAAGCGAGAAGAAGGCTGCAGAGAGCACCGCGCTCTGCCGGCGCTGTGCAGGCTGTACAGGCAAGAAGCCTAGCCCTGGAATGTGGTGCAAATACAAGCTTCCACGCATCGGGGGCAAGCTCTGGGTAAGCTCGCTGACCTAAAAGTGTTCTGTGGGCGAGACGCAGCCGAGAAGCTCTCCCTTAAGGTTCAGGCTACCACGCAGACGGAAGGTGCCGCTACCTAGCGCTGCGAGGGAAAGTGCATAGCCCAGGCGTGTTTCGGCAGAAGCAGCAGCCTGGAGGCTTTCGCTGCCGGCACCGTGCTCTCTGGGCGAGAAGCAGACGACCGTTCGTTCTGCAGCGAAACGAAAGCGCGACGTGGTACGAAGGGGCAGAAGAACGAAGGCGCAGAGCACCACCGGGCTGCCGTGCGACTCGCACAGGCTGCAAGAGGAAGCGTGCCTGCCACTCGCTCGTTCGCGGATTCACTTTAGCAGTCGGAAACAGAAAGCTCGACTTGCGGCTACTTGTTGCTGCTGCCTAGTTCTCTTCCAGTAGCCCCTGGAAACAACGATGCTCGGTTTATGCTTCGAGACGCAGCGATCACGGTGGTAGGTGCGGTGGAGAAGGAAAGCCAGCGTGCAGAGGGACAGTTTCTCGTTGCTCTACGTGAGGCAAGGGGAAGGTTCAGCCCAGCAGTGGCTGTTGCTCCTGGAGCCTTTTTCTTTGGGAGCAGCTGCTGCAAGCGGGCAACGAGCTGCGAGAGTGCCTAATGGGTGGGACGGCACGTCTATCGGCGAAGGAAGCTGCCTAGCCGCAGTGTGTTGTGCTCAGTTTCCAGGCTGCTTCGAGAAGGGGCACCTTGAAGAACGCCTTCTTTCTCGACGCGTCCTTCTGGGTGCGCTCAAGCTGCGTGGACTCTGCAACACGGCAGGGTGCAAGCAACTGTTTCTGGCCAGGTTGTGTGATGATGGAGTGCAAGGGCTGCGCCTTACTCGCGGAAGCTGCCGGAGCAATTCTCATCAGCTGAATGCGCTTGTGAAGCAGCTCTCTGCTGGACTTTGGAAGCCGGCACGCTGAGCCCCTTAGAATGCCTGCCCGCTGCCCGGCTGCTGCGTTTCTTCGCCTTCTGTGCTCTGGATGGCGAACTGAAGCCCAGCGATGGCTTTGAGCTGTCCCGCTCTTCAAGCGCGTGTATAACTGCACGCATCCACAGTGCTCTGTGCACGGATTTTCCTCAGCTCGAGGTGCAATCATTTTCTTGCTGGTTTACAGTGTCCAAAGCGTCCGTGGAGCTCTCGCTCGGCCAATGCGTCAAGAGAGAAGCCCTTGCTGGATTCGCCTTTCGCTGGCCAAGACTTTCAACACAGCACCACAATCCGGCGACGACGAGGAGGAAAGGGGGAACATCTTTTCGTCCTGGCACGTTCTTCTGTGCGGGACGTCTGTCCGCATCTTCGCTCTCTGCAAGGCTGGAAGGTGCGCCGGTGGTACTCGGAAGCGAGAAGAAGGCTGCAGAGAGCACCGCGCTCTGCCGGCGCTGTGCAGGCTGTACAGGCAAGAAGCCTAGCCCTGGAATGTGGTGCAAATACAAGCTTCACGCATCGGGGCAAGCTCTGGGTAAGCTCGCTGACCTAAAGTGTTCTGTGGGCGAGACGCAGCCGAGAAGCTCTCCCCTTAAGGTTCAGGCTACCACGCAGACGGAAGGTGCCGCTACCTAGCGCTGCGAGGGGAAAGTGCATAGCCCAGGCGTGTTTCGGCAGAAGCAGCAGCCTGGAGGCTTTCGCTGCCGGCACCGTGCTCTCTGGGCGAGAAGCAGACGACCGTTCGTCTGCAGCGAAACGAAAGCGCGACGTGGTACGAAGGGGCAGAAGAACGAAGGCGCAGAGCACCACCGGGCTGCCGTGCGACTCGCACAGCTGCAAGAGGAAGCGTGCCTGCCACTCGCTCGTTCGCGGATTCACTTTAGCAGTCGGAACAGAAAGCTCGACTTGCGGCTACTTGTGCTGCTGCCTAGTTCCTTCCAGTAGCCCCTGGAAACAACGATGCTCGGTTTATGCTTCGAGACGCAGCGATCACGGTGGTAGGTGCGGTGGAGAAGGGAAAGCCAGCGTGCAGAGGACAGTTTCTCGTTGCTCTACGTGAGGCAAGGGGAAGGTTCAGCCCAGCAGTGGCTGTTGCTCCTGGAGCCTTTTTCTTTGGGAGCAGCTGCTGCAAGCGGGCAACAGAGCTGCGAGAGTGCCTAATGGGTGGGACGGCACGTCTATCGGCGAAGGAAGCTGCCTAGCCGCAGTGTGTTGTGCTCAGTTTCCAGGCCTGCTTCGAGAAGGGGCACCTTGAAGAACGCCTTCTTTCGCGACGCGTCCTTCTGGTGCGCTCAAGCTGCGTGGACTCTGCAACACGGCAGGGTGCAAGCAACTGTTTCTGGCCAGGTTGTGTGATGATGGTAGTGCAAGGGCTGCGCCTTACTCGCGGAAGCTGCCGGAGCATTCTCATCAGCTGAATGCGCTTGTGAAGCAGCTCTCTGCTGGACTTAGGAAGCCGGCACGCTGAGCCCCTTAGAATGCCTGCCCGCTGCCCGGCTGCTGCGTTCTTCGCCTTCTGTGCTCTGGATGGCGAACTGAAGCCCAGCGATGGCTTTGAGCTGTCCCGCTCTTCAGCGCGTGTATAACTGACACGCATCCACAGTGCTCTGTGCACGGATTTTCCTCAGCTCGAGGTGCAATCATTTTCTTGCTGGTTTACAGTGTCCAAAGCGTCCGTGGAGCTCTCGCTCGGCCAAATGCGTCAAGAGAGAAGCCCTTGCTGGATTCGCCTTTCGCTGGCCAAGACTTTCAACACAGCACCACAATCCGGGCGACGACGAGGAGGAAAGGGGGAACATCTTTTCGTCCTGGCACGTTCTTCTGTGCGGGACGTCTGTCCGCATCTTCGCTCTCTGCAAGGCTGGAAGGTGCGCGGTGGTACTCGGAAGCGAGAAGAAGGCTGCAGAGAGCACCGCGCTCTGCCGGCGCTGTGCAGGCAGTACAGGCAAGAAGCCTAGCCCTGGAATGTGGTGCAAATACAAGCTTCCACGCATCGGGGGCAAGCTCTGGGTAAGCTCGCTGACCTAAAAGTGTTCTGTGGGCGAGACGCAGCCGAGAAGCTCTCCCTTAAGGTTCAGGCTACCACGCAGACGGAAGGTGCCGCTACCTGCGCTGCGAGGGAAAGTGCATAGCCCAGGCGTGTTTCGGCAGAAGCAGCAGCCTGGAGGCTTTCGCTGCCGGCACCGTGCTCTCTGGGCGAGAAGCAGACGACCGTTCGTCTGCAGCGAAACGAAAGCGCGACGTGGTACGAAGGGGCAGAAGACGAAGGCGCAGAGCACCACCGGGCTGCCGATGCGACTCGCACAGGCTGCAAGAGGAAGCGTGCCTGCCACTCGCTCGTTCGCGGATTCACTTTAGCAGTCGGAAACAGAAAGCTCGACTTGCGGCTACTTGTGCTGCTGCCTAGGTCTCTTCCAGTAGCCCCTGGAAACAACGATGCTCGGTTTATGCTTCGAGACGCAGCGATCACGGTGGTAGGTGCGGTGGAGAAGGGAAAGCCAGCGTGCAGAGGACAGTTTCTCGTTGCTCTACGTGAGGCAAGGGGAAGGTTCAGCCCAGCAGTGGCTGTTGCTCCTGGAGCCTTTTCTTTGGGAGCAGCTGCTGCAAGCGGGCAACGGAGCTGCGAGAGTGCCTAATGGGTGGGACGGCACGTCTATCGCGAAGGAAGCTGCCTAGCCGCAGTGTGTTGTGCTCAGTTTCCAGGCTGCTTCGAGAAGGGGCACCTTGAAGAACGCCTTCTTTCTCGACGCGTCCTTCTGGGTGCGCTCAAGCTGCGTGGACTCTGCAACACGGCAGGGTGCAAGCAACTGTTTCTGGCCAGGTTGTGTGATTGATGGAGTGCAAGGGCTGCGCCTTACTCTCGGAAGCTGCCGGAGCATTCTCATCAGCTGAATGCGCTTGTGAAGCAGCTCTCTGCTGGACTTTGGAAGCCGGCACGCTGAGCCCCTTAGAATGCCTGCCCGCTGCCCGGCTGCTGCGTTCTTCGCCTTCTGTGCTCTGGATGGCGAACTGAAGCCCAGCGATGGCTTTGAGCTGTCCCGCTCTTCAGCGCGTGTATAACTGCACGCATCCACAGTGCTCTGTGCACGGATTTTCCTCAGCTCGAGGTGCAATCATTTTCTTGCTGGTTTTACAGTGTCCAAAGCGTCCGTGGAGCTCTCGCTCGGCCAAATGCGTCAAGAGAGAAGCCCTTGCTGGATTCGCCTTTCGCTGGCCAAGACTTTCAACACAGCACCACAATCCGGGCGACGACGAGGAGGAAAGGGGGGAACATCTTTTCGTCTGGCACGTTCTTCTGTGCGGGACGTCTGTCCGCATCTTCGCTCTCTGCAAGGCTGGAAGGTGCGCGGGTGGTACTCGGAAGCGAGAAGAAGGCTGCAGAGAGCACCGCGCTCTGCCGGCGCTGTGCAGGCTGTACAGGCAAGAAGCCTAGCCCTGGAATGTGGTGCAAATACAAGCTTCCACGCATCGGGGGCAAGCTCTGGGTAAGCTCGCTGACCTAAAAGTGTTCTGTGGGCGAGACGCAGCCGAGAAGCTCTCCCTTAAGGTTCAGGCTACCACGCAGACGGAAGGTGCCGCTACCTAGCGCTGCGAGGGAAAGTGCATAGCCCAGGCGTGTTTCGGCAGAAGCAGCAGCCTGGAGGCTTTCGCTGCCGGCACCGTGCTCTCTGGGCGAGAAGCAGACGGACCGTTCGTCTTTGAGCGAAACGAAAGCGCGACGTGGTACGAAGGGGCAGAAGAACGAAGGCGCAGAGCACCACCGGGCTGCCGTGCGACTCGCACAGGCTGCAAGAGGAAGCGTGCCTGCCACTCGCTCGTTCGCGGATTCACTTTAGCAGTCGGAAACAGAAAGCTCGACTTGCGGCTACTTGTGCTGCTGCCTAGTTCTCTTCCAGTAGCCCCTGGAAACAACGATGCTCGGTTTATGCTTCGAGACGCAGCGATCACGGTGGTAGGTGCGGGTGGAGAAGGGAAAGCCAGCGTGCAGAGGACAGTTTCTCGTTGCTCTACGTGAGGCAAGGGGAAGGTTCAGCCCAGCAGTGGCTGTTGCTCCTGGAGCCTTTTTCTTTGGGAGCAGCTGCTGCAAGCGGGCAACGGAGCTGCGAGAGTGCCTAATGGGTGGGACGGCACGTCTATCGGCGAAGGAAGCTGCCTAGCCGCAGTGTGTTGTGCTCAGTTTCCAGGCTGCTTCGAGAAGGGGCACCTTGAAGAACGCCTTCTTTCTCGACGCGTCCTTCTGGGTGCGCTCAAGCTGCGTGGACTCTGCAACACGGCAGGGTGCAAGCAACTGTTTCTGGCCAGGTTGTGTGATGATGGAGTGCAAGGGCTGCGCCTTACTCTCGGAAGCTGCGGAGCATTCTCATCAGCTGAATGCGCTTGTGAAGCAGCTCTCTGCTGGACTTTGGAAGCCGGCACGCTGAGCCCCTTAGAATGCCTGCCCGCTGCCCGGCTGCTGCGTTCTTCGCCTTCTGTGCTCTGGATGGCGAACTGAAGCCCAGCGATGGCTTTGAGCTGTCCCGCTCTTCAGCGCGTGTATAACTGCACGCATCCACAGTGCTCTGTGCACGGATTTTCCTCAGCTCGAGGTGCAATCATTTTCTTGCTGGTTACAGTGTCCAAAGCGTCCGTGGAGCTCTCGCTCGGCCAAATGCGTCAAGAGAGAAGCCCTTGCTGGATTCGCCTTTCGCTGGCCAAGACTTTCAACACAGCACCACAATCCGGGCGACGACGAGGAGGAAAGGGGGAACATCTTTTCGTCCTGGCACGTTCTTCTGTGCGGGACGTCTGTCCGCATCTTCGCTCTCTGCAAGGCTGGAAGGTGCGCGGTGGTACTCGGAAGCGAGAAGAAGGCTGCAGAGAGCACCGCGCTCTGCCGGCGCTGTGCAGGCTGTACAGGCAAGAAGCCTAGCCCTGGAATGTGGTGCAAATACAAGCTTCCACGCATCGGGGGCAAGCTCTGGGTAAGCTCGCTGACCTAAAAGTGTTCTGTGGGCGAGACGCAGCCGAGAAGCTCTCCCTTAAGGTTCAGGCTACCACGCAGACGGAAGGTGCCGCTACCTAGCGCTGCGAGGGGAAAGTGCATAGCCCAGGCGTGTTTCGGCAGAAGCAGCAGCCTGGAGGCTTTCGCTGCCGGCACCGTGCTCTCTGGGCGAGAAGCAGACGACCGTTCGTCTGCAGCGAAACGAAAGCGCGACGTGGTACGAAGGGGCAGAAGAACGAAGGCGCAGAGCACCACCGGGCTGCCGTGCGACTCGCACAGGCTGCAAGAGGAAGCGTGCCTGCCACTCGCTCGTTCGCGGATTCACTTTAGCAGTCGGAAACAGAAAGCTCGACTTGCGGCTACTTGTGCTGCTGCCTAGTTCTCTTCCAGTAGCCCTGGAAACAACGATGCTCGGTTTATGCTTCGAGACGCAGCGATCACGGTGGTAGGTGCGGTGGAGAAGGGAAAGCCAGCGTGCAGAGGACAGTTTCTCGTTGCTCTACGTGAGGCAAGGGGAAGGTTCAGCCCAGCAGTGGCTGTTGCTCCTGGAGCCTTTTTCTTTGGGAGCAGCTGCTGCAAGCGGGCAACGGAGCTGCGAGAGTGCCTAATGGGTGGGACGGCACGTCTATCGGCGAAGGAAGCTGCCTAGCCGCAGTGTGTTGTGCTCAGTTTCCAGGCTGCTTCGAGAAGGGGCACCTTGAAGAACGCCTTCTTTCTCGACGCGTCCTTCTGGTGCGCTCAAGCTGCGTGGACTCTGCAACACGGCAGGGTGCAAGCAACTGTTTCTGGCCAGGTTGTGTGATGATGGAGTGCAAGGGCTGCGCCTTACTCGCGGAAGCTGCCGGAGCATTCTCATCAGCTGAATGCGCTTGTGAAGCAGCTCTCTGCTGGACTTTGGAAGCCGGCACGCTGAGCCCCTTAGAATGCCTGCCCGCTGCCCGGCTGCTGCGTTCTTCGCCTTCTGTGCTCTGGATGGCGAACTGAAGCCCAGCGATGGCTTTGAGCTGTCCCGCTCTTCAGCGCGTATAACTGCACGCATCCACAGTGCTCTGTGCACGGATTTTCCTCAGCTCGAGGTGCAATCATTTTCTTGCTGGTTTACAGTGTCCAAAGCGTCCGTGGAGCTCTCGCTCGGCCAAATGCGTCAAGAGAGAAGCCCTTGCTGGATTCGCCTTTCGCTGGCCAAGACTTTCAACACAGCACCACAATCCGGGCGACGACGAGGAGGAAAGGGGGAACATCTTTTCGTCCTGGCACGTTCTTCTGTGCGGGACGTCTGTCCGCATCTTCGCTCTCTGCAAGGCTGGAAGGTGCGCGGTGGTACTCGGAAGCGAGAAGAAGGCTGCAGAGAGCACCGCGCTCTGCCGGCGCTGTGCAGGCTGTACAGGCAAGAAGCCTAGCCCTGGAATGTGGTGCAAATACAAGCTTCCACGCATCGGGGGCAAGCTCTGGGTAAGCTCGCTGACCTAAAAGTGTTCTGTGGGCGAGACGCAGCCGAGAAGCTCTCCCTTAAGGTTCAGGCTACCACGCAGACGGAAGGTGCCGCTACCTAGCGCTGCGAGGGAAAGTGCATAGCCCAGGCGTGTTTCGGCAGAAGCAGCAGCCTGGAGGCTTTCGCTGCCGGCACCGTGCTCTCTGGGCGAGAAGCAGACGACCGTTCGTCTGCAGCGAAACGAAAGCGCGACGTGGTACGAAGGGGCAGAAGAACGAAGGCGCAGAGCACCACCGGGCTGCCGTGCGACTCGCACAGGCTGCAAGAGGAAGCGTGCCTGCCACTCGCTCGTTCGCGGATTCACTTTAGCAGTCGGAAACAGAAAGCTCGACTTGCGGCTACTTGTGCTGCTGCCTAGTTCTCTTCCAGTAGCCCCTGGAAACAACGATGCTCGGTTTATGCTTCGAGACGCAGCGATCACGGTGGTAGGTGCGGTGGAGAAGGGAAAGCCAGCGTGCAGAGGACAGTTTCTCGTTGCTCTACGTGAGGCAAGGGGAAGGTTCAGCCCAGCAGTGGCTGTTGCTCCTGGAGCCTTTTTCTTTGGGAGCAGCTGCTGCAAGCGGGCAACGGAGCTGCGAGAGTGCCTAATGGGTGGGACGGCACGTCTATCGGCGAAGGAAGCTGCCTAGCCGCAGTGTGTTGTGCTCAGTTTCCAGGCTGCTTCGAGAAGGGGCACCTTGAAGAACGCCTTCTTTCTCGACGCGTCCTTCTGGGTGCGCTCAAGCTGCGTGGACTCTGCAACACGGCAGGGTGCAAGCAACTGTTTCTGGCCAGGTTGTGTGATGATGGAGTGCAAGGGCTGCGCCTTACTCTCGGAAGCTGCCGGAGCATTCTCATCAGCTGAATGCGCTTGTGAAGCAGCTCTCTGCTGGACTTTGGAAGCCGGCACGCTGAGCCCCTTAGAATGCCTGCCCGCTGCCCGGCTGCTGCGTTCTTCGCCTTCTGTGCTCTGGATGGCGAACTGAAGCCCAGCGATGGCTTTGAGCTGTCCCGCTCTTCAGCGCGTGTATAACTGCACGCATCCACAGTGCTCTGTGCACGGATTTTCCTCAGCTCGAGGTGCAATCATTTTCTTGCTGGTTTACAGTGTCCAAAGCGTCCGTGGAGCTCTCGCTCGGCCAAATGCGTCAAGAGAGAAGCCCTTGCTGGATTCGCCTTTCGCTGGCCAAGACTTTCAACACAGCACCACAATCCGGGCGACGACGAGGAGGAAAGGGGGAACATCTTTTCGTCCTGGCACGTTCTTCTGTGCGGGACGTCTATCCGCATCTTCGCTCTCTGCAGGGCTGGAAGGTGCGCGGTGGTACTCGGAAGCGAGAAGAAGGCTGCAGAGAGCACCGCGCTCTGCCGGCGCTGTGCAGGCTGTACAGGCAAGAAGCCTAGCCCTGGAATGTGGTGCAAATACAAGCTTCCACGCATCGGGGGCAAGCTCTGGGTAAGCTCGCTGACCTAAAAGTGTTCTGTGGGCGAGACGCAGCCGAGAAGCTCTCCCTTAAGGTTCAGGCTACCACGCAGACGGAAGGTGCCGCTACCTAGCGCTGCGAGGGAAAGTGCATAGCCCAGGCGTGTTTCGGCAGAAGCAGCAGCCTGGAGGCTTTCGCTGCCGGCACCGTGCTCTCTGGGCGAGAAGCAGACGACCGTTCGTCTGCAGCGAAACGAAAGCGCGACGTGGTACGAAGGGGCAGAAGAACGAAGGCGCAGAGCACCACCGGGCTGCCGTGCGACTCGCACAGGCTGCAAGAGGAAGCGTGCCTGCCACTCGCTCGTTCGCGGATTCACTTTAGCAGTCGGAAACAGAAAGCTCGACTTGCGGCTACTTGTGCTGCTGCCTAGTTCTCTTCCAGTAGCCCCTGGAAACAACGATGCTCGGTTTATGCTTCGAGACGCAGCGATCACGGTGGTAGGTGCGGTGGAGAAGGGAAAGCCAGCGTGCAGAGGACAGTTTCTCGTTGCTCTACGTGAGGCAAGGGGAAGGTTCAGCCCAGCAGTGGCTGTTGCTCCTGGAGCCTTTTTCTTTGGGAGCAGCTGCTGCAAGCGGGCAACGGAGCTGCGAGAGTGCCTAATGGGTGGGACGGCACGTCTATCGGCGAAGGAAGCTGCCTAGCCGCAGTGTGTTGTGCTCAGTTTCCAGGCTGCTTCGAGAAGGGGCACCTTGAAGAACGCCTTCTTTCTCGACGCGTCCTTCTGGGTGCGCTCAAGCTGCGTGGACTCTGCAACACGGCAGGGTGCAAGCAACTGTTTCTGGCCAGGTTGTGTGATGATGGAGTGCAAGGGCTGCGCCTTACTCGCGGAAGCTGCCGGAGCATTCTCATCAGCTGAATGCGCTTGTGAAGCAGCTCTCTGCTGGACTTTGGAAGCCGGCACGCTGAGCCCCTTAGAATGCCTGCCCGCTGCCCGGCTGCTGCGTTCTTCGCCTTCTGTGCTCTGGATGGCGAACTGAAGCCCAGCGATGGCTTTGAGCTGTCCCGCTCTTCAGCGCGTGTATAACTGCACGCATCCACAGTGCTCTGTGCACGGATTTTCCTCAGCTCGAGGTGCAATCATTTTCTTGCTGGTTTACAGTGTCCAAAGCGTCCGTGGAGCTCTCGCTCGGCCAAATGCGTCAAGAGAGAAGCCCTTGCTGGATTCGCCTTTCGCTGGCCAAGACTTTCAACACAGCACCACAATCCGGGCGACGACGAGGAGGAAAGGGGGAACATCTTTTCGTCCTGGCACGTTCTTCTGTGCGGGACGTCTGTCCGCATCTTCGCTCTCTGCAAGGCTGGAAGGTGCGCGGTGGTACTCGGAAGCGAGAAGAAGGCTGCAGAGAGCACCGCGCTCTGCCGGCGCTGTGCAGGCTGTACAGGCAAGAAGCCTAGCCCTGGAATGTGGTGCAAATACAAGCTTCCACGCATCGGGGGCAAGCTCTGGGTAAGCTCGCTGACCTAAAAGTGTTCTGTGGGCGAGACGCAGCCGAGAAGCTCTCCCTTAAGGTTCAGGCTACCACGCAGACGGAAGGTGCCGCTACCTAGCGCTGCGAGGGAAAGTGCATAGCCCAGGCGTGTTTCGGCAGAAGCAGCAGCCTGGAGGCTTTCGCTGCCGGCACCGTGCTCTCTGGGCGAGAAGCAGACGACCGTTCGTCTGCAGCGAAACGAAAGCGCGACGTGGTACGAAGGGGCAGAAGAACGAAGGCGCAGAGCACCACCGGGCTGCCGTGCGACTCGCACAGGCTGCAAGAGGAAGCGTGCCTGCCACTCGCTCGTTCGCGGATTCACTTTAGCAGTCGGAAACAGAAAGCTCGACTTGCGGCTACTTGTGCTGCTGCCTAGTTCTCTTCCAGTAGCCCCTGGAAACAACGATGCTCGGTTTATGCTTCGAGACGCAGCGATCACGGTGGTAGGTGCGGTGGAGAAGGGAAAGCCAGCGTGCAGAGGACAGTTTCTCGTTGCTCTACGTGAGGCAAGGGGAAGGTTCAGCCCAGCAGTGGCTGTTGCTCCTGGAGCCTTTTTCTTTGGGAGCAGCTGCTGCAAGCGGGCAACGGAGCTGCGAGAGTGCCTAATGGGTGGGACGGCACGTCTATCGGCGAAGGAAGCTGCCTAGCCGCAGTGTGTTGTGCTCAGTTTCCAGGCTGCTTCGAGAAGGGGCACCTTGAAGAACGCCTTCTTTCTCGACGCGTCCTTCTGGGTGCGCTCAAGCTGCGTGGACTCTGCAACACGGCAGGGTGCAAGCAACTGTTTCTGGCCAGGTTGTGTGATGATGGAGTGCAAGGGCTGCGCCTTACTCGCGGAAGCTGCCGGAGCATTCTCATCAGCTGAATGCGCTTGTGAAGCAGCTCTCTGCTGGACTTTGGAAGCCGGCACGCTGAGCCCCTTAGAATGCCTGCCCGCTGCCCGGCTGCTGCGTTCTTCGCCTTCTGTGCTCTGGATGGCGAACTGAAGCCCAGCGATGGCTTTGAGCTGTCCCGCTCTTCAGCGCGTGTATAACTGCACGCATCCACAGTGCTCTGTGCACGGATTTTCCTCAGCTCGAGGTGCAATCATTTTCTTGCTGGTTTACAGTGTCCAAAGCGTCCGTGGAGCTCTCGCTCGGCCAAATGCGTCAAGAGAGAAGCCCTTGCTGGATTCGCCTTTCGCTGGCCAAGACTTTCAACACAGCACCACAATCCGGGCGACGACGAGGAGGAAAGGGGGAACATCTTTTCGTCCTGGCACGTTCTTCTGTGCGGGACGTCTGTCCGCATCTTCGCTCTCTGCAAGGCTGGAAGGTGCGCGGTGGTACTCGGAAGCGAGAAGAAGGCTGCAGAGAGCACCGCGCTCTGCCGGCGCTGTGCAGGCTGTACAGGCAAGAAGCCTAGCCCTGGAATGTGGTGCAAATACAAGCTTCCACGCATCGGGGGCAAGCTCTGGGTAAGCTCGCTGACCTAAAAGTGTTCTGTGGGCGAGACGCAGCCGAGAAGCTCTCCCTTAAGGTTCAGGCTACCACGCAGACGGAAGGTGCCGCTACCTAGCGCTGCGAGGGAAAGTGCATAGCCCAGGCGTGTTTCGGCAGAAGCAGCAGCCTGGAGGCTTTCGCTGCCGGCACCGTGCTCTCTGGGCGAGAAGCAGACGACCGTTCGTCTGCAGCGAAACGAAAGCGCGACGTGGTACGAAGGGGCAGAAGAACGAAGGCGCAGAGCACCACCGGGCTGCCGTGCGACTCGCACAGGCTGCAAGAGGAAGCGTGCCTGCCACTCGCTCGTTCGCGGATTCACTTTAGCAGTCGGAAACAGAAAGCTCGACTTGCGGCTACTTGTGCTGCTGCCTAGTTCTCTTCCAGTAGCCCCTGGAAACAACGATGCTCGGTTTATGCTTCGAGACGCAGCGATCACGGTGGTAGGTGCGGTGGAGAAGGGAAAGCCAGCGTGCAGAGGACAGTTTCTCGTTGCTCTACGTGAGGCAAGGGGAAGGTTCAGCCCAGCAGTGGCTGTTGCTCCTGGAGCCTTTTTCTTTGGGAGCAGCTGCTGCAAGCGGGCAACGGAGCTGCGAGAGTGCCTAATGGGTGGGACGGCACGTCTATCGGCGAAGGAAGCTGCCTAGCCGCAGTGTGTTGTGCTCAGTTTCCAGGCTGCTTCGAGAAGGGGCACCTTGAAGAACGCCTTCTTTCTCGACGCGTCCTTCTGGGTGCGCTCAAGCTGCGTGGACTCTGCAACACGGCAGGGTGCAAGCAACTGTTTCTGGCCAGGTTGTGTGATGATGGAGTGCAAGGGCTGCGCCTTACTCTCGGAAGCTGCCGGAGCATTCTCATCAGCTGAATGCGCTTGTGAAGCAGCTCTCTGCTGGACTTTGGAAGCCGGCACGCTGAGCCCCTTAGAATGCCTGCCCGCTGCCCGGCTGCTGCGTTCTTCGCCTTCTGTGCTCTGGATGGCGAACTGAAGCCCAGCGATGGCTTTGAGCTGTCCCGCTCTTCAGCGCGTGTATAACTGCACGCATCCACAGTGCTCTGTGCACGGATTTTCCTCAGCTCGAGGTGCAATCATTTTCTTGCTGGTTTACAGTGTCCAAAGCGTCCGTGGAGCTCTCGCTCGGCCAAATGCGTCAAGAGAGAAGCCCTTGCTGGATTCGCCTTTCGCTGGCCAAGACTTTCAACACAGCACCACAATCCGGGCGACGACGAGGAGGAAAGGGGGAACATCTTTTCGTCCTGGCACGTTCTTCTGTGCGGGACGTCTGTCCGCATCTTCGCTCTCTGCAAGGCTGGAAGGTGCGCGGTGGTACTCGGAAGCGAGAAGAAGGCTGCAGAGAGCACCGCGCTCTGCCGGCGCTGTGCAGGCTGTACAGGCAAGAAGCCTAGCCCTGGAATGTGGTGCAAATACAAGCTTCCACGCATCGGGGGCAAGCTCTGGGTAAGCTCGCTGACCTAAAAGTGTTCTGTGGGCGAGACGCAGCCGAGAAGCTCTCCCTTAAGGTTCAGGCTACCACGCAGACGGAAGGTGCCGCTACCTAGCGCTGCGAGGGAAAGTGCATAGCCCAGGCGTGTTTCGGCAGAAGCAGCAGCCTGGAGGCTTTCGCTGCCGGCACCGTGCTCTCTGGGCGAGAAGCAGACGACCGTTCGTCTGCAGCGAAACGAAAGCGCGACGTGGTACGAAGGGGCAGAAGAACGAAGGCGCAGAGCACCACCGGGCTGCCGTGCGACTCGCACAGGCTGCAAGAGGAAGCGTGCCTGCCACTCGCTCGTTCGCGGATTCACTTTAGCAGTCGGAAACAGAAAGCTCGACTTGCGGCTACTTGTGCTGCTGCCTAGTTCTCTTCCAGTAGCCCCTGGAAACAACGATGCTCGGTTTATGCTTCGAGACGCAGCGATCACGGTGGTAGGTGCGGTGGAGAAGGGAAAGCCAGCGTGCAGAGGACAGTTTCTCGTTGCTCTACGTGAGGCAAGGGGAAGGTTCAGCCCAGCAGTGGCTGTTGCTCCTGGAGCCTTTTTCTTTGGGAGCAGCTGCTGCAAGCGGGCAACGGAGCTGCGAGAGTGCCTAATGGGTGGGACGGCACGTCTATCGGCGAAGGAAGCTGCCTAGCCGCAGTGTGTTGTGCTCAGTTTCCAGGCTGCTTCGAGAAGGGGCACCTTGAAGAACGCCTTCTTTCTCGACGCGTCCTTCTGGGTGCGCTCAAGCTGCGTGGACTCTGCAACACGGCAGGGTGCAAGCAACTGTTTCTGGCCAGGTTGTGTGATGATGGAGTGCAAGGGCTGCGCCTTACTCTCGGAAGCTGCCGGAGCATTCTCATCAGCTGAATGCGCTTGTGAAGCAGCTCTCTGCTGGACTTTGGAAGCCGGCACGCTGAGCCCCTTAGAATGCCTGCCCGCTGCCCGGCTGCTGCGTTCTTCGCCTTCTGTGCTCTGGATGGCGAACTGAAGCCCAGCGATGGCTTTGAGCTGTCCCGCTCTTCAGCGCGTGTATAACTGCACGCATCCACAGTGCTCTGTGCACGGATTTTCCTCAGCTCGAGGTGCAATCATTTTCTTGCTGGTTTACAGTGTCCAAAGCGTCCGTGGAGCTCTCGCTCGGCCAAATGCGTCAAGAGAGAAGCCCTTGCTGGATTCGCCTTTCGCTGGCCAAGACTTTCAACACAGCACCACAATCCGGGCGACGACGAGGAGGAAAGGGGGAACATCTTTTCGTCCTGGCACGTTCTTCTGTGCGGGACGTCTGTCCGCATCTTCGCTCTCTGCAAGGCTGGAAGGTGCGCGGTGGTACTCGGAAGTGAGAAGAAGGCTGCAGAGAGCACCGCGCTCTGCCGGCGCTGTGCAGGCTGTACAGGCAAGAAGCCTAGCCCTGGAATGTGGTGCAAATACAAGCTTCCACGCATCGGGGGCAAGCTCTGGGTAAGCTCGCTGACCTAAAAGTGTTCTGTGGGCGAGACGCAGCCGAGAAGCTCTCCCTTAAGGTTCAGGCTACCACGCAGACGGAAGGTGCCGCTACCTAGCGCTGCGAGGGAAAGTGCATAGCCCAGGCGTGTTTCGGCAGAAGCAGCAGCCTGGAGGCTTTCGCTGCCGGCACCGTGCTCTCTGGGCGAGAAGCAGACGACCGTTCGTCTGCAGCGAAACGAAAGCGCGACGTGGTACGAAGGGGCAGAAGAACGAAGGCGCAGAGCACCACCGGGCTGCCGTGCGACTCGCACAGGCTGCAAGAGGAAGCGTGCCTGCCACTCGCTCGTTCGCGGATTCACTTTAGCAGTCGGAAACAGAAAGCTCGACTTGCGGCTACTTGTGCTGCTGCCTAGTTCTCTTCCAGTAGCCCCTGGAAACAACGATGCTCGGTTTATGCTTCGAGACGCAGCGATCACGGTGGTAGGTGCGGTGGAGAAGGGAAAGCCAGCGTGCAGAGGACAGTTTCTCGTTGCTCTACGTGAGGCAAGGGGAAGGTTCAGCCCAGCAGTGGCTGTTGCTCCTGGAGCCTTTTTCTTTGGGAGCAGCTGCTGCAAGCGGGCAACGGAGCTGCGAGAGTGCCTAATGGGTGGGACGGCACGTCTATCGGCGAAGGAAGCTGCCTAGCCGCAGTGTGTTGTGCTCAGTTTCCAGGCTGCTTCGAGAAGGGGCACCTTGAAGAACGCCTTCTTTCTCGACGCGTCCTTCTGGGTGCGCTCAAGCTGCGTGGACTCTGCAACACGGCAGGGTGCAAGCAACTGTTTCTGGCCAGGTTGTGTGATGATGGAGTGCAAGGGCTGCGCCTTACTCGCGGAAGCTGCCGGAGCATTCTCATCAGCTGAATGCGCTTGTGAAGCAGCTCTCTGCTGGACTTTGGAAGCCGGCACGCTGAGCCCCTTAGAATGCCTGCCCGCTGCCCGGCTGCTGCGTTCTTCGCCTTCTGTGCTCTGGATGGCGAACTGAAGCCCAGCGATGGCTTTGAGCTGTCCCGCTCTTCAGCGCGTGTATAACTGCACGCATCCACAGTGCTCTGTGCACGGATTTTCCTCAGCTCGAGGTGCAATCATTTTCTTGCTGGTTTACAGTGTCCAAAGCGTCCGTGGAGCTCTCGCTCGGCCAAATGCGTCAAGAGAGAAGCCCTTGCTGGATTCGCCTTTCGCTGGCCAAGACTTTCAACACAGCACCACAATCCGGGCGACGACGAGGAGGAAAGGGGGAACATCTTTTCGTCCTGGCACGTTCTTCTGTGCGGGACGTCTGTCCGCATCTTCGCTCTCTGCAAGGCTGGAAGGTGCGCGGTGGTACTCGGAAGCGAGAAGAAGGCTGCAGAGAGCACCGCGCTCTGCCGGCGCTGTGCAGGCTGTACAGGCAAGAAGCCTAGCCCTGGAATGTGGTGCAAATACAAGCTTCCACGCATCGGGGGCAAGCTCTGGGTAAGCTCGCTGACCTAAAAGTGTTCTGTGGGCGAGACGCAGCCGAGAAGCTCTCCCTTAAGGTTCAGGCTACCACGCAGACGGAAGGTGCCGCTACCTAGCGCTGCGAGGGAAAGTGCATAGCCCAGGCGTGTTTCGGCAGAAGCAGCAGCCTGGAGGCTTTCGCTGCCGGCACCGTGCTCTCTGGGCGAGAAGCAGACGACCGTTCGTCTGCAGCGAAACGAAAGCGCGACGTGGTACGAAGGGGCAGAAGAACGAAGGCGCAGAGCACCACCGGGCTGCCGTGCGACTCGCACAGGCTGCAAGAGGAAGCGTGCCTGCCACTCGCTCGTTCGCGGATTCACTTTAGCAGTCGGAAACAGAAAGCTCGACTTGCGGCTACTTGTGCTGCTGCCTAGTTCTCTTCCAGTAGCCCCTGGAAACAACGATGCTCGGTTTATGCTTCGAGACGCAGCGATCACGGTGGTAGGTGCGGTGGAGAAGGGAAAGCCAGCGTGCAGAGGACAGTTTCTCGTTGCTCTACGTGAGGCAAGGGGAAGGTTCAGCCCAGCAGTGGCTGTTGCTCCTGGAGCCTTTTTCTTTGGGAGCAGCTGCTGCAAGCGGGCAACGGAGCTGCGAGAGTGCCTAATGGGTGGGACGGCACGTCTATCGGCGAAGGAAGCTGCCTAGCCGCAGTGTGTTGTGCTCAGTTTCCAGGCTGCTTCGAGAAGGGGCACCTTGAAGAACGCCTTCTTTCTCGACGCGTCCTTCTGGGTGCGCTCAAGCTGCGTGGACTCTGCAACACGGCAGGGTGCAAGCAACTGTTTCTGGCCAGGTTGTGTGATGATGGAGTGCAAGGGCTGCGCCTTACTCGCGGAAGCTGCCGGAGCATTCTCATCAGCTGAATGCGCTTGTGAAGCAGCTCTCTGCTGGACTTTGGAAGCCGGCACGCTGAGCCCCTTAGAATGCCTGCCCGCTGCCCGGCTGCTGCGTTCTTCGCCTTCTGTGCTCTGGATGGCGAACTGAAGCCCAGCGATGGCTTTGAGCTGTCCCGCTCTTCAGCGCGTGTATAACTGCACGCATCCACAGTGCTCTGTGCACGGATTTTCCTCAGCTCGAGGTGCAATCATTTTCTTGCTGGTTTACAGTGTCCAAAGCGTCCGTGGAGCTCTCGCTCGGCCAAATGCGTCAAGAGAGAAGCCCTTGCTGGATTCGCCTTTCGCTGGCCAAGACTTTCAACACAGCACCACAATCCGGGCGACGACGAGGAGGAAAGGGGGAACATCTTTTCGTCCTGGCACGTTCTTCTGTGCGGGACGTCTGTCCGCATCTTCGCTCTCTGCAAGGCTGGAAGGTGCGCGGTGGTACTCGGAAGCGAGAAGAAGGCTGCAGAGAGCACCGCGCTCTGCCGGCGCTGTGCAGGCTGTACAGGCAAGAAGCCTAGCCCTGGAATGTGGTGCAAATACAAGCTTCCACGCATCGGGGGCAAGCTCTGGGTAAGCTCGCTGACCTAAAAGTGTTCTGTGGGCGAGACGCAGCCGAGAAGCTCTCCCTTAAGGTTCAGGCTACCACGCAGACGGAAGGTGCCGCTACCTAGCGCTGCGAGGGAAAGTGCATAGCCCAGGCGTGTTTCGGCAGAAGCAGCAGCCTGGAGGCTTTCGCTGCCGGCACCGTGCTCTCTGGGCGAGAAGCAGACGACCGTTCGTCTGCAGCGAAACGAAAGCGCGACGTGGTACGAAGGGGCAGAAGAACGAAGGCGCAGAGCACCACCGGGCTGCCGTGCGACTCGCACAGGCTGCAAGAGGAAGCGTGCCTGCCACTCGCTCGTTCGCGGATTCACTTTAGCAGTCGGAAACAGAAAGCTCGACTTGCGGCTACTTGTGCTGCTGCCTAGTTCTCTTCCAGTAGCCCCTGGAAACAACGATGCTCGGTTTATGCTTCGAGACGCAGCGATCACGGTGGTAGGTGCGGTGGAGAAGGGAAAGCCAGCGTGCAGAGGACAGTTTCTCGTTGCTCTACGTGAGGCAAGGGGAAGGTTCAGCCCAGCAGTGGCTGTTGCTCCTGGAGCCTTTTTCTTTGGGAGCAGCTGCTGCAAGCGGGCAACGGAGCTGCGAGAGTGCCTAATGGGTGGGACGGCACGTCTATCGGCGAAGGAAGCTGCCTAGCCGCAGTGTGTTGTGCTCAGTTTCCAGGCTGCTTCGAGAAGGGGCACCTTGAAGAACGCCTTCTTTCTCGACGCGTCCTTCTGGGTGCGCTCAAGCTGCGTGGACTCTGCAACACGGCAGGGTGCAAGCAACTGTTTCTGGCCAGGTTGTGTGATGATGGAGTGCAAGGGCTGCGCCTTACTCTCGGAAGCTGCCGGAGCATTCTCATCAGCTGAATGCGCTTGTGAAGCAGCTCTCTGCTGGACTTTGGAAGCCGGCACGCTGAGCCCCTTAGAATGCCTGCCCGCTGCCCGGCTGCTGCGTTCTTCGCCTTCTGTGCTCTGGATGGCGAACTGAAGCCCAGCGATGGCTTTGAGCTGTCCCGCTCTTCAGCGCGTGTATAACTGCACGCATCCACAGTGCTCTGTGCACGGATTTTCCTCAGCTCGAGGTGCAATCATTTTCTTGCTGGTTTACAGTGTCCAAAGCGTCCGTGGAGCTCTCGCTCGGCCAAATGCGTCAAGAGAGAAGCCCTTGCTGGATTCGCCTTTCGCTGGCCAAGACTTTCAACACAGCACCACAATCCGGGCGACGACGAGGAGGAAAGGGGGAACATCTTTTCGTCCTGGCACGTTCTTCTGTGCGGGACGTCTATCCGCATCTTCGCTCTCTGCAAGGCTGGAAGGTGCGCGGTGGTACTCGGAAGCGAGAAGAAGGCTGCAGAGAGCACCGCGCTCTGCCGGCGCTGTGCAGGCTGTACAGGCAAGAAGCCTAGCCCTGGAATGTGATGCAAATACAAGCTTCCACGCATCGGGGGCAAGCTCTGGGTAAGCTCGCTGACCTAAAAGTGTTCTGTGGGCGAGACGCAGCCGAGAAGCTCTCCCTTAAGGTTCAGGCTACCACGCAGACGGAAGGTGCCGCTACCTAGCGCTGCGAGGGAAAGTGCATAGCCCAGGCGTGTTTCGGCAGAAGCAGCAGCCTGGAGGCTTTCGCTGCCGGCACCGTGCTCTCTGGGCGAGAAGCAGACGACCGTTCGTCTGCAGCGAAACGAAAGCGCGACGTGGTACGAAGGGGCAGAAGAACGAAGGCGCAGAGCACCACCGGGCTGCCGTGCGACTCGCACAGGCTGCAAGAGGAAGCGTGCCTGCCACTCGCTCGTTCGCGGATTCACTTTAGCAGTCGGAAACAGAAAGCTCGACTTGCGGCTACTTGTGCTGCTGCCTAGTTCTCTTCCAGTAGCCCCTGGAAACAACGATGCTCGGTTTATGCTTCGAGACGCAGCGATCACGGTGGTAGGTGCGGTGGAGAAGGGAAAGCCAGCGTGCAGAGGACAGTTTCTCGTTGCTCTACGTGAGGCAAGGGGAAGGTTCAGCCCAGCAGTGGCTGTTGCTCCTGGAGCCTTTTTCTTTGGGAGCAGCTGCTGCAAGCGGGCAACGGAGCTGCGAGAGTGCCTAATGGGTGGGACGGCACGTCTATCGGCGAAGGAAGCTGCCTAGCCGCAGTGTGTTGTGCTCAGTTTCCAGGCTGCTTCGAGAAGGGGCACCTTGAAGAACGCCTTCTTTCTCGACGCGTCCTTCTGGGTGCGCTCAAGCTGCGTGGACTCTGCAACACGGCAGGGTGCAAGCAACTGTTTCTGGCCAGGTTGTGTGATGATGGAGTGCAAGGGCTGCGCCTTACTCGCGGAAGCTGCCGGAGCATTCTCATCAGCTGAATGCGCTTGTGAAGCAGCTCTCTGCTGGACTTTGGAAGCCGGCACGCTGAGCCCCTTAGAATGCCTGCCCGCTGCCCGGCTGCTGCGTTCTTCGCCTTCTGTGCTCTGGATGGCGAACTGAAGCCCAGCGATGGCTTTGAGCTGTCCCGCTCTTCAGCGCGTGTATAACTGCACGCATCCACAGTGCTCTGTGCACGGATTTTCCTCAGCTCGAGGTGCAATCATTTTCTTGCTGGTTTACAGTGTCCAAAGCGTCCGTGGAGCTCTCGCTCGGCCAAATGCGTCAAGAGAGAAGCCCTTGCTGGATTCGCCTTTCGCTGGCCAAGACTTTCAACACAGCACCACAATCCGGGCGACGACGAGGAGGAAAGGGGGAACATCTTTTCGTCCTGGCACGTTCTTCTGTGCGGGACGTCTGTCCGCATCTTCGCTCTCTGCAAGGCTGGAAGGTGCGCGGTGGTACTCGGAAGCGAGAAGAAGGCTGCAGAGAGCACCGCGCTCTGCCGGCGCTGTGCAGGCTGTACAGGCAAGAAGCCTAGCCCTGGAATGTGGTGCAAATACAAGCTTCCACGCATCGGGGGCAAGCTCTGGGTAAGCTCGCTGACCTAAAAGTGTTCTGTGGGCGAGACGCAGCCGAGAAGCTCTCCCTTAAGGTTCAGGCTACCACGCAGACGGAAGGTGCCGCTACCTAGCGCTGCGAGGGAAAGTGCATAGCCCAGGCGTGTTTCGGCAGAAGCAGCAGCCTGGAGGCTTTCGCTGCCGGCACCGTGCTCTCTGGGCGAGAAGCAGACGACCGTTCGTCTGCAGCGAAACGAAAGCGCGACGTGGTACGAAGGGGCAGAAGAACGAAGGCGCAGAGCACCACCGGGCTGCCGTGCGACTCGCACAGGCTGCAAGAGGAAGCGTGCCTGCCACTCGCTCGTTCGCGGATTCACTTTAGCAGTCGGAAACAGAAAGCTCGACTTGCGGCTACTTGTGCTGCTGCCTAGTTCTCTTCCAGTAGCCCCTGGAAACAACGATGCTCGGTTTATGCTTCGAGACGCAGCGATCACGGTGGTAGGTGCGGTGGAGAAGGGAAAGCCAGCGTGCAGAGGACAGTTTCTCGTTTCTCTACGTGAGGCAAGGGGAAGGTTCAGCCCAGCAGTGGCTGTTGCTCCTGGAGCCTTTTTCTTTGGGAGCAGCTGCTGCAAGCGGGCAACGGAGCTGCGAGAGTGCCTAATGGGTGGGACGGCACGTCTATCGGCGAAGGAAGCTGCCTAGCCGCAGTGTGTTGTGCTCAGTTTCCAGGCTGCTTCGAGAAGGGGCACCTTGAAGAACGCCTTCTTTCTCGACGCGTCCTTCTGGGTGCGCTCAAGCTGCGTGGACTCTGCAACACGGCAGGGTGCAAGCAACTGTTTCTGGCCAGGTTGTGTGATGATGGAGTGCAAGGGCTGCGCCTTACTCGCGGAAGCTGCCGGAGCATTCTCATCAGCTGAATGCGCTTGTGAAGCAGCTCTCTGCTGGACTTTGGAAGCCGGCACGCTGAGCCCCTTAGAATGCCTGCCCGCTGCCCGGCTGCTGCGTTCTTCGCCTTCTGTGCTCTGGATGGCGAACTGAAGCCCAGCGATGGCTTTGAGCTGTCCCGCTCTTCAGCGCGTGTATAACTGCACGCATCCACAGTGCTCTGTGCACGGATTTTCCTCAGCTCGAGGTGCAATCATTTTCTTGCTGGTTTACAGTGTCCAAAGCGTCCGTGGAGCTCTCGCTCGGCCAAATGCGTCAAGAGAGAAGCCCTTGCTGGATTCGCCTTTCGCTGGCCAAGACTTTCAACACAGCACCACAATCCGGGCGACGACGAGGAGGAAAGGGGGAACATCTTTTCGTCCTGGCACGTTCTTCTGTGCGGGACGTCTGTCCGCATCTTCGCTCTCTGCAAGGCTGGAAGGTGCGCGGTGGTACTCGGAAGCGAGAAGAAGGCTGCAGAGAGCACCGCGCTCTGCCGGCGCTGTGCAGGCTGTACAGGCAAGAAGCCTAGCCCTGGAATGTGGTGCAAATACAAGCTTCCACGCATCGGGGGCAAGCTCTGGGTAAGCTCGCTGACCTAAAAGTGTTCTGTGGGCGAGACGCAGCCGAGAAGCTCTCCCTTAAGGTTCAGGCTACCACGCAGACGGAAGGTGCCGCTACCTAGCGCTGCGAGGGAAAGTGCATAGCCCAGGCGTGTTTCGGCAGAAGCAGCAGCCTGGAGGCTTTCGCTGCCGGCACCGTGCTCTCTGGGCGAGAAGCAGACGACCGTTCGTCTGCAGCGAAACGAAAGCGCGACGTGGTACGAAGGGGCAGAAGAACGAAGGCGCAGAGCACCACCGGGCTGCCGTGCGACTCGCACAGGCTGCAAGAGGAAGCGTGCCTGCCACTCGCTCGTTCGCGGATTCACTTTAGCAGTCGGAAACAGAAAGCTCGACTTGCGGCTACTTGTGCTGCTGCCTAGTTCTCTTCCAGTAGCCCCTGGAAACAACGATGCTCGGTTTATGCTTCGAGACGCAGCGATCACGGTGGTAGGTGCGGTGGAGAAGGGAAAGCCAGCGTGCAGAGGACAGTTTCTCGTTGCTCTACGTGAGGCAAGGGGAAGGTTCAGCCCAGCAGTGGCTGTTGCTCCTGGAGCCTTTTTCTTTGGGAGCAGCTGCTGCAAGCGGGCAACGGAGCTGCGAGAGTGCCTAATGGGTGGGACGGCACGTCTATCGGCGAAGGAAGCTGCCTAGCCGCAGTGTGTTGTGCTCAGTTTCCAGGCTGCTTCGAGAAGGGGCACCTTGAAGAACGCCTTCTTTCTCGACGCGTCCTTCTGGGTGCGCTCAAGCTGCGTGGACTCTGCAACACGGCAGGGTGCAAGCAACTGTTTCTGGCCAGGTTGTGTGATGATGGAGTGCAAGGGCTGCGCCTTACTCGCGGAAGCTGCCGGAGCATTCTCATCAGCTGAATGCGCTTGTGAAGCAGCTCTCTGCTGGACTTTGGAAGCCGGCACGCTGAGCCCCTTAGAATGCCTGCCCGCTGCCCGGCTGCTGCGTTCTTCGCCTTCTGTGCTCTGGATGGCGAACTGAAGCCCAGCGATGGCTTTGAGCTGTCCCGCTCTTCAGCGCGTGTATAACTGCACGCATCCACAGTGCTCTGTGCACGGATTTTCCTCAGCTCGAGGTGCAATCATTTTCTTGCTGGTTTACAGTGTCCAAAGCGTCCGTGGAGCTCTCGCTCGGCCAAATGCGTCAAGAGAGAAGCCCTTGCTGGATTCGCCTTTCGCTGGCCAAGACTTTCAACACAGCACCACAATCCGGGCGACGACGAGGAGGAAAGGGGGAACATCTTTTCGTCCTGGCACGTTCTTCTGTGCGGGACGTCTGTCCGCATCTTCGCTCTCTGCAAGGCTGGAAGGTGCGCGGTGGTACTCGGAAGCGAGAAGAAGGCTGCAGAGAGCACCGCGCTCTGCCGGCGCTGTGCAGGCTGTACAGGCAAGAAGCCTAGCCCTGGAATGTGGTGCAAATACAAGCTTCCACGCATCGGGGGCAAGCTCTGGGTAAGCTCGCTGACCTAAAAGTGTTCTGTGGGCGAGACGCAGCCGAGAAGCTCTCCCTTAAGGTTCAGGCTACCACGCAGACGGAAGGTGCCGCTACCTAGCGCTGCGAGGGAAAGTGCATAGCCCAGGCGTGTTTCGGCAGAAGCAGCAGCCTGGAGGCTTTCGCTGCCGGCACCGTGCTCTCTGGGCGAGAAGCAGACGACCGTTCGTCTGCAGCGAAACGAAAGCGCGACGTGGTACGAAGGGGCAGAAGAACGAAGGCGCAGAGCACCACCGGGCTGCCGTGCGACTCGCACAGGCTGCAAGAGGAAGCGTGCCTGCCACTCGCTCGTTCGCGGATTCACTTTAGCAGTCGGAAACAGAAAGCTCGACTTGCGGCTACTTGTGCTGCTGCCTAGTTCTCTTCCAGTAGCCCCTGGAAACAACGATGCTCGGTTTATGCTTCGAGACGCAGCGATCACGGTGGTAGGTGCGGTGGAGAAGGGAAAGCCAGCGTGCAGAGGACAGTTTCTCGTTGCTCTACGTGAGGCAAGGGGAAGGTTCAGCCCAGCAGTGGCTGTTGCTCCTGGAGCCTTTTTCTTTGGGAGCAGCTGCTGCAAGCGGGCAACGGAGCTGCGAGAGTGCCTAATGGGTGGGACGGCACGTCTATCGGCGAAGGAAGCTGCCTAGCCGCAGTGTGTTGTGCTCAGTTTCCAGGCTGCTTCGAGAAGGGGCACCTTGAAGAACGCCTTCTTTCTCGACGCGTCCTTCTGGGTGCGCTCAAGCTGCGTGGACTCTGCAACACGGCAGGGTGCAAGCAACTGTTTCTGGCCAGGTTGTGTGATGATGGAGTGCAAGGGCTGCGCCTTACTCGCGGAAGCTGCCGGAGCATTCTCATCAGCTGAATGCGCTTGTGAAGCAGCTCTCTGCTGGACTTTGGAAGCCGGCACGCTGAGCCCCTTAGAATGCCTGCCCGCTGCCCGGCTGCTGCGTTCTTCGCCTTCTGTGCTCTGGATGGCGAACTGAAGCCCAGCGATGGCTTTGAGCTGTCCCGCTCTTCAGCGCGTGTATAACTGCACGCATCCACAGTGCTCTGTGCACGGATTTTCCTCAGCTCGAGGTGCAATCATTTTCTTGCTGGTTTACAGTGTCCAAAGCGTCCGTGGAGCTCTCGCTCGGCCAAATGCGTCAAGAGAGAAGCCCTTGCTGGATTCGCCTTTCGCTGGCCAAGACTTTCAACACAGCACCACAATCCGGGCGACGACGAGGAGGAAAGGGGGAACATCTTTTCGTCCTGGCACGTTCTTCTGTGCGGGACGTCTGTCCGCATCTTCGCTCTCTGCAAGGCTGGAAGGTGCGCGGTGGTACTCGGAAGCGAGAAGAAGGCTGCAGAGAGCACCGCGCTCTGCCGGCGCTGTGCAGGCTGTACAGGCAAGAAGCCTAGCCCTGGAATGTGGTGCAAATACAAGCTTCCACGCATCGGGGGCAAGCTCTGGGTAAGCTCGCTGACCTAAAAGTGTTCTGTGGGCGAGACGCAGCCGAGAAGCTCTCCCTTAAGGTTCAGGCTACCACGCAGACGGAAGGTGCCGCTACCTAGCGCTGCGAGGGAAAGTGCATAGCCCAGGCGTGTTTCGGCAGAAGCAGCAGCCTGGAGGCTTTCGCTGCCGGCACCGTGCTCTCTGGGCGAGAAGCAGACGACCGTTCGTCTGCAGCGAAACGAAAGCGCGACGTGGTACGAAGGGGCAGAAGAACGAAGGCGCAGAGCACCACCGGGCTGCCGTGCGACTCGCACAGGCTGCAAGAGGAAGCGTGCCTGCCACTCGCTCGTTCGCGGATTCACTTTAGCAGTCGGAAACAGAAAGCTCGACTTGCGGCTACTTGTGCTGCTGCCTAGTTCTCTTCCAGTAGCCCCTGGAAACAACGATGCTCGGTTTATGCTTCGAGACGCAGCGATCACGGTGGTAGGTGCGGTGGAGAAGGGAAAGCCAGCGTGCAGAGGACAGTTTCTCGTTGCTCTACGTGAGGCAAGGGGAAGGTTCAGCCCAGCAGTGGCTGTTGCTCCTGGAGCCTTTTTCTTTGGGAGCAGCTGCTGCAAGCGGGCAACGGAGCTGCGAGAGTGCCTAATGGGTGGGACGGCACGTCTATCGGCGAAGGAAGCTGCCTAGCCGCAGTGTGTTGTGCTCAGTTTCCAGGCTGCTTCGAGAAGGGGCACCTTGAAGAACGCCTTCTTTCTCGACGCGTCCTTCTGGGTGCGCTCAAGCTGCGTGGACTCTGCAACACGGCAGGGTGCAAGCAACTGTTTCTGGCCAGGTTGTGTGATGATGGAGTGCAAGGGCTGCGCCTTACTCGCGGAAGCTGCCGGAGCATTCTCATCAGCTGAATGCGCTTGTGAAGCAGCTCTCTGCTGGACTTTGGAAGCTGGCACGCTGAGCCCCTTAGAATGCCTGCCCGCTGCCCGGCTGCTGCGTTCTTCGCCTTCTGTGCTCTGGATGGCGAACTGAAGCCCAGCGATGGCTTTGAGCTGTCCCGCTCTTCAGCGCGTGTATAACTGCACGCATCCACAGTGCTCTGTGCACGGATTTTCCTCAGCTCGAGGTGCAATCATTTTCTTGCTGGTTTACAGTGTCCAAAGCGTCCGTGGAGCTCTCGCTCGGCCAAATGCGTCAAGAGAGAAGCCCTTGCTGGATTCGCCTTTCGCTGGCCAAGACTTTCAACACAGCACCACAATCCGGGCGACGACGAGGAGGAAAGGGGGAACATCTTTTCGTCCTGGCACGTTCTTCTGTGCGGGACGTCTGTCCGCATCTTCGCTCTCTGCAAGGCTGGAAGGTGCGCGGTGGTACTCGGAAGCGAGAAGAAGGCTGCAGAGAGCACCGCGCTCTGCCGGCGCTGTGCAGGCTGTACAGGCAAGAAGCCTAGCCCTGGAATGTGGTGCAAATACAAGCTTCCACGCATCGGGGGCAAGCTCTGGGTAAGCTCGCTGACCTAAAAGTGTTCTGTGGGCGAGACGCAGCCGAGAAGCTCTCCCTTAAGGTTCAGGCTACCACGCAGACGGAAGGTGCCGCTACCTAGCGCTGCGAGGGAAAGTGCATAGCCCAGGCGTGTTTCGGCAGAAGCAGCAGCCTGGAGGCTTTCGCTGCCGGCACCGTGCTCTCTGGGCGAGAAGCAGACGACCGTTCGTCTGCAGCGAAACGAAAGCGCGACGTGGTACGAAGGGGCAGAAGAACGAAGGCGCAGAGCACCACCGGGCTGCCGTGCGACTCGCACAGGCTGCAAGAGGAAGCGTGCCTGCCACTCGCTCGTTCGCGGATTCACTTTAGCAGTCGGAAACAGAAAGCTCGACTTGCGGCTACTTGTGCTGCTGCCTAGTTCTCTTCCAGTAGCCCCTGGAAACAACGATGCTCGGTTTATGCTTCGAGACGCAGCGATCACGGTGGTAGGTGCGGTGGAGAAGGGAAAGCCAGCGTGCAGAGGACAGTTTCTCGTTGCTCTACGTGAGGCAAGGGGAAGGTTCAGCCCAGCAGTGGCTGTTGCTCCTGGAGCCTTTTTCTTTGGGAGCAGCTGCTGCAAGCGGGCAACGGAGCTGCGAGAGTGCCTAATGGGTGGGACGGCACGTCTATCGGCGAAGGAAGCTGCCTAGCCGCAGTGTGTTGTGCTCAGTTTCCAGGCTGCTTCGAGAAGGGGCACCTTGAAGAACGCCTTCTTTCTCGACGCGTCCTTCTGGGTGCGCTCAAGCTGCGTGGACTCTGCAACACGGCAGGGTGCAAGCAACTGTTTCTGGCCAGGTTGTGTGATGATGGAGTGCAAGGGCTGCGCCTTACTCGCGGAAGCTGCCGGAGCATTCTCATCAGCTGAATGCGCTTGTGAAGCAGCTCTCTGCTGGACTTTGGAAGCTGGCACGCTGAGCCCCTTAGAATGCCTGCCCGCTGCCCGGCTGCTGCGTTCTTCGCCTTCTGTGCTCTGGATGGCGAACTGAAGCCCAGCGATGGCTTTGAGCTGTCCCGCTCTTCAGCGCGTGTATAACTGCACGCATCCACAGTGCTCTGTGCACGGATTTTCCTCAGCTCGAGGTGCAATCATTTTCTTGCTGGTTTACAGTGTCCAAAGCGTCCGTGGAGCTCTCGCTCGGCCAAATGCGTCAAGAGAGAAGCCCTTGCTGGATTCGCCTTTCGCTGGCCAAGACTTTCAACACAGCACCACAATCCGGGCGACGACGAGGAGGAAAGGGGGAACATCTTTTCGTCCTGGCACGTTCTTCTGTGCGGGACGTCTGTCCGCATCTTCGCTCTCTGCAAGGCTGGAAGGTGCGCGGTGGTACTCGGAAGCGAGAAGAAGGCTGCAGAGAGCACCGCGCTCTGCCGGCGCTGTGCAGGCTGTACAGGCAAGAAGCCTAGCCCTGGAATGTGGTGCAAATACAAGCTTCCACGCATCGGGGGCAAGCTCTGGGTAAGCTCGCTGACCTAAAAGTGTTCTGTGGGCGAGACGCAGCCGAGAAGCTCTCCCTTAAGGTTCAGGCTACCACGCAGACGGAAGGTGCCGCTACCTAGCGCTGCGAGGGAAAGTGCATAGCCCAGGCGTGTTTCGGCAGAAGCAGCAGCCTGGAGGCTTTCGCTGCCGGCACCGTGCTCTCTGGGCGAGAAGCAGACGACCGTTCGTCTGCAGCGAAACGAAAGCGCGACGTGGTACGAAGGGGCAGAAGAACGAAGGCGCAGAGCACCACCGGGCTGCCGTGCGACTCGCACAGGCTGCAAGAGGAAGCGTGCCTGCCACTCGCTCGTTCGCGGATTCACTTTAGCAGTCGGAAACAGAAAGCTCGACTTGCGGCTACTTGTGCTGCTGCCTAGTTCTCTTCCAGTAGCCCCTGGAAACAACGATGCTCGGTTTATGCTTCGAGACGCAGCGATCACGGTGGTAGGTGCGGTGGAGAAGGGAAAGCCAGCGTGCAGAGGACAGTTTCTCGTTGCTCTACGTGAGGCAAGGGGAAGGTTCAGCCCAGCAGTGGCTGTTGCTCCTGGAGCCTTTTTCTTTGGGAGCAGCTGCTGCAAGCGGGCAACGGAGCTGCGAGAGTGCCTAATGGGTGGGACGGCACGTCTATCGGCGAAGGAAGCTGCCTAGCCGCAGTGTGTTGTGCTCAGTTTCCAGGCTGCTTCGAGAAGGGGCACCTTGAAGAACGCCTTCTTTCTCGACGCGTCCTTCTGGGTGCGCTCAAGCTGCGTGGACTCTGCAACACGGCAGGGTGCAAGCAACTGTTTCTGGCCAGGTTGTGTGATGATGGAGTGCAAGGGCTGCGCCTTACTCGCGGAAGCTGCCGGAGCATTCTCATCAGCTGAATGCGCTTGTGAAGCAGCTCTCTGCTGGACTTTGGAAGCCGGCACGCTGAGCCCCTTAGAATGCCTGCCCGCTGCCCGGCTGCTGCGTTCTTCGCCTTCTGTGCTCTGGATGGCGAACTGAAGCCCAGCGATGGCTTTGAGCTGTCCCGCTCTTCAGCGCGTGTATAACTGCACGCATCCACAGTGCTCTGTGCACGGATTTTCCTCAGCTCGAGGTGCAATCATTTTCTTGCTGGTTTACAGTGTCCAAAGCGTCCGTGGAGCTCTCGCTCGGCCAAATGCGTCAAGAGAGAAGCCCTTGCTGGATTCGCCTTTCGCTGGCCAAGACTTTCAACACAGCACCACAATCCGGGCGACGACGAGGAGGAAAGGGGGAACATCTTTTCGTCCTGGCACGTTCTTCTGTGCGGGACGTCTGTCCGCATCTTCGCTCTCTGCAAGGCTGGAAGGTGCGCGGTGGTACTCGGAAGCGAGAAGAAGGCTGCAGAGAGCACCGCGCTCTGCCGGCGCTGTGCAGGCTGTACAGGCAAGAAGCCTAGCCCTGGAATGTGGTGCAAATACAAGCTTCCACGCATCGGGGGCAAGCTCTGGGTAAGCTCGCTGACCTAAAAGTGTTCTGTGGGCGAGACGCAGCCGAGAAGCTCTCCCTTAAGGTTCAGGCTACCACGCAGACGGAAGGTGCCGCTACCTAGCGCTGCGAGGGAAAGTGCATAGCCCAGGCGTGTTTCGGCAGAAGCAGCAGCCTGGAGGCTTTCGCTGCCGGCACCGTGCTCTCTGGGCGAGAAGCAGACGACCGTTCGTCTGCAGCGAAACGAAAGCGCGACGTGGTACGAAGGGGCAGAAGAACGAAGGCGCAGAGCACCACCGGGCTGCCGTGCGACTCGCACAGGCTGCAAGAGGAAGCGTGCCTGCCACTCGCTCGTTCGCGGATTCACTTTAGCAGTCGGAAACAGAAAGCTCGACTTGCGGCTACTTGTGCTGCTGCCTAGTTCTCTTCCAGTAGCCCCTGGAAACAACGATGCTCGGTTTATGCTTCGAGACGCAGCGATCACGGTGGTAGGTGCGGTGGAGAAGGGAAAGCCAGCGTGCAGAGGACAGTTTCTCGTTGCTCTACGTGAGGCAAGGGGAAGGTTCAGCCCAGCAGTGGCTGTTGCTCCTGGAGCCTTTTTCTTTGGGAGCAGCTGCTGCAAGCGGGCAACGGAGCTGCGAGAGTGCCTAATGGGTGGGACGGCACGTCTATCGGCGAAGGAAGCTGCCTAGCCGCAGTGTGTTGTGCTCAGTTTCCAGGCTGCTTCGAGAAGGGGCACCTTGAAGAACGCCTTCTTTCTCGACGCGTCCTTCTGGGTGCGCTCAAGCTGCGTGGACTCTGCAACACGGCAGGGTGCAAGCAACTGTTTCTGGCCAGGTTGTGTGATGATGGAGTGCAAGGGCTGCGCCTTACTCGCGGAAGCTGCCGGAGCATTCTCATCAGCTGAATGCGCTTGTGAAGCAGCTCTCTGCTGGACTTTGGAAGCTGGCACGCTGAGCCCCTTAGAATGCCTGCCCGCTGCCCGGCTGCTGCGTTCTTCGCCTTCTGTGCTCTGGATGGCGAACTGAAGCCCAGCGATGGCTTTGAGCTGTCCCGCTCTTCAGCGCGTGTATAACTGCACGCATCCACAGTGCTCTGTGCACGGATTTTCCTCAGCTCGAGGTGCAATCATTTTCTTGCTGGTTTACAGTGTCCAAAGCGTCCGTGGAGCTCTCGCTCGGCCAAATGCGTCAAGAGAGAAGCCCTTGCTGGATTCGCCTTTCGCTGGCCAAGACTTTCAACACAGCACCACAATCCGGGCGACGACGAGGAGGAAAGGGGGAACATCTTTTCGTCCTGGCACGTTCTTCTGTGCGGGACGTCTGTCCGCATCTTCGCTCTCTGCAAGGCTGGAAGGTGCGCGGTGGTACTCGGAAGCGAGAAGAAGGCTGCAGAGAGCACCGCGCTCTGCCGGCGCTGTGCAGGCTGTACAGGCAAGAAGCCTAGCCCTGGAATGTGGTGCAAATACAAGCTTCCACGCATCGGGGGCAAGCTCTGGGTAAGCTCGCTGACCTAAAAGTGTTCTGTGGGCGAGACGCAGCCGAGAAGCTCTCCCTTAAGGTTCAGGCTACCACGCAGACGGAAGGTGCCGCTACCTAGCGCTGCGAGGGAAAGTGCATAGCCCAGGCGTGTTTCGGCAGAAGCAGCAGCCTGGAGGCTTTCGCTGCCGGCACCGTGCTCTCTGGGCGAGAAGCAGACGACCGTTCGTCTGCAGCGAAACGAAAGCGCGACGTGGTACGAAGGGGCAGAAGAACGAAGGCGCAGAGCACCACCGGGCTGCCGTGCGACTCGCACAGGCTGCAAGAGGAAGCGTGCCTGCCACTCGCTCGTTCGCGGATTCACTTTAGCAGTCGGAAACAGAAAGCTCGACTTGCGGCTACTTGTGCTGCTGCCTAGTTCTCTTCCAGTAGCCCCTGGAAACAACGATGCTCGGTTTATGCTTCGAGACGCAGCGATCACGGTGGTAGGTGCGGTGGAGAAGGGAAAGCCAGCGTGCAGAGGACAGTTTCTCGTTGCTCTACGTGAGGCAAGGGGAAGGTTCAGCCCAGCAGTGGCTGTTGCTCCTGGAGCCTTTTTCTTTGGGAGCAGCTGCTGCAAGCGGGCAACGGAGCTGCGAGAGTGCCTAATGGGTGGGACGGCACGTCTATCGGCGAAGGAAGCTGCCTAGCCGCAGTGTGTTGTGCTCAGTTTCCAGGCTGCTTCGAGAAGGGGCACCTTGAAGAACGCCTTCTTTCTCGACGCGTCCTTCTGGGTGCGCTCAAGCTGCGTGGACTCTGCAACACGGCAGGGTGCAAGCAACTGTTTCTGGCCAGGTTGTGTGATGATGGAGTGCAAGGGCTGCGCCTTACTCGCGGAAGCTGCCGGAGCATTCTCATCAGCTGAATGCGCTTGTGAAGCAGCTCTCTGCTGGACTTTGGAAGCCGGCACGCTGAGCCCCTTAGAATGCCTGCCCGCTGCCCGGCTGCTGCGTTCTTCGCCTTCTGTGCTCTGGATGGCGAACTGAAGCCCAGCGATGGCTTTGAGCTGTCCCGCTCTTCAGCGCGTGTATAACTGCACGCATCCACAGTGCTCTGTGCACGGATTTTCCTCAGCTCGAGGTGCAATCATTTTCTTGCTGGTTTACAGTGTCCAAAGCGTCCGTGGAGCTCTCGCTCGGCCAAATGCGTCAAGAGAGAAGCCCTTGCTGGATTCGCCTTTCGCTGGCCAAGACTTTCAACACAGCACCACAATCCGGGCGACGACGAGGAGGAAAGGGGGAACATCTTTTCGTCCTGGCACGTTCTTCTGTGCGGGACGTCTGTCCGCATCTTCGCTCTCTGCAAGGCTGGAAGGTGCGCGGTGGTACTCGGAAGCGAGAAGAAGGCTGCAGAGAGCACCGCGCTCTGCCGGCGCTGTGCAGGCTGTACAGGCAAGAAGCCTAGCCCTGGAATGTGGTGCAAATACAAGCTTCCACGCATCGGGGGCAAGCTCTGGGTAAGCTCGCTGACCTAAAAGTGTTCTGTGGGCGAGACGCAGCCGAGAAGCTCTCCCTTAAGGTTCAGGCTACCACGCAGACGGAAGGTGCCGCTACCTAGCGCTGCGAGGGAAAGTGCATAGCCCAGGCGTGTTTCGGCAGAAGCAGCAGCCTGGAGGCTTTCTCTGCCGGCACCGTGCTCTCTGGGCGAGAAGCAGACGACCGTTCGTCTGCAGCGAAACGAAAGCGCGACGTGGTACGAAGGGGCAGAAGAACGAAGGCGCAGAGCACCACCGGGCTGCCGTGCGACTCGCACAGGCTGCAAGAGGAAGCGTGCCTGCCACTCGCTCGTTCGCGGATTCACTTTAGCAGTCGGAAACAGAAAGCTCGACTTGCGGCTACTTGTGCTGCTGCCTAGTTCTCTTCCAGTAGCCCCTGGAAACAACGATGCTCGGTTTATGCTTCGAGACGCAGCGATCACGGTGGTAGGTGCGGTGGAGAAGGGAAAGCCAGCGTGCAGAGGACAGTTTCTCGTTGCTCTACGTGAGGCAAGGGGAAGGTTCAGCCCAGCAGTGGCTGTTGCTCCTGGAGCCTTTTTCTTTGGGAGCAGCTGCTGCAAGCGGGCAACGGAGCTGCGAGAGTGCCTAATGGGTGGGACGGCACGTCTATCGGCGAAGGAAGCTGCCTAGCCGCAGTGTGTTGTGCTCAGTTTCCAGGCTGCTTCGAGAAGGGGCACCTTGAAGAACGCCTTCTTTCTCGACGCGTCCTTCTGGGTGCGCTCAAGCTGCGTGGACTCTGCAACACGGCAGGGTGCAAGCAACTGTTTCTGGCCAGGTTGTGTGATGATGGAGTGCAAGGGCTGCGCCTTACTCTCGGAAGCTGCCGGAGCATTCTCATCAGCTGAATGCGCTTGTGAAGCAGCTCTCTGCTGGACTTTGGAAGCCGGCACGCTGAGCCCCTTAGAATGCCTGCCCGCTGCCCGGCTGCTGCGTTCTTCGCCTTCTGTGCTCTGGATGGCGAACTGAAGCCCAGCGATGGCTTTGAGCTGTCCCGCTCTTCAGCGCGTGTATAACTGCACGCATCCACAGTGCTCTGTGCACGGATTTTCCTCAGCTCGAGGTGCAATCATTTTCTTGCTGGTTTACAGTGTCCAAAGCGTCCGTGGAGCTCTCGCTCGGCCAAATGCGTCAAGAGAGAAGCCCTTGCTGGATTCGCCTTTCGCTGGCCAAGACTTTCAACACAGCACCACAATCCGGGCGACGACGAGGAGGAAAGGGGGAACATCTTTTCGTCCTGGCACGTTCTTCTGTGCGGGACGTCTGTCCGCATCTTCGCTCTCTGCAAGGCTGGAAGGTGCGCGGTGGTACTCGGAAGCGAGAAGAAGGCTGCAGAGAGCACCGCGCTCTGCCGGCGCTGTGCAGGCTGTACAGGCAAGAAGCCTAGCCCTGGAATGTGGTGCAAATACAAGCTTCCACGCATCGGGGGCAAGCTCTGGGTAAGCTCGCTGACCTAAAAGTGTTCTGTGGGCGAGACGCAGCCGAGAAGCTCTCCCTTAAGGTTCAGGCTACCACGCAGACGGAAGGTGCCGCTACCTAGCGCTGCGAGGGAAAGTGCATAGCCCAGGCGTGTTTCGGCAGAAGCAGCAGCCTGGAGGCTTTCGCTGCCGGCACCGTGCTCTCTGGGCGAGAAGCAGACGACCGTTCGTCTGCAGCGAAACGAAAGCGCGACGTGGTACGAAGGGGCAGAAGAACGAAGGCGCAGAGCACCACCGGGCTGCCGTGCGACTCGCACAGGCTGCAAGAGGAAGCGTGCCTGCCACTCGCTCGTTCGCGGATTCACTTTAGCAGTCGGAAACAGAAAGCTCGACTTGCGGCTACTTGTGCTGCTGCCTAGTTCTCTTCCAGTAGCCCCTGGAAACAACGATGCTCGGTTTATGCTTCGAGACGCAGCGATCACGGTGGTAGGTGCGGTGGAGAAGGGAAAGCCAGCGTGCAGAGGACAGTTTCTCGTTGCTCTACGTGAGGCAAGGGGAAGGTTCAGCCCAGCAGTGGCTGTTGCTCCTGGAGCCTTTTTCTTTGGGAGCAGCTGCTGCAAGCGGGCAACGGAGCTGCGAGAGTGCCTAATGGGTGGGACGGCACGTCTATCGGCGAAGGAAGCTGCCTAGCCGCAGTGTGTTGTGCTCAGTTTCCAGGCTGCTTCGAGAAGGGGCACCTTGAAGAACGCCTTCTTTCTCGACGCGTCCTTCTGGGTGCGCTCAAGCTGCGTGGACTCTGCAACACGGCAGGGTGCAAGCAACTGTTTCTGGCCAGGTTGTGTGATGATGGAGTGCAAGGGCTGCGCCTTACTCTCGGAAGCTGCCGGAGCATTCTCATCAGCTGAATGCGCTTGTGAAGCAGCTCTCTGCTGGACTTTGGAAGCCGGCACGCTGAGCCCCTTAGAATGCCTGCCCGCTGCCCGGCTGCTGCGTTCTTCGCCTTCTGTGCTCTGGATGGCGAACTGAAGCCCAGCGATGGCTTTGAGCTGTCCCGCTCTTCAGCGCGTGTATAACTGCACGCATCCACAGTGCTCTGTGCACGGATTTTCCTCAGCTCGAGGTGCAATCATTTTCTTGCTGGTTTACAGTGTCCAAAGCGTCCGTGGAGCTCTCGCTCGGCCAAATGCGTCAAGAGAGAAGCCCTTGCTGGATTCGCCTTTCGCTGGCCAAGACTTTCAACACAGCACCACAATCCGGGCGACGACGAGGAGGAAAGGGGGAACATCTTTTCGTCCTGGCACGTTCTTCTGTGCGGGACGTCTGTCCGCATCTTCGCTCTCTGCAAGGCTGGAAGGTGCGCGGTGGTACTCGGAAGCGAGAAGAAGGCTGCAGAGAGCACCGCGCTCTGCCGGCGCTGTGCAGGCTGTACAGGCAAGAAGCCTAGCCCTGGAATGTGGTGCAAATACAAGCTTCCACGCATCGGGGGCAAGCTCTGGGTAAGCTCGCTGACCTAAAAGTGTTCTGTGGGCGAGACGCAGCCGAGAAGCTCTCCCTTAAGGTTCAGGCTACCACGCAGACGGAAGGTGCCGCTACCTAGCGCTGCGAGGGAAAGTGCATAGCCCAGGCGTGTTTCGGCAGAAGCAGCAGCCTGGAGGCTTTCGCTGCCGGCACCGTGCTCTCTGGGCGAGAAGCAGACGACCGTTCGTCTGCAGCGAAACGAAAGCGCGACGTGGTACGAAGGGGCAGAAGAACGAAGGCGCAGAGCACCACCGGGCTGCCGTGCGACTCGCACAGGCTGCAAGAGGAAGCGTGCCTGCCACTCGCTCGTTCGCGGATTCACTTTAGCAGTCGGAAACAGAAAGCTCGACTTGCGGCTACTTGTGCTGCTGCCTAGTTCTCTTCCAGTAGCCCCTGGAAACAACGATGCTCGGTTTATGCTTCGAGACGCAGCGATCACGGTGGTAGGTGCGGTGGAGAAGGGAAAGCCAGCGTGCAGAGGACAGTTTCTCGTTGCTCTACGTGAGGCAAGGGGAAGGTTCAGCCCAGCAGTGGCTGTTGCTCCTGGAGCCTTTTTCTTTGGGAGCAGCTGCTGCAAGCGGGCAACGGAGCTGCGAGAGTGCCTAATGGGTGGGACGGCACGTCTATCGGCGAAGGAAGCTGCCTAGCCGCAGTGTGTTGTGCTCAGTTTCCAGGCTGCTTCGAGAAGGGGCACCTTGAAGAACGCCTTCTTTCTCGACGCGTCCTTCTGGGTGCGCTCAAGCTGCGTGGACTCTGCAACACGGCAGGGTGCAAGCAACTGTTTCTGGCCAGGTTGTGTGATGATGGAGTGCAAGGGCTGCGCCTTACTCTCGGAAGCTGCCGGAGCATTCTCATCAGCTGAATGCGCTTGTGAAGCAGCTCTCTGCTGGACTTTGGAAGCCGGCACGCTGAGCCCCTTAGAATGCCTGCCCGCTGCCCGGCTGCTGCGTTCTTCGCCTTCTGTGCTCTGGATGGCGAACTGAAGCCCAGCGATGGCTTTGAGCTGTCCCGCTCTTCAGCGCGTGTATAACTGCACGCATCCACAGTGCTCTGTGCACGGATTTTCCTCAGCTCGAGGTGCAATCATTTTCTTGCTGGTTTACAGTGTCCAAAGCGTCCGTGGAGCTCTCGCTCGGCCAAATGCGTCAAGAGAGAAGCCCTTGCTGGATTCGCCTTTCGCTGGCCAAGACTTTCAACACAGCACCACAATCCGGGCGACGACGAGGAGGAAAGGGGGAACATCTTTTCGTCCTGGCACGTTCTTCTGTGCGGGACGTCTGTCCGCATCTTCGCTCTCTGCAAGGCTGGAAGGTGCGCGGTGGTACTCGGAAGCGAGAAGAAGGCTGCAGAGAGCACCGCGCTCTGCCGGCGCTGTGCAGGCTGTACAGGCAAGAAGCCTAGCCCTGGAATGTGGTGCAAATACAAGCTTCCACGCATCGGGGGCAAGCTCTGGGTAAGCTCGCTGACCTAAAAGTGTTCTGTGGGCGAGACGCAGCCGAGAAGCTCTCCCTTAAGGTTCAGGCTACCACGCAGACGGAAGGTGCCGCTACCTAGCGCTGCGAGGGAAAGTGCATAGCCCAGGCGTGTTTCGGCAGAAGCAGCAGCCTGGAGGCTTTCGCTGCCGGCACCGTGCTCTCTGGGCGAGAAGCAGACGACCGTTCGTCTGCAGCGAAACGAAAGCGCGACGTGGTACGAAGGGGCAGAAGAACGAAGGCGCAGAGCACCACCGGGCTGCCGTGCGACTCGCACAGGCTGCAAGAGGAAGCGTGCCTGCCACTCGCTCGTTCGCGGATTCACTTTAGCAGTCGGAAACAGAAAGCTCGACTTGCGGCTACTTGTGCTGCTGCCTAGTTCTCTTCCAGTAGCCCCTGGAAACAACGATGCTCGGTTTATGCTTCGAGACGCAGCGATCACGGTGGTAGGTGCGGTGGAGAAGGGAAAGCCAGCGTGCAGAGGACAGTTTCTCGTTGCTCTACGTGAGGCAAGGGGAAGGTTCAGCCCAGCAGTGGCTGTTGCTCCTGGAGCCTTTTTCTTTGGGAGCAGCTGCTGCAAGCGGGCAACGGAGCTGCGAGAGTGCCTAATGGGTGGGACGGCACGTCTATCGGCGAAGGAAGCTGCCTAGCCGCAGTGTGTTGTGCTCAGTTTCCAGGCTGCTTCGAGAAGGGGCACCTTGAAGAACGCCTTCTTTCTCGACGCGTCCTTCTGGGTGCGCTCAAGCTGCGTGGACTCTGCAACACGGCAGGGTGCAAGCAACTGTTTCTGGCCAGGTTGTGTGATGATGGAGTGCAAGGGCTGCGCCTTACTCGCGGAAGCTGCCGGAGCATTCTCATCAGCTGAATGCGCTTGTGAAGCAGCTCTCTGCTGGACTTTGGAAGCCGGCACGCTGAGCCCCTTAGAATGCCTGCCCGCTGCCCGGCTGCTGCGTTCTTCGCCTTCTGTGCTCTGGATGGCGAACTGAAGCCCAGCGATGGCTTTGAGCTGTCCCGCTCTTCAGCGCGTGTATAACTGCACGCATCCACAGTGCTCTGTGCACGGATTTTCCTCAGCTCGAGGTGCAATCATTTTCTTGCTGGTTTACAGTGTCCAAAGCGTCCGTGGAGCTCTCGCTCGGCCAAATGCGTCAAGAGAGAAGCCCTTGCTGGATTCGCCTTTCGCTGGCCAAGACTTTCAACACAGCACCACAATCCGGGCGACGACGAGGAGGAAAGGGGGAACATCTTTTCGTCCTGGCACGTTCTTCTGTGCGGGACGTCTGTCCGCATCTTCGCTCTCTGCAAGGCTGGAAGGTGCGCGGTGGTACTCGGAAGCGAGAAGAAGGCTGCAGAGAGCACCGCGCTCTGCCGGCGCTGTGCAGGCTGTACAGGCAAGAAGCCTAGCCCTGGAATGTGGTGCAAATACAAGCTTCCACGCATCGGGGGCAAGCTCTGGGTAAGCTCGCTGACCTAAAAGTGTTCTGTGGGCGAGACGCAGCCGAGAAGCTCTCCCTTAAGGTTCAGGCTACCACGCAGACGGAAGGTGCCGCTACCTAGCGCTGCGAGGGAAAGTGCATAGCCCAGGCGTGTTTCGGCAGAAGCAGCAGCCTGGAGGCTTTCGCTGCCGGCACCGTGCTCTCTGGGCGAGAAGCAGACGACCGTTCGTCTGCAGCGAAACGAAAGCGCGACGTGGTACGAAGGGGCAGAAGAACGAAGGCGCAGAGCACCACCGGGCTGCCGTGCGACTCGCACAGGCTGCAAGAGGAAGCGTGCCTGCCACTCGCTCGTTCGCGGATTCACTTTAGCAGTCGGAAACAGAAAGCTCGACTTGCGGCTACTTGTGCTGCTGCCTAGTTCTCTTCCAGTAGCCCCTGGAAACAACGATGCTCGGTTTATGCTTCGAGACGCAGCGATCACGGTGGTAGGTGCGGTGGAGAAGGGAAAGCCAGCGTGCAGAGGACAGTTTCTCGTTGCTCTACGTGAGGCAAGGGGAAGGTTCAGCCCAGCAGTGGCTGTTGCTCCTGGAGCCTTTTTCTTTGGGAGCAGCTGCTGCAAGCGGGCAACGGAGCTGCGAGAGTGCCTAATGGGTGGGACGGCACGTCTATCGGCGAAGGAAGCTGCCTAGCCGCAGTGTGTTGTGCTCAGTTTCCAGGCTGCTTCGAGAAGGGGCACCTTGAAGAACGCCTTCTTTCTCGACGCGTCCTTCTGGGTGCGCTCAAGCTGCGTGGACTCTGCAACACGGCAGGGTGCAAGCAACTGTTTCTGGCCAGGTTGTGTGATGATGGAGTGCAAGGGCTGCGCCTTACTCGCGGAAGCTGCCGGAGCATTCTCATCAGCTGAATGCGCTTGTGAAGCAGCTCTCTGCTGGACTTTGGAAGCCGGCACGCTGAGCCCCTTAGAATGCCTGCCCGCTGCCCGGCTGCTGCGTTCTTCGCCTTCTGTGCTCTGGATGGCGAACTGAAGCCCAGCGATGGCTTTGAGCTGTCCCGCTCTTCAGCGCGTGTATAACTGCACGCATCCACAGTGCTCTGTGCACGGATTTTCCTCAGCTCGAGGTGCAATCATTTTCTTGCTGGTTTACAGTGTCCAAAGCGTCCGTGGAGCTCTCGCTCGGCCAAATGCGTCAAGAGAGAAGCCCTTGCTGGATTCGCCTTTCGCTGGCCAAGACTTTCAACACAGCACCACAATCCGGGCGACGACGAGGAGGAAAGGGGGAACATCTTTTCGTCCTGGCACGTTCTTCTGTGCGGGACGTCTGTCCGCATCTTCGCTCTCTGCAAGGCTGGAAGGTGCGCGGTGGTACTCGGAAGCGAGAAGAAGGCTGCAGAGAGCACCGCGCTCTGCCGGCGCTGTGCAGGCTGTACAGGCAAGAAGCCTAGCCCTGGAATGTGGTGCAAATACAAGCTTCCACGCATCGGGGGCAAGCTCTGGGTAAGCTCGCTGACCTAAAAGTGTTCTGTGGGCGAGACGCAGCCGAGAAGCTCTCCCTTAAGGTTCAGGCTACCACGCAGACGGAAGGTGCCGCTACCTAGCGCTGCGAGGGAAAGTGCATAGCCCAGGCGTGTTTCGGCAGAAGCAGCAGCCTGGAGGCTTTCGCTGCCGGCACCGTGCTCTCTGGGCGAGAAGCAGACGACCGTTCGTCTGCAGCGAAACGAAAGCGCGACGTGGTACGAAGGGGCAGAAGAACGAAGGCGCAGAGCACCACCGGGCTGCCGTGCGACTCGCACAGGCTGCAAGAGGAAGCGTGCCTGCCACTCGCTCGTTCGCGGATTCACTTTAGCAGTCGGAAACAGAAAGCTCGACTTGCGGCTACTTGTGCTGCTGCCTAGTTCTCTTCCAGTAGCCCCTGGAAACAACGATGCTCGGTTTATGCTTCGAGACGCAGCGATCACGGTGGTAGGTGCGGTGGAGAAGGGAAAGCCAGCGTGCAGAGGACAGTTTCTCGTTGCTCTACGTGAGGCAAGGGGAAGGTTCAGCCCAGCAGTGGCTGTTGCTCCTGGAGCCTTTTTCTTTGGGAGCAGCTGCTGCAAGCGGGCAACGGAGCTGCGAGAGTGCCTAATGGGTGGGACGGCACGTCTATCGGCGAAGGAAGCTGCCTAGCCGCAGTGTGTTGTGCTCAGTTTCCAGGCTGCTTCGAGAAGGGGCACCTTGAAGAACGCCTTCTTTCTCGACGCGTCCTTCTGGGTGCGCTCAAGCTGCGTGGACTCTGCAACACGGCAGGGTGCAAGCAACTGTTTCTGGCCAGGTTGTGTGATGATGGAGTGCAAGGGCTGCGCCTTACTCTCGGAAGCTGCCGGAGCATTCTCATCAGCTGAATGCGCTTGTGAAGCAGCTCTCTGCTGGACTTTGGAAGCCGGCACGCTGAGCCCCTTAGAATGCCTGCCCGCTGCCCGGCTGCTGCGTTCTTCGCCTTCTGTGCTCTGGATGGCGAACTGAAGCCCAGCGATGGCTTTGAGCTGTCCCGCTCTTCAGCGCGTGTATAACTGCACGCATCCACAGTGCTCTGTGCACGGATTTTCCTCAGCTCGAGGTGCAATCATTTTCTTGCTGGTTTACAGTGTCCAAAGCGTCCGTGGAGCTCTCGCTCGGCCAAATGCGTCAAGAGAGAAGCCCTTGCTGGATTCGCCTTTCGCTGGCCAAGACTTTCAACACAGCACCACAATCCGGGCGACGACGAGGAGGAAAGGGGGAACATCTTTTCGTCCTGGCACGTTCTTCTGTGCGGGACGTCTGTCCGCATCTTCGCTCTCTGCAAGGCTGGAAGGTGCGCGGTGGTACTCGGAAGCGAGAAGAAGGCTGCAGAGAGCACCGCGCTCTGCCGGCGCTGTGCAGGCTGTACAGGCAAGAAGCCTAGCCCTGGAATGTGGTGCAAATACAAGCTTCCACGCATCGGGGGCAAGCTCTGGGTAAGCTCGCTGACCTAAAAGTGTTCTGTGGGCGAGACGCAGCCGAGAAGCTCTCCCTTAAGGTTCAGGCTACCACGCAGACGGAAGGTGCCGCTACCTAGCGCTGCGAGGGAAAGTGCATAGCCCAGGCGTGTTTCGGCAGAAGCAGCAGCCTGGAGGCTTTCGCTGCCGGCACCGTGCTCTCTGGGCGAGAAGCAGACGACCGTTCGTCTGCAGCGAAACGAAAGCGCGACGTGGTACGAAGGGGCAGAAGAACGAAGGCGCAGAGCACCACCGGGCTGCCGTGCGACTCGCACAGGCTGCAAGAGGAAGCGTGCCTGCCACTCGCTCGTTCGCGGATTCACTTTAGCAGTCGGAAACAGAAAGCTCGACTTGCGGCTACTTGTGCTGCTGCCTAGTTCTCTTCCAGTAGCCCCTGGAAACAACGATGCTCGGTTTATGCTTCGAGACGCAGCGATCACGGTGGTAGGTGCGGTGGAGAAGGGAAAGCCAGCGTGCAGAGGACAGTTTCTCGTTGCTCTACGTGAGGCAAGGGGAAGGTTCAGCCCAGCAGTGGCTGTTGCTCCTGGAGCCTTTTTCTTTGGGAGCAGCTGCTGCAAGCGGGCAACGGAGCTGCGAGAGTGCCTAATGGGTGGGACGGCACGTCTATCGGCGAAGGAAGCTGCCTAGCCGCAGTGTGTTGTGCTCAGTTTCCAGGCTGCTTCGAGAAGGGGCACCTTGAAGAACGCCTTCTTTCTCGACGCGTCCTTCTGGGTGCGCTCAAGCTGCGTGGACTCTGCAACACGGCAGGGTGCAAGCAACTGTTTCTGGCCAGGTTGTGTGATGATGGAGTGCAAGGGCTGCGCCTTACTCTCGGAAGCTGCCGGAGCATTCTCATCAGCTGAATGCGCTTGTGAAGCAGCTCTCTGCTGGACTTTGGAAGCCGGCACGCTGAGCCCCTTAGAATGCCTGCCCGCTGCCCGGCTGCTGCGTTCTTCGCCTTCTGTGCTCTGGATGGCGAACTGAAGCCCAGCGATGGCTTTGAGCTGTCCCGCTCTTCAGCGCGTGTATAACTGCACGCATCCACAGTGCTCTGTGCACGGATTTTCCTCAGCTCGAGGTGCAATCATTTTCTTGCTGGTTTACAGTGTCCAAAGCGTCCGTGGAGCTCTCGCTCGGCCAAATGCGTCAAGAGAGAAGCCCTTGCTGGATTCGCCTTTCGCTGGCCAAGACTTTCAACACAGCACCACAATCCGGGCGACGACGAGGAGGAAAGGGGGAACATCTTTTCGTCCTGGCACGTTCTTCTGTGCGGGACGTCTATCCGCATCTTCGCTCTCTGCAAGGCTGGAAGGTGCGCGGTGGTACTCGGAAGCGAGAAGAAGGCTGCAGAGAGCACCGCGCTCTGCCGGCGCTGTGCAGGCTGTACAGGCAAGAAGCCTAGCCCTGGAATGTGATGCAAATACAAGCTTCCACGCATCGGGGGCAAGCTCTGGGTAAGCTCGCTGACCTAAAAGTGTTCTGTGGGCGAGACGCAGCCGAGAAGCTCTCCCTTAAGGTTCAGGCTACCACGCAGACGGAAGGTGCCGCTACCTAGCGCTGCGAGGGAAAGTGCATAGCCCAGGCGTGTTTCGGCAGAAGCAGCAGCCTGGAGGCTTTCGCTGCCGGCACCGTGCTCTCTGGGCGAGAAGCAGACGACCGTTCGTCTGCAGCGAAACGAAAGCGCGACGTGGTACGAAGGGGCAGAAGAACGAAGGCGCAGAGCACCACCGGGCTGCCGTGCGACTCGCACAGGCTGCAAGAGGAAGCGTGCCTGCCACTCGCTCGTTCGCGGATTCACTTTAGCAGTCGGAAACAGAAAGCTCGACTTGCGGCTACTTGTGCTGCTGCCTAGTTCTCTTCCAGTAGCCCCTGGAAACAACGATGCTCGGTTTATGCTTCGAGACGCAGCGATCACGGTGGTAGGTGCGGTGGAGAAGGGAAAGCCAGCGTGCAGAGGACAGTTTCTCGTTGCTCTACGTGAGGCAAGGGGAAGGTTCAGCCCAGCAGTGGCTGTTGCTCCTGGAGCCTTTTTCTTTGGGAGCAGCTGCTGCAAGCGGGCAACGGAGCTGCGAGAGTGCCTAATGGGTGGGACGGCACGTCTATCGGCGAAGGAAGCTGCCTAGCCGCAGTGTGTTGTGCTCAGTTTCCAGGCTGCTTCGAGAAGGGGCACCTTGAAGAACGCCTTCTTTCTCGACGCGTCCTTCTGGGTGCGCTCAAGCTGCGTGGACTCTGCAACACGGCAGGGTGCAAGCAACTGTTTCTGGCCAGGTTGTGTGATGATGGAGTGCAAGGGCTGCGCCTTACTCTCGGAAGCTGCCGGAGCATTCTCATCAGCTGAATGCGCTTGTGAAGCAGCTCTCTGCTGGACTTTGGAAGCCGGCACGCTGAGCCCCTTAGAATGCCTGCCCGCTGCCCGGCTGCTGCGTTCTTCGCCTTCTGTGCTCTGGATGGCGAACTGAAGCCCAGCGATGGCTTTGAGCTGTCCCGCTCTTCAGCGCGTGTATAACTGCACGCATCCACAGTGCTCTGTGCACGGATTTTCCTCAGCTCGAGGTGCAATCATTTTCTTGCTGGTTTACAGTGTCCAAAGCGTCCGTGGAGCTCTCGCTCGGCCAAATGCGTCAAGAGAGAAGCCCTTGCTGGATTCGCCTTTCGCTGGCCAAGACTTTCAACACAGCACCACAATCCGGGCGACGACGAGGAGGAAAGGGGGAACATCTTTTCGTCCTGGCACGTTCTTCTGTGCGGGACGTCTGTCCGCATCTTCGCTCTCTGCAAGGCTGGAAGGTGCGCGGTGGTACTCGGAAGCGAGAAGAAGGCTGCAGAGAGCACCGCGCTCTGCCGGCGCTGTGCAGGCTGTACAGGCAAGAAGCCTAGCCCTGGAATGTGGTGCAAATACAAGCTTCCACGCATCGGGGGCAAGCTCTGGGTAAGCTCGCTGACCTAAAAGTGTTCTGTGGGCGAGACGCAGCCGAGAAGCTCTCCCTTAAGGTTCAGGCTACCACGCAGACGGAAGGTGCCGCTACCTAGCGCTGCGAGGGAAAGTGCATAGCCCAGGCGTGTTTCGGCAGAAGCAGCAGCCTGGAGGCTTTCGCTGCCGGCACCGTGCTCTCTGGGCGAGAAGCAGACGACCGTTCGTCTGCAGCGAAACGAAAGCGCGACGTGGTACGAAGGGGCAGAAGAACGAAGGCGCAGAGCACCACCGGGCTGCCGTGCGACTCGCACAGGCTGCAAGAGGAAGCGTGCCTGCCACTCGCTCGTTCGCGGATTCACTTTAGCAGTCGGAAACAGAAAGCTCGACTTGCGGCTACTTGTGCTGCTGCCTAGTTCTCTTCCAGTAGCCCCTGGAAACAACGATGCTCGGTTTATGCTTCGAGACGCAGCGATCACGGTGGTAGGTGCGGTGGAGAAGGGAAAGCCAGCGTGCAGAGGACAGTTTCTCGTTGCTCTACGTGAGGCAAGGGGAAGGTTCAGCCCAGCAGTGGCTGTTGCTCCTGGAGCCTTTTTCTTTGGGAGCAGCTGCTGCAAGCGGGCAACGGAGCTGCGAGAGTGCCTAATGGGTGGGACGGCACGTCTATCGGCGAAGGAAGCTGCCTAGCCGCAGTGTGTTGTGCTCAGTTTCCAGGCTGCTTCGAGAAGGGGCACCTTGAAGAACGCCTTCTTTCTCGACGCGTCCTTCTGGGTGCGCTCAAGCTGCGTGGACTCTGCAACACGGCAGGGTGCAAGCAACTGTTTCTGGCCAGGTTGTGTGATGATGGAGTGCAAGGGCTGCGCCTTACTCTCGGAAGCTGCCGGAGCATTCTCATCAGCTGAATGCGCTTGTGAAGCAGCTCTCTGCTGGACTTTGGAAGCCGGCACGCTGAGCCCCTTAGAATGCCTGCCCGCTGCCCGGCTGCTGCGTTCTTCGCCTTCTGTGCTCTGGATGGCGAACTGAAGCCCAGCGATGGCTTTGAGCTGTCCCGCTCTTCAGCGCGTGTATAACTGCACGCATCCACAGTGCTCTGTGCACGGATTTTCCTCAGCTCGAGGTGCAATCATTTTCTTGCTGGTTTACAGTGTCCAAAGCGTCCGTGGAGCTCTCGCTCGGCCAAATGCGTCAAGAGAGAAGCCCTTGCTGGATTCGCCTTTCGCTGGCCAAGACTTTCAACACAGCACCACAATCCGGGCGACGACGAGGAGGAAAGGGGGAACATCTTTTCGTCCTGGCACGTTCTTCTGTGCGGGACGTCTGTCCGCATCTTCGCTCTCTGCAAGGCTGGAAGGTGCGCGGTGGTACTCGGAAGCGAGAAGAAGGCTGCAGAGAGCACCGCGCTCTGCCGGCGCTGTGCAGGCTGTACAGGCAAGAAGCCTAGCCCTGGAATGTGGTGCAAATACAAGCTTCCACGCATCGGGGGCAAGCTCTGGGTAAGCTCGCTGACCTAAAAGTGTTCTGTGGGCGAGACGCAGCCGAGAAGCTCTCCCTTAAGGTTCAGGCTACCACGCAGACGGAAGGTGCCGCTACCTAGCGCTGCGAGGGAAAGTGCATAGCCCAGGCGTGTTTCGGCAGAAGCAGCAGCCTGGAGGCTTTCGCTGCCGGCACCGTGCTCTCTGGGCGAGAAGCAGACGACCGTTCGTCTGCAGCGAAACGAAAGCGCGACGTGGTACGAAGGGGCAGAAGAACGAAGGCGCAGAGCACCACCGGGCTGCCGTGCGACTCGCACAGGCTGCAAGAGGAAGCGTGCCTGCCACTCGCTCGTTCGCGGATTCACTTTAGCAGTCGGAAACAGAAAGCTCGACTTGCGGCTACTTGTGCTGCTGCCTAGTTCTCTTCCAGTAGCCCCTGGAAACAACGATGCTCGGTTTATGCTTCGAGACGCAGCGATCACGGTGGTAGGTGCGGTGGAGAAGGGAAAGCCAGCGTGCAGAGGACAGTTTCTCGTTGCTCTACGTGAGGCAAGGGGAAGGTTCAGCCCAGCAGTGGCTGTTGCTCCTGGAGCCTTTTTCTTTGGGAGCAGCTGCTGCAAGCGGGCAACGGAGCTGCGAGAGTGCCTAATGGGTGGGACGGCACGTCTATCGGCGAAGGAAGCTGCCTAGCCGCAGTGTGTTGTGCTCAGTTTCCAGGCTGCTTCGAGAAGGGGCACCTTGAAGAACGCCTTCTTTCTCGACGCGTCCTTCTGGGTGCGCTCAAGCTGCGTGGACTCTGCAACACGGCAGGGTGCAAGCAACTGTTTCTGGCCAGGTTGTGTGATGATGGAGTGCAAGGGCTGCGCCTTACTCTCGGAAGCTGCCGGAGCATTCTCATCAGCTGAATGCGCTTGTGAAGCAGCTCTCTGCTGGACTTTGGAAGCCGGCACGCTGAGCCCCTTAGAATGCCTGCCCGCTGCCCGGCTGCTGCGTTCTTCGCCTTCTGTGCTCTGGATGGCGAACTGAAGCCCAGCGATGGCTTTGAGCTGTCCCGCTCTTCAGCGCGTGTATAACTGCACGCATCCACAGTGCTCTGTGCACGGATTTTCCTCAGCTCGAGGTGCAATCATTTTCTTGCTGGTTTACAGTGTCCAAAGCGTCCGTGGAGCTCTCGCTCGGCCAAATGCGTCAAGAGAGAAGCCCTTGCTGGATTCGCCTTTCGCTGGCCAAGACTTTCAACACAGCACCACAATCCGGGCGACGACGAGGAGGAAAGGGGGAACATCTTTTCGTCCTGGCACGTTCTTCTGTGCGGGACGTCTGTCCGCATCTTCGCTCTCTGCAAGGCTGGAAGGTGCGCGGTGGTACTCGGAAGCGAGAAGAAGGCTGCAGAGAGCACCGCGCTCTGCCGGCGCTGTGCAGGCTGTACAGGCAAGAAGCCTAGCCCTGGAATGTGGTGCAAATACAAGCTTCCACGCATCGGGGGCAAGCTCTGGGTAAGCTCGCTGACCTAAAAGTGTTCTGTGGGCGAGACGCAGCCGAGAAGCTCTCCCTTAAGGTTCAGGCTACCACGCAGACGGAAGGTGCCGCTACCTAGCGCTGCGAGGGAAAGTGCATAGCCCAGGCGTGTTTCGGCAGAAGCAGCAGCCTGGAGGCTTTCGCTGCCGGCACCGTGCTCTCTGGGCGAGAAGCAGACGACCGTTCGTCTGCAGCGAAACGAAAGCGCGACGTGGTACGAAGGGGCAGAAGAACGAAGGCGCAGAGCACCACCGGGCTGCCGTGCGACTCGCACAGGCTGCAAGAGGAAGCGTGCCTGCCACTCGCTCGTTCGCGGATTCACTTTAGCAGTCGGAAACAGAAAGCTCGACTTGCGGCTACTTGTGCTGCTGCCTAGTTCTCTTCCAGTAGCCCCTGGAAACAACGATGCTCGGTTTATGCTTCGAGACGCAGCGATCACGGTGGTAGGTGCGGTGGAGAAGGGAAAGCCAGCGTGCAGAGGACAGTTTCTCGTTGCTCTACGTGAGGCAAGGGGAAGGTTCAGCCCAGCAGTGGCTGTTGCTCCTGGAGCCTTTTTCTTTGGGAGCAGCTGCTGCAAGCGGGCAACGGAGCTGCGAGAGTGCCTAATGGGTGGGACGGCACGTCTATCGGCGAAGGAAGCTGCCTAGCCGCAGTGTGTTGTGCTCAGTTTCCAGGCTGCTTCGAGAAGGGGCACCTTGAAGAACGCCTTCTTTCTCGACGCGTCCTTCTGGGTGCGCTCAAGCTGCGTGGACTCTGCAACACGGCAGGGTGCAAGCAACTGTTTCTGGCCAGGTTGTGTGATGATGGAGTGCAAGGGCTGCGCCTTACTCTCGGAAGCTGCCGGAGCATTCTCATCAGCTGAATGCGCTTGTGAAGCAGCTCTCTGCTGGACTTTGGAAGCCGGCACGCTGAGCCCCTTAGAATGCCTGCCCGCTGCCCGGCTGCTGCGTTCTTCGCCTTCTGTGCTCTGGATGGCGAACTGAAGCCCAGCGATGGCTTTGAGCTGTCCCGCTCTTCAGCGCGTGTATAACTGCACGCATCCACAGTGCTCTGTGCACGGATTTTCCTCAGCTCGAGGTGCAATCATTTTCTTGCTGGTTTACAGTGTCCAAAGCGTCCGTGGAGCTCTCGCTCGGCCAAATGCGTCAAGAGAGAAGCCCTTGCTGGATTCGCCTTTCGCTGGCCAAGACTTTCAACACAGCACCACAATCCGGGCGACGACGAGGAGGAAAGGGGGAACATCTTTTCGTCCTGGCACGTTCTTCTGTGCGGGACGTCTGTCCGCATCTTCGCTCTCTGCAAGGCTGGAAGGTGCGCGGTGGTACTCGGAAGCGAGAAGAAGGCTGCAGAGAGCACCGCGCTCTGCCGGCGCTGTGCAGGCTGTACAGGCAAGAAGCCTAGCCCTGGAATGTGGTGCAAATACAAGCTTCCACGCATCGGGGGCAAGCTCTGGGTAAGCTCGCTGACCTAAAAGTGTTCTGTGGGCGAGACGCAGCCGAGAAGCTCTCCCTTAAGGTTCAGGCTACCACGCAGACGGAAGGTGCCGCTACCTAGCGCTGCGAGGGAAAGTGCATAGCCCAGGCGTGTTTCGGCAGAAGCAGCAGCCTGGAGGCTTTCGCTGCCGGCACCGTGCTCTCTGGGCGAGAAGCAGACGACCGTTCATCTGCAGCGAAACGAAAGCGCGACGTGGTACGAAGGGGCAGAAGAACGAAGGCGCAGAGCACCACCGGGCTGCCGTGCGACTCGCACAGGCTGCAAGAGGAAGCGTGCCTGCCACTCGCTCGTTCGCGGATTCACTTTAGCAGTCGGAAACAGAAAGCTCGACTTGCGGCTACTTGTGCTGCTGCCTAGTTCTCTTCCAGTAGCCCCTGGAAACAACGATGCTCGGTTTATGCTTCGAGACGCAGCGATCACGGTGGTAGGTGCGGTGGAGAAGGGAAAGCCAGCGTGCAGAGGACAGTTTCTCGTTGCTCTACGTGAGGCAAGGGGAAGGTTCAGCCCAGCAGTGGCTGTTGCTCCTGGAGCCTTTTTCTTTGGGAGCAGCTGCTGCAAGCGGGCAACGGAGCTGCGAGAGTGCCTAATGGGTGGGACGGCACGTCTATCGGCGAAGGAAGCTGCCTAGCCGCAGTGTGTTGTGCTCAGTTTCCAGGCTGCTTCGAGAAGGGGCACCTTGAAGAACGCCTTCTTTCTCGACGCGTCCTTCTGGGTGCGCTCAAGCTGCGTGGACTCTGCAACACGGCAGGGTGCAAGCAACTGTTTCTGGCCAGGTTGTGTGATGATGGAGTGCAAGGGCTGCGCCTTACTCTCGGAAGCTGCCGGAGCATTCTCATCAGCTGAATGCGCTTGTGAAGCAGCTCTCTGCTGGACTTTGGAAGCCGGCACGCTGAGCCCCTTAGAATGCCTGCCCGCTGCCCGGCTGCTGCGTTCTTCGCCTTCTGTGCTCTGGATGGCGAACTGAAGCCCAGCGATGGCTTTGAGCTGTCCCGCTCTTCAGCGCGTGTATAACTGCACGCATCCACAGTGCTCTGTGCACGGATTTTCCTCAGCTCGAGGTGCAATCATTTTCTTGCTGGTTTACAGTGTCCAAAGCGTCCGTGGAGCTCTCGCTCGGCCAAATGCGTCAAGAGAGAAGCCCTTGCTGGATTCGCCTTTCGCTGGCCAAGACTTTCAACACAGCACCACAATCCGGGCGACGACGAGGAGGAAAGGGGGAACATCTTTTCGTCCTGGCACGTTCTTCTGTGCGGGACGTCTGTCCGCATCTTCGCTCTCTGCAAGGCTGGAAGGTGCGCGGTGGTACTCGGAAGCGAGAAGAAGGCTGCAGAGAGCACCGCGCTCTGCCGGCGCTGTGCAGGCTGTACAGGCAAGAAGCCTAGCCCTGGAATGTGGTGCAAATACAAGCTTCCACGCATCGGGGGCAAGCTCTGGGTAAGCTCGCTGACCTAAAAGTGTTCTGTGGGCGAGACGCAGCCGAGAAGCTCTCCCTTAAGGTTCAGGCTACCACGCAGACGGAAGGTGCCGCTACCTAGCGCTGCGAGGGAAAGTGCATAGCCCAGGCGTGTTTCGGCAGAAGCAGCAGCCTGGAGGCTTTCTCTGCCGGCACCGTGCTCTCTGGGCGAGAAGCAGACGACCGTTCGTCTGCAGCGAAACGAAAGCGCGACGTGGTACGAAGGGGCAGAAGAACGAAGGCGCAGAGCACCACCGGGCTGCCGTGCGACTCGCACAGGCTGCAAGAGGAAGCGTGCCTGCCACTCGCTCGTTCGCGGATTCACTTTAGCAGTCGGAAACAGAAAGCTCGACTTGCGGCTACTTGTGCTGCTGCCTAGTTCTCTTCCAGTAGCCCCTGGAAACAACGATGCTCGGTTTATGCTTCGAGACGCAGCGATCACGGTGGTAGGTGCGGTGGAGAAGGGAAAGCCAGCGTGCAGAGGACAGTTTCTCGTTGCTCTACGTGAGGCAAGGGGAAGGTTCAGCCCAGCAGTGGCTGTTGCTCCTGGAGCCTTTTTCTTTGGGAGCAGCTGCTGCAAGCGGGCAACGGAGCTGCGAGAGTGCCTAATGGGTGGGACGGCACGTCTATCGGCGAAGGAAGCTGCCTAGCCGCAGTGTGTTGTGCTCAGTTTCCAGGCTGCTTCGAGAAGGGGCACCTTGAAGAACGCCTTCTTTCTCGACGCGTCCTTCTGGGTGCGCTCAAGCTGCGTGGACTCTGCAACACGGCAGGGTGCAAGCAACTGTTTCTGGCCAGGTTGTGTGATGATGGAGTGCAAGGGCTGCGCCTTACTCTCGGAAGCTGCCGGAGCATTCTCATCAGCTGAATGCGCTTGTGAAGCAGCTCTCTGCTGGACTTTGGAAGCCGGCACGCTGAGCCCCTTAGAATGCCTGCCCGCTGCCCGGCTGCTGCGTTCTTCGCCTTCTGTGCTCTGGATGGCGAACTGAAGCCCAGCGATGGCTTTGAGCTGTCCCGCTCTTCAGCGCGTGTATAACTGCACGCATCCACAGTGCTCTGTGCACGGATTTTCCTCAGCTCGAGGTGCAATCATTTTCTTGCTGGTTTACAGTGTCCAAAGCGTCCGTGGAGCTCTCGCTCGGCCAAATGCGTCAAGAGAGAAGCCCTTGCTGGATTCGCCTTTCGCTGGCCAAGACTTTCAACACAGCACCACAATCCGGGCGACGACGAGGAGGAAAGGGGGAACATCTTTTCGTCCTGGCACGTTCTTCTGTGCGGGACGTCTGTCCGCATCTTCGCTCTCTGCAAGGCTGGAAGGTGCGCGGTGGTACTCGGAAGCGAGAAGAAGGCTGCAGAGAGCACCGCGCTCTGCCGGCGCTGTGCAGGCTGTACAGGCAAGAAGCCTAGCCCTGGAATGTGGTGCAAATACAAGCTTCCACGCATCGGGGGCAAGCTCTGGGTAAGCTCGCTGACCTAAAAGTGTTCTGTGGGCGAGACGCAGCCGAGAAGCTCTCCCTTAAGGTTCAGGCTACCACGCAGACGGAAGGTGCCGCTACCTAGCGCTGCGAGGGAAAGTGCATAGCCCAGGCGTGTTTCGGCAGAAGCAGCAGCCTGGAGGCTTTCGCTGCCGGCACCGTGCTCTCTGGGCGAGAAGCAGACGACCGTTCGTCTGCAGCGAAACGAAAGCGCGACGTGGTACGAAGGGGCAGAAGAACGAAGGCGCAGAGCACCACCGGGCTGCCGTGCGACTCGCACAGGCTGCAAGAGGAAGCGTGCCTGCCACTCGCTCGTTCGCGGATTCACTTTAGCAGTCGGAAACAGAAAGCTCGACTTGCGGCTACTTGTGCTGCTGCCTAGTTCTCTTCCAGTAGCCCCTGGAAACAACGATGCTCGGTTTATGCTTCGAGACGCAGCGATCACGGTGGTAGGTGCGGTGGAGAAGGGAAAGCCAGCGTGCAGAGGACAGTTTCTCGTTGCTCTACGTGAGGCAAGGGGAAGGTTCAGCCCAGCAGTGGCTGTTGCTCCTGGAGCCTTTTTCTTTGGGAGCAGCTGCTGCAAGCGGGCAACGGAGCTGCGAGAGTGCCTAATGGGTGGGACGGCACGTCTATCGGCGAAGGAAGCTGCCTAGCCGCAGTGTGTTGTGCTCAGTTTCCAGGCTGCTTCGAGAAGGGGCACCTTGAAGAACGCCTTCTTTCTCGACGCGTCCTTCTGGGTGCGCTCAAGCTGCGTGGACTCTGCAACACGGCAGGGTGCAAGCAACTGTTTCTGGCCAGGTTGTGTGATGATGGAGTGCAAGGGCTGCGCCTTACTCTCGGAAGCTGCCGGAGCATTCTCATCAGCTGAATGCGCTTGTGAAGCAGCTCTCTGCTGGACTTTGGAAGCCGGCACGCTGAGCCCCTTAGAATGCCTGCCCGCTGCCCGGCTGCTGCGTTCTTCGCCTTCTGTGCTCTGGATGGCGAACTGAAGCCCAGCGATGGCTTTGAGCTGTCCCGCTCTTCAGCGCGTGTATAACTGCACGCATCCACAGTGCTCTGTGCACGGATTTTCCTCAGCTCGAGGTGCAATCATTTTCTTGCTGGTTTACAGTGTCCAAAGCGTCCGTGGAGCTCTCGCTCGGCCAAATGCGTCAAGAGAGAAGCCCTTGCTGGATTCGCCTTTCGCTGGCCAAGACTTTCAACACAGCACCACAATCCGGGCGACGACGAGGAGGAAAGGGGGAACATCTTTTCGTCCTGGCACGTTCTTCTGTGCGGGACGTCTATCCGCATCTTCGCTCTCTGCAAGGCTGGAAGGTGCGCGGTGGTACTCGGAAGCGAGAAGAAGGCTGCAGAGAGCACCGCGCTCTGCCGGCGCTGTGCAGGCTGTACAGGCAAGAAGCCTAGCCCTGGAATGTGGTGCAAATACAAGCTTCCACGCATCGGGGGCAAGCTCTGGGTAAGCTCGCTGACCTAAAAGTGTTCTGTGGGCGAGACGCAGCCGAGAAGCTCTCCCTTAAGGTTCAGGCTACCACGCAGACGGAAGGTGCCGCTACCTAGCGCTGCGAGGGAAAGTGCATAGCCCAGGCGTGTTTCGGCAGAAGCAGCAGCCTGGAGGCTTTCGCTGCCGGCACCGTGCTCTCTGGGCGAGAAGCAGACGACCGTTCGTCTGCAGCGAAACGAAAGCGCGACGTGGTACGAAGGGGCAGAAGAACGAAGGCGCAGAGCACCACCGGGCTGCCGTGCGACTCGCACAGGCTGCAAGAGGAAGCGTGCCTGCCACTCGCTCGTTCGCGGATTCACTTTAGCAGTCGGAAACAGAAAGCTCGACTTGCGGCTACTTGTGCTGCTGCCTAGTTCTCTTCCAGTAGCCCCTGGAAACAACGATGCTCGGTTTATGCTTCGAGACGCAGCGATCACGGTGGTAGGTGCGGTGGAGAAGGGAAAGCCAGCGTGCAGAGGACAGTTTCTCGTTGCTCTACGTGAGGCAAGGGGAAGGTTCAGCCCAGCAGTGGCTGTTGCTCCTGGAGCCTTTTTCTTTGGGAGCAGCTGCTGCAAGCGGGCAACGGAGCTGCGAGAGTGCCTAATGGGTGGGACGGCACGTCTATCGGCGAAGGAAGCTGCCTAGCCGCAGTGTGTTGTGCTCAGTTTCCAGGCTGCTTCGAGAAGGGGCACCTTGAAGAACGCCTTCTTTCTCGACGCGTCCTTCTGGGTGCGCTCAAGCTGCGTGGACTCTGCAACACGGCAGGGTGCAAGCAACTGTTTCTGGCCAGGTTGTGTGATGATGGAGTGCAAGGGCTGCGCCTTACTCTCGGAAGCTGCCGGAGCATTCTCATCAGCTGAATGCGCTTGTGAAGCAGCTCTCTGCTGGACTTTGGAAGCCGGCACGCTGAGCCCCTTAGAATGCCTGCCCGCTGCCCGGCTGCTGCGTTCTTCGCCTTCTGTGCTCTGGATGGCGAACTGAAGCCCAGCGATGGCTTTGAGCTGTCCCGCTCTTCAGCGCGTGTATAACTGCACGCATCCACAGTGCTCTGTGCACGGATTTTCCTCAGCTCGAGGTGCAATCATTTTCTTGCTGGTTTACAGTGTCCAAAGCGTCCGTGGAGCTCTCGCTCGGCCAAATGCGTCAAGAGAGAAGCCCTTGCTGGATTCGCCTTTCGCTGGCCAAGACTTTCAACACAGCACCACAATCCGGGCGACGACGAGGAGGAAAGGGGGAACATCTTTTCGTCCTGGCACGTTCTTCTGTGCGGGACGTCTGTCCGCATCTTCGCTCTCTGCAAGGCTGGAAGGTGCGCGGTGGTACTCGGAAGCGAGAAGAAGGCTGCAGAGAGCACCGCGCTCTGCCGGCGCTGTGCAGGCTGTACAGGCAAGAAGCCTAGCCCTGGAATGTGGTGCAAATACAAGCTTCCACGCATCGGGGGCAAGCTCTGGGTAAGCTCGCTGACCTAAAAGTGTTCTGTGGGCGAGACGCAGCCGAGAAGCTCTCCCTTAAGGTTCAGGCTACCACGCAGACGGAAGGTGCCGCTACCTAGCGCTGCGAGGGAAAGTGCATAGCCCAGGCGTGTTTCGGCAGAAGCAGCAGCCTGGAGGCTTTCGCTGCCGGCACCGTGCTCTCTGGGCGAGAAGCAGACGACCGTTCGTCTGCAGCGAAACGAAAGCGCGACGTGGTACGAAGGGGCAGAAGAACGAAGGCGCAGAGCACCACCGGGCTGCCGTGCGACTCGCACAGGCTGCAAGAGGAAGCGTGCCTGCCACTCGCTCGTTCGCGGATTCACTTTAGCAGTCGGAAACAGAAAGCTCGACTTGCGGCTACTTGTGCTGCTGCCTAGTTCTCTTCCAGTAGCCCCTGGAAACAACGATGCTCGGTTTATGCTTCGAGACGCAGCGATCACGGTGGTAGGTGCGGTGGAGAAGGGAAAGCCAGCGTGCAGAGGACAGTTTCTCGTTGCTCTACGTGAGGCAAGGGGAAGGTTCAGCCCAGCAGTGGCTGTTGCTCCTGGAGCCTTTTTCTTTGGGAGCAGCTGCTGCAAGCGGGCAACGGAGCTGCGAGAGTGCCTAATGGGTGGGACGGCACGTCTATCGGCGAAGGAAGCTGCCTAGCCGCAGTGTGTTGTGCTCAGTTTCCAGGCTGCTTCGAGAAGGGGCACCTTGAAGAACGCCTTCTTTCTCGACGCGTCCTTCTGGGTGCGCTCAAGCTGCGTGGACTCTGCAACACGGCAGGGTGCAAGCAACTGTTTCTGGCCAGGTTGTGTGATGATGGAGTGCAAGGGCTGCGCCTTACTCTCGGAAGCTGCCGGAGCATTCTCATCAGCTGAATGCGCTTGTGAAGCAGCTCTCTGCTGGACTTTGGAAGCCGGCACGCTGAGCCCCTTAGAATGCCTGCCCGCTGCCCGGCTGCTGCGTTCTTCGCCTTCTGTGCTCTGGATGGCGAACTGAAGCCCAGCGATGGCTTTGAGCTGTCCCGCTCTTCAGCGCGTGTATAACTGCACGCATCCACAGTGCTCTGTGCACGGATTTTCCTCAGCTCGAGGTGCAATCATTTTCTTGCTGGTTTACAGTGTCCAAAGCGTCCGTGGAGCTCTCGCTCGGCCAAATGCGTCAAGAGAGAAGCCCTTGCTGGATTCGCCTTTCGCTGGCCAAGACTTTCAACACAGCACCACAATCCGGGCGACGACGAGGAGGAAAGGGGGAACATCTTTTCGTCCTGGCACGTTCTTCTGTGCGGGACGTCTATCCGCATCTTCGCTCTCTGCAAGGCTGGAAGGTGCGCGGTGGTACTCGGAAGCGAGAAGAAGGCTGCAGAGAGCACCGCGCTCTGCCGGCGCTGTGCAGGCTGTACAGGCAAGAAGCCTAGCCCTGGAATGTGGTGCAAATACAAGCTTCCACGCATCGGGGGCAAGCTCTGGGTAAGCTCGCTGACCTAAAAGTGTTCTGTGGGCGAGACGCAGCCGAGAAGCTCTCCCTTAAGGTTCAGGCTACCACGCAGACGGAAGGTGCCGCTACCTAGCGCTGCGAGGGAAAGTGCATAGCCCAGGCGTGTTTCGGCAGAAGCAGCAGCCTGGAGGCTTTCGCTGCCGGCACCGTGCTCTCTGGGCGAGAAGCAGACGACCGTTCGTCTGCAGCGAAACGAAAGCGCGACGTGGTACGAAGGGGCAGAAGAACGAAGGCGCAGAGCACCACCGGGCTGCCGTGCGACTCGCACAGGCTGCAAGAGGAAGCGTGCCTGCCACTCGCTCGTTCGCGGATTCACTTTAGCAGTCGGAAACAGAAAGCTCGACTTGCGGCTACTTGTGCTGCTGCCTAGTTCTCTTCCAGTAGCCCCTGGAAACAACGATGCTCGGTTTATGCTTCGAGACGCAGCGATCACGGTGGTAGGTGCGGTGGAGAAGGGAAAGCCAGCGTGCAGAGGACAGTTTCTCGTTGCTCTACGTGAGGCAAGGGGAAGGTTCAGCCCAGCAGTGGCTGTTGCTCCTGGAGCCTTTTTCTTTGGGAGCAGCTGCTGCAAGCGGGCAACGGAGCTGCGAGAGTGCCTAATGGGTGGGACGGCACGTCTATCGGCGAAGGAAGCTGCCTAGCCGCAGTGTGTTGTGCTCAGTTTCCAGGCTGCTTCGAGAAGGGGCACCTTGAAGAACGCCTTCTTTCTCGACGCGTCCTTCTGGGTGCGCTCAAGCTGCGTGGACTCTGCAACACGGCAGGGTGCAAGCAACTGTTTCTGGCCAGGTTGTGTGATGATGGAGTGCAAGGGCTGCGCCTTACTCTCGGAAGCTGCCGGAGCATTCTCATCAGCTGAATGCGCTTGTGAAGCAGCTCTCTGCTGGACTTTGGAAGCCGGCACGCTGAGCCCCTTAGAATGCCTGCCCGCTGCCCGGCTGCTGCGTTCTTCGCCTTCTGTGCTCTGGATGGCGAACTGAAGCCCAGCGATGGCTTTGAGCTGTCCCGCTCTTCAGCGCGTGTATAACTGCACGCATCCACAGTGCTCTGTGCACGGATTTTCCTCAGCTCGAGGTGCAATCATTTTCTTGCTGGTTTACAGTGTCCAAAGCGTCCGTGGAGCTCTCGCTCGGCCAAATGCGTCAAGAGAGAAGCCCTTGCTGGATTCGCCTTTCGCTGGCCAAGACTTTCAACACAGCACCACAATCCGGGCGACGACGAGGAGGAAAGGGGGAACATCTTTTCGTCCTGGCACGTTCTTCTGTGCGGGACGTCTGTCCGCATCTTCGCTCTCTGCAAGGCTGGAAGGTGCGCGGTGGTACTCGGAAGCGAGAAGAAGGCTGCAGAGAGCACCGCGCTCTGCCGGCGCTGTGCAGGCTGTACAGGCAAGAAGCCTAGCCCTGGAATGTGGTGCAAATACAAGCTTCCACGCATCGGGGGCAAGCTCTGGGTAAGCTCGCTGACCTAAAAGTGTTCTGTGGGCGAGACGCAGCCGAGAAGCTCTCCCTTAAGGTTCAGGCTACCACGCAGACGGAAGGTGCCGCTACCTAGCGCTGCGAGGGAAAGTGCATAGCCCAGGCGTGTTTCGGCAGAAGCAGCAGCCTGGAGGCTTTCGCTGCCGGCACCGTGCTCTCTGGGCGAGAAGCAGACGACCGTTCGTCTGCAGCGAAACGAAAGCGCGACGTGGTACGAAGGGGCAGAAGAACGAAGGCGCAGAGCACCACCGGGCTGCCGTGCGACTCGCACAGGCTGCAAGAGGAAGCGTGCCTGCCACTCGCTCGTTCGCGGATTCACTTTAGCAGTCGGAAACAGAAAGCTCGACTTGCGGCTACTTGTGCTGCTGCCTAGTTCTCTTCCAGTAGCCCCTGGAAACAACGATGCTCGGTTTATGCTTCGAGACGCAGCGATCACGGTGGTAGGTGCGGTGGAGAAGGGAAAGCCAGCGTGCAGAGGACAGTTTCTCGTTGCTCTACGTGAGGCAAGGGGAAGGTTCAGCCCAGCAGTGGCTGTTGCTCCTGGAGCCTTTTTCTTTGGGAGCAGCTGCTGCAAGCGGGCAACGGAGCTGCGAGAGTGCCTAATGGGTGGGACGGCACGTCTATCGGCGAAGGAAGCTGCCTAGCCGCAGTGTGTTGTGCTCAGTTTCCAGGCTGCTTCGAGAAGGGGCACCTTGAAGAACGCCTTCTTTCTCGACGCGTCCTTCTGGGTGCGCTCAAGCTGCGTGGACTCTGCAACACGGCAGGGTGCAAGCAACTGTTTCTGGCCAGGTTGTGTGATGATGGAGTGCAAGGGCTGCGCCTTACTCGCGGAAGCTGCCGGAGCATTCTCATCAGCTGAATGCGCTTGTGAAGCAGCTCTCTGCTGGACTTTGGAAGCCGGCACGCTGAGCCCCTTAGAATGCCTGCCCGCTGCCCGGCTGCTGCGTTCTTCGCCTTCTGTGCTCTGGATGGCGAACTGAAGCCCAGCGATGGCTTTGAGCTGTCCCGCTCTTCAGCGCGTGTATAACTGCACGCATCCACAGTGCTCTGTGCACGGATTTTCCTCAGCTCGAGGTGCAATCATTTTCTTGCTGGTTTACAGTGTCCAAAGCGTCCGTGGAGCTCTCGCTCGGCCAAATGCGTCAAGAGAGAAGCCCTTGCTGGATTCGCCTTTCGCTGGCCAAGACTTTCAACACAGCACCACAATCCGGGCGACGACGAGGAGGAAAGGGGGAACATCTTTTCGTCCTGGCACGTTCTTCTGTGCGGGACGTCTGTCCGCATCTTCGCTCTCTGCAAGGCTGGAAGGTGCGCGGTGGTACTCGGAAGCGAGAAGAAGGCTGCAGAGAGCACCGCGCTCTGCCGGCGCTGTGCAGGCTGTACAGGCAAGAAGCCTAGCCCTGGAATGTGGTGCAAATACAAGCTTCCACGCATCGGGGGCAAGCTCTGGGTAAGCTCGCTGACCTAAAAGTGTTCTGTGGGCGAGACGCAGCCGAGAAGCTCTCCCTTAAGGTTCAGGCTACCACGCAGACGGAAGGTGCCGCTACCTAGCGCTGCGAGGGAAAGTGCATAGCCCAGGCGTGTTTCGGCAGAAGCAGCAGCCTGGAGGCTTTCGCTGCCGGCACCGTGCTCTCTGGGCGAGAAGCAGACGACCGTTCGTCTGCAGCGAAACGAAAGCGCGACGTGGTACGAAGGGGCAGAAGAACGAAGGCGCAGAGCACCACCGGGCTGCCGTGCGACTCGCACAGGCTGCAAGAGGAAGCGTGCCTGCCACTCGCTCGTTCGCGGATTCACTTTAGCAGTCGGAAACAGAAAGCTCGACTTGCGGCTACTTGTGCTGCTGCCTAGTTCTCTTCCAGTAGCCCCTGGAAACAACGATGCTCGGTTTATGCTTCGAGACGCAGCGATCACGGTGGTAGGTGCGGTGGAGAAGGGAAAGCCAGCGTGCAGAGGACAGTTTCTCGTTGCTCTACGTGAGGCAAGGGGAAGGTTCAGCCCAGCAGTGGCTGTTGCTCCTGGAGCCTTTTTCTTTGGGAGCAGCTGCTGCAAGCGGGCAACGGAGCTGCGAGAGTGCCTAATGGGTGGGACGGCACGTCTATCGGCGAAGGAAGCTGCCTAGCCGCAGTGTGTTGTGCTCAGTTTCCAGGCTGCTTCGAGAAGGGGCACCTTGAAGAACGCCTTCTTTCTCGACGCGTCCTTCTGGGTGCGCTCAAGCTGCGTGGACTCTGCAACACGGCAGGGTGCAAGCAACTGTTTCTGGCCAGGTTGTGTGATGATGGAGTGCAAGGGCTGCGCCTTACTCGCGGAAGCTGCCGGAGCATTCTCATCAGCTGAATGCGCTTGTGAAGCAGCTCTCTGCTGGACTTTGGAAGCCGGCACGCTGAGCCCCTTAGAATGCCTGCCCGCTGCCCGGCTGCTGCGTTCTTCGCCTTCTGTGCTCTGGATGGCGAACTGAAGCCCAGCGATGGCTTTGAGCTGTCCCGCTCTTCAGCGCGTGTATAACTGCACGCATCCACAGTGCTCTGTGCACGGATTTTCCTCAGCTCGAGGTGCAATCATTTTCTTGCTGGTTTACAGTGTCCAAAGCGTCCGTGGAGCTCTCGCTCGGCCAAATGCGTCAAGAGAGAAGCCCTTGCTGGATTCGCCTTTCGCTGGCCAAGACTTTCAACACAGCACCACAATCCGGGCGACGACGAGGAGGAAAGGGGGAACATCTTTTCGTCCTGGCACGTTCTTCTGTGCGGGACGTCTGTCCGCATCTTCGCTCTCTGCAAGGCTGGAAGGTGCGCGGTGGTACTCGGAAGCGAGAAGAAGGCTGCAGAGAGCACCGCGCTCTGCCGGCGCTGTGCAGGCTGTACAGGCAAGAAGCCTAGCCCTGGAATGTGGTGCAAATACAAGCTTCCACGCATCGGGGGCAAGCTCTGGGTAAGCTCGCTGACCTAAAAGTGTTCTGTGGGCGAGACGCAGCCGAGAAGCTCTCCCTTAAGGTTCAGGCTACCACGCAGACGGAAGGTGCCGCTACCTAGCGCTGCGAGGGAAAGTGCATAGCCCAGCCTAGCGCTGCGAGGGAAAGTGCATAGCCCAGGCGTGTTTCGGCAGAAGCAGCAGCCTGGAGGCTTTCGCTGCCGGCACTGTGCTCTCTGGGCGAGAAGCAGACGACCGTTCGTCTGCAGCGAAACGAAAGCGCGACGTGGTACGAAGGGGCAGAAGAACGAAGGCGCAGAGCACCACCGGGCTGCCGTGCGACTCGCACAGGCTGCAAGAGGAAGCGTGCCTGCCACTCGCTCGTTCGCGGATTCACTTTAGCAGTCGGAAACAGAAAGCTCGACTTGCGGCTAACTACTTGTGCTGCTGCCTAGTTCTCTTCCAGTAGCCCCTGGAAACAACGATGCTCGGTTTATGCTTCGAGACGCAGCGATCACGGTGGTAGGTGCGGTGGAGAAGGGAAAGCCAGCGTGCAGAGGACAGTTTCTCGTTGCTCTACGTGAGGCAAGGGGAAGGTTCAGCCCAGCAGTGGCTGTTGCTCCTGGAGCCTTTTTCTTTGGGAGCAGCTGCTGCAAGCGGGCAACGGAGCTGCGAGAGTGCCTAATGGGTGGGACGGCACGTCTATCTGCGAAGGAAGCTGCCTAGCCGCAGTGTGTTGTGCTCAGTTTCCAGGCTGCTTCGAGAGGGGGCACCTTGAAGAACGCCTTCTTTCTCGACGCGTCCTTCTGGGTGCGCTCAAGCTGCGTGGACTCTGCAACACGGCAGGGTGCAAGCAACTGTTTCTGGCCAGGTTGTGTGATGATGGAGTGCAAGGGCTGCGCCTTACTCGCGGAAGCTGCCGGAGCATTCTCATCAGCTGAATGCGCTTGTGAAGCAGCTCTCTGCTGGACTTTGGAAGCCGGCACGCTGAGCCCCTTAGAATGCCTGCCCGCTGCCCGGCTGCTGCGTTCTTCGCCTTCTGTGCTCTGGATGGCGAACTGAAGCCCAGCGATGGCTTTGAGCTGTCCCGCTCTTCAGCGCGTGTATAACTGCACGCATCCACAGTGCTCTGTGCACGGATTTTCCTCAGCTCGAGGTGCAATCATTTTCTTGCTGGTTTACAGTGTCCAAAGCGTCCGTGGAGCTCTCGCTCGGCCAAATGCGTCAAGAGAGAAGCCCTTGCTGGATTCGCCTTTCGCTGGCCAAGACTTTCAACACAGCACCACAATCCGGGCGACGACGAGGAGGAAAGGGGGAACATCTTTTCGTCCTGGCACGTTCTTCTGTGCGGGACGTCTATCCGCATCTTCGCTCTCTGCAGGGCTGGAAGGTGCGCGGTGGTACTCGGAAGCGAGAAGAAGGCTGCAGAGAGCACCGCGCTCTGCCGGCGCTGTGCAGGCTGTACAGGCAAGAAGCCTAGCCCTGGAATGTGGTGCAAATACAAGCTTCCACGCATCGGGGGCAAGCTCTGGGTAAGCTCGCTGACCTAAAAGTGTTCTGTGGGCGAGACGCAGCCGAGAAGCTCTCCCTTAAGGTTCAGGCTACCACGCAGACGGAAGGTGCCGCTACCTAGCGCTGCGAGGGAAAGTGCATAGCCCAGGCGTGTTTCGGCAGAAGCAGCAGCCTGGAGGCTTTCGCTGCCGGCACCGTGCTCTCTGGGCGAGAAGCAGACGACCGTTCGTCTGCAGCGAAACGAAAGCGCGACGTGGTACGAAGGGGCAGAAGAACGAAGGCGCAGAGCACCACCGGGCTGCCGTGCGACTCGCACAGGCTGCAAGAGGAAGCGTGCCTGCCACTCGCTCGTTCGCGGATTCACTTTAGCAGTCGGAAACAGAAAGCTCGACTTGCGGCTAACTACTTGTGCTGCTGCCTAGTTCTCTTCCAGTAGCCCCTGGAAACAACGATGCTCGGTTTATGCTTCGAGACGCAGCGATCACGGTGGTAGGTGCGGTGGAGAAGGGAAAGCCAGCGTGCAGAGGACAGTTTCTCGTTGCTCTACGTGAGGCAAGGGGAAGGTTCAGCCCAGCAGTGGCTGTTGCTCCTGGAGCCTTTTTCTTTGGGAGCAGCTGCTGCAAGCGGGCAACGGAGCTGCGAGAGTGCCTAATGGGTGGGACGGCACGTCTATCGGCGAAGGAAGCTGCCTAGCCGCAGTGTGTTGTGCTCAGTTTCCAGGCTGCTTCGAGAGGGGGCACCTTGAAGAACGCCTTCTTTCTCGACGCGTCCTTCTGGGTGCGCTCAAGCTGCGTGGACTCTGCAACACGGCAGGGTGCAAGCAACTGTTTCTGGCCAGGTTGTGTGATGATGGAGTGCAAGGGCTGCGCCTTACTCGCGGAAGCTGCCGGAGCATTCTCATCAGCTGAATGCGCTTGTGAAGCAGCTCTCTGCTGGACTTTGGAAGCCGGCACGCTGAGCCCCTTAGAATGCCTGCCCGCTGCCCGGCTGCTGCGTTCTTCGCCTTCTGTGCTCTGGATGGCGAACTGAAGCCCAGCGATGGCTTTGAGCTGTCCCGCTCTTCAGCGCGTGTATAACTGCACGCATCCACAGTGCTCTGTGCACGGATTTTCCTCAGCTCGAGGTGCAATCATTTTCTTGCTGGTTTACAGTGTCCAAAGCGTCCGTGGAGCTCTCGCTCGGCCAAATGCGTCAAGAGAGAAGCCCTTGCTGGATTCGCCTTTCGCTGGCCAAGACTTTCAACACAGCACCACAATCCGGGCGACGACGAGGAGGAAAGGGGGAACATCTTTTCGTCCTGGCACGTTCTTCTGTGCGGGACGTCTATCCGCATCTTCGCTCTCTGCAGGGCTGGAAGGTGCGCGGTGGTACTCGGAAGCGAGAAGAAGGCTGCAGAGAGCACCGCGCTCTGCCGGCGCTGTGCAGGCTGTACAGGCAAGAAGCCTAGCCCTGGAATGTGGTGCAAATACAAGCTTCCACGCATCGGGGGCAAGCTCTGGGTAAGCTCGCTGACCTAAAAGTGTTCTGTGGGCGAGACGCAGCCGAGAAGCTCTCCCTTAAGGTTCAGGCTACCACGCAGACGGAAGGTGCCGCTACCTAGCGCTGCGAGGGAAAGTGCATAGCCCAGGCGTGTTTCGGCAGAAGCAGCAGCCTGGAGGCTTTCGCTGCCGGCACCGTGCTCTCTGGGCGAGAAGCAGACGACCGTTCGTCTGCAGCGAAACGAAAGCGCGACGTGGTACGAAGGGGCAGAAGAACGAAGGCGCAGAGCACCACCGGGCTGCCGTGCGACTCGCACAGGCTGCAAGAGGAAGCGTGCCTGCCACTCGCTCGTTCGCGGATTCACTTTAGCAGTCGGAAACAGAAAGCTCGACTTGCGGCTAACTACTTGTGCTGCTGCCTAGTTCTCTTCCAGTAGCCCCTGGAAACAACGATGCTCGGTTTATGCTTCGAGACGCAGCGATCACGGTGGTAGGTGCGGTGGAGAAGGGAAAGCCAGCGTGCAGAGGACAGTTTCTCGTTGCTCTACGTGAGGCAAGGGGAAGGTTCAGCCCAGCAGTGGCTGTTGCTCCTGGAGCCTTTTTCTTTGGGAGCAGCTGCTGCAAGCGGGCAACGGAGCTGCGAGAGTGCCTAATGGGTGGGACGGCACGTCTATCGGCGAAGGAAGCTGCCTAGCCGCAGTGTGTTGTGCTCAGTTTCCAGGCTGCTTCGAGAGGGGGCACCTTGAAGAACGCCTTCTTTCTCGACGCGTCCTTCTGGGTGCGCTCAAGCTGCGTGGACTCTGCAACACGGCAGGGTGCAAGCAACTGTTTCTGGCCAGGTTGTGTGATGATGGAGTGCAAGGGCTGCGCCTTACTCGCGGAAGCTGCCGGAGCATTCTCATCAGCTGAATGCGCTTGTGAAGCAGCTCTCTGCTGGACTTTGGAAGCCGGCACGCTGAGCCCCTTAGAATGCCTGCCCGCTGCCCGGCTGCTGCGTTCTTCGCCTTCTGTGCTCTGGATGGCGAACTGAAGCCCAGCGATGGCTTTGAGCTGTCCCGCTCTTCAGCGCGTGTATAACTGCACGCATCCACAGTGCTCTGTGCACGGATTTTCCTCAGCTCGAGGTGCAATCATTTTCTTGCTGGTTTACAGTGTCCAAAGCGTCCGTGGAGCTCTCGCTCGGCCAAATGCGTCAAGAGAGAAGCCCTTGCTGGATTCGCCTTTCGCTGGCCAAGACTTTCAACACAGCACCACAATCCGGGCGACGACGAGGAGGAAAGGGGGAACATCTTTTCGTCCTGGCACGTTCTTCTGTGCGGGACGTCTATCCGCATCTTCGCTCTCTGCAGGGCTGGAAGGTGCGCGGTGGTACTCGGAAGCGAGAAGAAGGCTGCAGAGAGCACCGCGCTCTGCCGGCGCTGTGCAGGCTGTACAGGCAAGAAGCCTAGCCCTGGAATGTGGTGCAAATACAAGCTTCCACGCATCGGGGGCAAGCTCTGGGTAAGCTCGCTGACCTAAAAGTGTTCTGTGGGCGAGACGCAGCCGAGAAGCTCTCCCTTAAGGTTCAGGCTACCACGCAGACGGAAGGTGCCGCTACCTAGCGCTGCGAGGGAAAGTGCATAGCCCAGGCGTGTTTCGGCAGAAGCAGCAGCCTGGAGGCTTTCGCTGCCGGCACCGTGCTCTCTGGGCGAGAAGCAGACGACCGTTCGTCTGCAGCGAAACGAAAGCGCGACGTGGTACGAAGGGGCAGAAGAACGAAGGCGCAGAGCACCACCGGGCTGCCGTGCGACTCGCACAGGCTGCAAGAGGAAGCGTGCCTGCCACTCGCTCGTTCGCGGATTCACTTTAGCAGTCGGAAACAGAAAGCTCGACTTGCGGCTAACTACTTGTGCTGCTGCCTAGTTCTCTTCCAGTAGCCCCTGGAAACAACGATGCTCGGTTTATGCTTCGAGACGCAGCGATCACGGTGGTAGGTGCGGTGGAGAAGGGAAAGCCAGCGTGCAGAGGACAGTTTCTCGTTGCTCTACGTGAGGCAAGGGGAAGGTTCAGCCCAGCAGTGGCTGTTGCTCCTGGAGCCTTTTTCTTTGGGAGCAGCTGCTGCAAGCGGGCAACGGAGCTGCGAGAGTGCCTAATGGGTGGGACGGCACGTCTATCTGCGAAGGAAGCTGCCTAGCCGCAGTGTGTTGTGCTCAGTTTCCAGGCTGCTTCGAGAGGGGGCACCTTGAAGAACGCCTTCTTTCTCGACGCGTCCTTCTGGGTGCGCTCAAGCTGCGTGGACTCTGCAACACGGCAGGGTGCAAGCAACTGTTTCTGGCCAGGTTGTGTGATGATGGAGTGCAAGGGCTGCGCCTTACTCGCGGAAGCTGCCGGAGCATTCTCATCAGCTGAATGCGCTTGTGAAGCAGCTCTCTGCTGGACTTTGGAAGCCGGCACGCTGAGCCCCTTAGAATGCCTGCCCGCTGCCCGGCTGCTGCGTTCTTCGCCTTCTGTGCTCTGGATGGCGAACTGAAGCCCAGCGATGGCTTTGAGCTGTCCCGCTCTTCAGCGCGTGTATAACTGCACGCATCCACAGTGCTCTGTGCACGGATTTTCCTCAGCTCGAGGTGCAATCATTTTCTTGCTGGTTTACAGTGTCCAAAGCGTCCGTGGAGCTCTCGCTCGGCCAAATGCGTCAAGAGAGAAGCCCTTGCTGGATTCGCCTTTCGCTGGCCAAGACTTTCAACACAGCACCACAATCCGGGCGACGACGAGGAGGAAAGGGGGAACATCTTTTCGTCCTGGCACGTTCTTCTGTGCGGGACGTCTATCCGCATCTTCGCTCTCTGCAGGGCTGGAAGGTGCGCGGTGGTACTCGGAAGCGAGAAGAAGGCTGCAGAGAGCACCGCGCTCTGCCGGCGCTGTGCAGGCTGTACAGGCAAGAAGCCTAGCCCTGGAATGTGGTGCAAATACAAGCTTCCACGCATCGGGGGCAAGCTCTGGGTAAGCTCGCTGACCTAAAAGTGTTCTGTGGGCGAGACGCAGCCGAGAAGCTCTCCCTTAAGGTTCAGGCTACCACGCAGACGGAAGGTGCCGCTACCTAGCGCTGCGAGGGAAAGTGCATAGCCCAGGCGTGTTTCGGCAGAAGCAGCAGCCTGGAGGCTTTCGCTGCCGGCACCGTGCTCTCTGGGCGAGAAGCAGACGACCGTTCGTCTGCAGCGAAACGAAAGCGCGACGTGGTACGAAGGGGCAGAAGAACGAAGGCGCAGAGCACCACCGGGCTGCCGTGCGACTCGCACAGGCTGCAAGAGGAAGCGTGCCTGCCACTCGCTCGTTCGCGGATTCACTTTAGCAGTCGGAAACAGAAAGCTCGACTTGCGGCTAACTACTTGTGCTGCTGCCTAGTTCTCTTCCAGTAGCCCCTGGAAACAACGATGCTCGGTTTATGCTTCGAGACGCAGCGATCACGGTGGTAGGTGCGGTGGAGAAGGGAAAGCCAGCGTGCAGAGGACAGTTTCTCGTTGCTCTACGTGAGGCAAGGGGAAGGTTCAGCCCAGCAGTGGCTGTTGCTCCTGGAGCCTTTTTCTTTGGGAGCAGCTGCTGCAAGCGGGCAACGGAGCTGCGAGAGTGCCTAATGGGTGGGACGGCACGTCTATCTGCGAAGGAAGCTGCCTAGCCGCAGTGTGTTGTGCTCAGTTTCCAGGCTGCTTCGAGAGGGGGCACCTTGAAGAACGCCTTCTTTCTCGACGCGTCCTTCTGGGTGCGCTCAAGCTGCGTGGACTCTGCAACACGGCAGGGTGCAAGCAACTGTTTCTGGCCAGGTTGTGTGATGATGGAGTGCAAGGGCTGCGCCTTACTCGCGGAAGCTGCCGGAGCATTCTCATCAGCTGAATGCGCTTGTGAAGCAGCTCTCTGCTGGACTTTGGAAGCCGGCACGCTGAGCCCCTTAGAATGCCTGCCCGCTGCCCGGCTGCTGCGTTCTTCGCCTTCTGTGCTCTGGATGGCGAACTGAAGCCCAGCGATGGCTTTGAGCTGTCCCGCTCTTCAGCGCGTGTATAACTGCACGCATCCACAGTGCTCTGTGCACGGATTTTCCTCAGCTCGAGGTGCAATCATTTTCTTGCTGGTTTACAGTGTCCAAAGCGTCCGTGGAGCTCTCGCTCGGCCAAATGCGTCAAGAGAGAAGCCCTTGCTGGATTCGCCTTTCGCTGGCCAAGACTTTCAACACAGCACCACAATCCGGGCGACGACGAGGAGGAAAGGGGGAACATCTTTTCGTCCTGGCACGTTCTTCTGTGCGGGACGTCTATCCGCATCTTCGCTCTCTGCAGGGCTGGAAGGTGCGCGGTGGTACTCGGAAGCGAGAAGAAGGCTGCAGAGAGCACCGCGCTCTGCCGGCGCTGTGCAGGCTGTACAGGCAAGAAGCCTAGCCCTGGAATGTGGTGCAAATACAAGCTTCCACGCATCGGGGGCAAGCTCTGGGTAAGCTCGCTGACCTAAAAGTGTTCTGTGGGCGAGACGCAGCCGAGAAGCTCTCCCTTAAGGTTCAGGCTACCACGCAGACGGAAGGTGCCGCTACCTAGCGCTGCGAGGGAAAGTGCATAGCCCAGGCGTGTTTCGGCAGAAGCAGCAGCCTGGAGGCTTTCGCTGCCGGCACTGTGCTCTCTGGGCGAGAAGCAGACGACCGTTCGTCTGCAGCGAAACGAAAGCGCGACGTGGTACGAAGGGGCAGAAGAACGAAGGCGCAGAGCACCACCGGGCTGCCGTGCGACTCGCACAGGCTGCAAGAGGAAGCGTGCCTGCCACTCGCTCGTTCGCGGATTCACTTTAGCAGTCGGAAACAGAAAGCTCGACTTGCGGCTAACTACTTGTGCTGCTGCCTAGTTCTCTTCCAGTAGCCCCTGGAAACAACGATGCTCGGTTTATGCTTCGAGACGCAGCGATCACGGTGGTAGGTGCGGTGGAGAAGGGAAAGCCAGCGTGCAGAGGACAGTTTCTCGTTGCTCTACGTGAGGCAAGGGGAAGGTTCAGCCCAGCAGTGGCTGTTGCTCCTGGAGCCTTTTTCTTTGGGAGCAGCTGCTGCAAGCGGGCAACGGAGCTGCGAGAGTGCCTAATGGGTGGGACGGCACGTCTATCTGCGAAGGAAGCTGCCTAGCCGCAGTGTGTTGTGCTCAGTTTCCAGGCTGCTTCGAGAGGGGGCACCTTGAAGAACGCCTTCTTTCTCGACGCGTCCTTCTGGGTGCGCTCAAGCTGCGTGGACTCTGCAACACGGCAGGGTGCAAGCAACTGTTTCTGGCCAGGTTGTGTGATGATGGAGTGCAAGGGCTGCGCCTTACTCGCGGAAGCTGCCGGAGCATTCTCATCAGCTGAATGCGCTTGTGAAGCAGCTCTCTGCTGGACTTTGGAAGCCGGCACGCTGAGCCCCTTAGAATGCCTGCCCGCTGCCCGGCTGCTGCGTTCTTCGCCTTCTGTGCTCTGGATGGCGAACTGAAGCCCAGCGATGGCTTTGAGCTGTCCCGCTCTTCAGCGCGTGTATAACTGCACGCATCCACAGTGCTCTGTGCACGGATTTTCCTCAGCTCGAGGTGCAATCATTTTCTTGCTGGTTTACAGTGTCCAAAGCGTCCGTGGAGCTCTCGCTCGGCCAAATGCGTCAAGAGAGAAGCCCTTGCTGGATTCGCCTTTCGCTGGCCAAGACTTTCAACACAGCACCACAATCCGGGCGACGACGAGGAGGAAAGGGGGAACATCTTTTCGTCCTGGCACGTTCTTCTGTGCGGGACGTCTATCCGCATCTTCGCTCTCTGCAGGGCTGGAAGGTGCGCGGTGGTACTCGGAAGCGAGAAGAAGGCTGCAGAGAGCACCGCGCTCTGCCGGCGCTGTGCAGGCTGTACAGGCAAGAAGCCTAGCCCTGGAATGTGGTGCAAATACAAGCTTCCACGCATCGGGGGCAAGCTCTGGGTAAGCTCGCTGACCTAAAAGTGTTCTGTGGGCGAGACGCAGCCGAGAAGCTCTCCCTTAAGGTTCAGGCTACCACGCAGACGGAAGGTGCCGCTACCTAGCGCTGCGAGGGAAAGTGCATAGCCCAGGCGTGTTTCGGCAGAAGCAGCAGCCTGGAGGCTTTCGCTGCCGGCACCGTGCTCTCTGGGCGAGAAGCAGACGACCGTTCGTCTGCAGCGAAACGAAAGCGCGACGTGGTACGAAGGGGCAGAAGAACGAAGGCGCAGAGCACCACCGGGCTGCCGTGCGACTCGCACAGGCTGCAAGAGGAAGCGTGCCTGCCACTCGCTCGTTCGCGGATTCACTTTAGCAGTCGGAAACAGAAAGCTCGACTTGCGGCTAACTACTTGTGCTGCTGCCTAGTTCTCTTCCAGTAGCCCCTGGAAACAACGATGCTCGGTTTATGCTTCGAGACGCAGCGATCACGGTGGTAGGTGCGGTGGAGAAGGGAAAGCCAGCGTGCAGAGGACAGTTTCTCGTTGCTCTACGTGAGGCAAGGGGAAGGTTCAGCCCAGCAGTGGCTGTTGCTCCTGGAGCCTTTTTCTTTGGGAGCAGCTGCTGCAAGCGGGCAACGGAGCTGCGAGAGTGCCTAATGGGTGGGACGGCACGTCTATCGGCGAAGGAAGCTGCCTAGCCGCAGTGTGTTGTGCTCAGTTTCCAGGCTGCTTCGAGAGGGGGCACCTTGAAGAACGCCTTCTTTCTCGACGCGTCCTTCTGGGTGCGCTCAAGCTGCGTGGACTCTGCAACACGGCAGGGTGCAAGCAACTGTTTCTGGCCAGGTTGTGTGATGATGGAGTGCAAGGGCTGCGCCTTACTCGCGGAAGCTGCCGGAGCATTCTCATCAGCTGAATGCGCTTGTGAAGCAGCTCTCTGCTGGACTTTGGAAGCCGGCACGCTGAGCCCCTTAGAATGCCTGCCCGCTGCCCGGCTGCTGCGTTCTTCGCCTTCTGTGCTCTGGATGGCGAACTGAAGCCCAGCGATGGCTTTGAGCTGTCCCGCTCTTCAGCGCGTGTATAACTGCACGCATCCACAGTGCTCTGTGCACGGATTTTCCTCAGCTCGAGGTGCAATCATTTTCTTGCTGGTTTACAGTGTCCAAAGCGTCCGTGGAGCTCTCGCTCGGCCAAATGCGTCAAGAGAGAAGCCCTTGCTGGATTCGCCTTTCGCTGGCCAAGACTTTCAACACAGCACCACAATCCGGGCGACGACGAGGAGGAAAGGGGGAACATCTTTTCGTCCTGGCACGTTCTTCTGTGCGGGACGTCTATCCGCATCTTCGCTCTCTGCAGGGCTGGAAGGTGCGCGGTGGTACTCGGAAGCGAGAAGAAGGCTGCAGAGAGCACCGCGCTCTGCCGGCGCTGTGCAGGCTGTACAGGCAAGAAGCCTAGCCCTGGAATGTGGTGCAAATACAAGCTTCCACGCATCGGGGGCAAGCTCTGGGTAAGCTCGCTGACCTAAAAGTGTTCTGTGGGCGAGACGCAGCCGAGAAGCTCTCCCTTAAGGTTCAGGCTACCACGCAGACGGAAGGTGCCGCTACCTAGCGCTGCGAGGGAAAGTGCATAGCCCAGGCGTGTTTCGGCAGAAGCAGCAGCCTGGAGGCTTTCGCTGCCGGCACCGTGCTCTCTGGGCGAGAAGCAGACGACCGTTCGTCTGCAGCGAAACGAAAGCGCGACGTGGTACGAAGGGGCAGAAGAACGAAGGCGCAGAGCACCACCGGGCTGCCGTGCGACTCGCACAGGCTGCAAGAGGAAGCGTGCCTGCCACTCGCTCGTTTGCGGATTCACTTTAGCAGTCGGAAACAGAAAGCTCGACTTGCGGCTAACTACTTGTGCTGCTGCCTAGTTCTCTTCCAGTAGCCCCTGGAAACAACGATGCTCGGTTTATGCTTCGAGACGCAGCGATCACGGTGGTAGGTGCGGTGGAGAAGGGAAAGCCAGCGTGCAGAGGACAGTTTCTCGTTGCTCTACGTGAGGCAAGGGGAAGGTTCAGCCCAGCAGTGGCTGTTGCTCCTGGAGCCTTTTTCTTTGGGAGCAGCTGCTGCAAGCGGGCAACGGAGCTGCGAGAGTGCCTAATGGGTGGGACGGCACGTCTATCTGCGAAGGAAGCTGCCTAGCCGCAGTGTGTTGTGCTCAGTTTCCAGGCTGCTTCGAGAGGGGGCACCTTGAAGAACGCCTTCTTTCTCGACGCGTCCTTCTGGGTGCGCTCAAGCTGCGTGGACTCTGCAACACGGCAGGGTGCAAGCAACTGTTTCTGGCCAGGTTGTGTGATGATGGAGTGCAAGGGCTGCGCCTTACTCGCGGAAGCTGCCGGAGCATTCTCATCAGCTGAATGCGCTTGTGAAGCAGCTCTCTGCTGGACTTTGGAAGCCGGCACGCTGAGCCCCTTAGAATGCCTGCCCGCTGCCCGGCTGCTGCGTTCTTCGCCTTCTGTGCTCTGGATGGCGAACTGAAGCCCAGCGATGGCTTTGAGCTGTCCCGCTCTTCAGCGCGTGTATAACTGCACGCATCCACAGTGCTCTGTGCACGGATTTTCCTCAGCTCGAGGTGCAATCATTTTCTTGCTGGTTTACAGTGTCCAAAGCGTCCGTGGAGCTCTCGCTCGGCCAAATGCGTCAAGAGAGAAGCCCTTGCTGGATTCGCCTTTCGCTGGCCAAGACTTTCAACACAGCACCACAATCCGGGCGACGACGAGGAGGAAAGGGGGAACATCTTTTCGTCCTGGCACGTTCTTCTGTGCGGGACGTCTATCCGCATCTTCGCTCTCTGCAGGGCTGGAAGGTGCGCGGTGGTACTCGGAAGCGAGAAGAAGGCTGCAGAGAGCACCGCGCTCTGCCGGCGCTGTGCAGGCTGTACAGGCAAGAAGCCTAGCCCTGGAATGTGGTGCAAATACAAGCTTCCACGCATCGGGGGCAAGCTCTGGGTAAGCTCGCTGACCTAAAAGTGTTCTGTGGGCGAGACGCAGCCGAGAAGCTCTCCCTTAAGGTTCAGGCTACCACGCAGACGGAAGGTGCCGCTACCTAGCGCTGCGAGGGAAAGTGCATAGCCCAGGCGTGTTTCGGCAGAAGCAGCAGCCTGGAGGCTTTCGCTGCCGGCACCGTGCTCTCTGGGCGAGAAGCAGACGACCGTTCGTCTGCAGCGAAACGAAAGCGCGACGTGGTACGAAGGGGCAGAAGAACGAAGGCGCAGAGCACCACCGGGCTGCCGTGCGACTCGCACAGGCTGCAAGAGGAAGCGTGCCTGCCACTCGCTCGTTCGCGGATTCACTTTAGCAGTCGGAAACAGAAAGCTCGACTTGCGGCTAACTACTTGTGCTGCTGCCTAGTTCTCTTCCAGTAGCCCCTGGAAACAACGATGCTCAGTTTATGCTTCGAGACGCAGCGATCACGGTGGTAGGTGCGGTGGAGAAGGGAAAGCCAGCGTGCAGAGGACAGTTTCTCGTTGCTCTACGTGAGGCAAGGGGAAGGTTCAGCCCAGCAGTGGCTGTTGCTCCTGGAGCCTTTTTCTTTGGGAGCAGCTGCTGCAAGCGGGCAACGGAGCTGCGAGAGTGCCTAATGGGTGGGACGGCACGTCTATCGGCGAAGGAAGCTGCCTAGCCGCAGTGTGTTGTGCTCAGTTTCCAGGCTGCTTCGAGAGGGGGCACCTTGAAGAACGCCTTCTTTCTCGACGCGTCCTTCTGGGTGCGCTCAAGCTGCGTGGACTCTGCAACACGGCAGGGTGCAAGCAACTGTTTCTGGCCAGGTTGTGTGATGATGGAGTGCAAGGGCTGCGCCTTACTCGCGGAAGCTGCCGGAGCATTCTCATCAGCTGAATGCGCTTGTGAAGCAGCTCTCTGCTGGACTTTGGAAGCCGGCACGCTGAGCCCCTTAGAATGCCTGCCCGCTGCCCGGCTGCTGCGTTCTTCGCCTTCTGTGCTCTGGATGGCGAACTGAAGCCCAGCGATGGCTTTGAGCTGTCCCGCTCTTCAGCGCGTGTATAACTGCACGCATCCACAGTGCTCTGTGCACGGATTTTCCTCAGCTCGAGGTGCAATCATTTTCTTGCTGGTTTACAGTGTCCAAAGCGTCCGTGGAGCTCTCGCTCGGCCAAATGCGTCAAGAGAGAAGCCCTTGCTGGATTCGCCTTTCGCTGGCCAAGTCTTTCAACACAGCACCACAATCCGGGCGACGACGAGGAGGAAAGGGGGAACATCTTTTCGTCCTGGCACGTTCTTCTGTGCGGGACGTCTATCCGCATCTTCGCTCTCTGCAGGGCTGGAAGGTGCGCGGTGGTACTCGGAAGCGAGAAGAAGGCTGCAGAGAGCACCGCGCTCTGCCGGCGCTGTGCAGGCTGTACAGGCAAGAAGCCTAGCCCTGGAATGTGGTGCAAATACAAGCTTCCACGCATCGGGGGCAAGCTCTGGGTAAGCTCGCTGACCTAAAAGTGTTCTGTGGGCGAGACGCAGCCGAGAAGCTCTCCCTTAAGGTTCAGGCTACCACGCAGACGGAAGGTGCCGCTACCTAGCGCTGCGAGGGAAAGTGCATAGCCCAGGCGTGTTTCGGCAGAAGCAGCAGCCTGGAGGCTTTCGCTGCCGGCACCGTGCTCTCTGGGCGAGAAGCAGACGACCGTTCGTCTGCAGCGAAACGAAAGCGCGACGTGGTACGAAGGGGCAGAAGAACGAAGGCGCAGAGCACCACCGGGCTGCCGTGCGACTCGCACAGGCTGCAAGAGGAAGCGTGCCTGCCACTCGCTCGTTTGCGGATTCACTTTAGCAGTCGGAAACAGAAAGCTCGACTTGCGGCTAACTACTTGTGCTGCTGCCTAGTTCTCTTCCAGTAGCCCCTGGAAACAACGATGCTCGGTTTATGCTTCGAGACGCAGCGATCACGGTGGTAGGTGCGGTGGAGAAGGGAAAGCCAGCGTGCAGAGGACAGTTTCTCGTTGCTCTACGTGAGGCAAGGGGAAGGTTCAGCCCAGCAGTGGCTGTTGCTCCTGGAGCCTTTTTCTTTGGGAGCAGCTGCTGCAAGCGGGCAACGGAGCTGCGAGAGTGCCTAATGGGTGGGACGGCACGTCTATCGGCGAAGGAAGCTGCCTAGCCGCAGTGTGTTGTGCTCAGTTTCCAGGCTGCTTCGAGAGGGGGCACCTTGAAGAACGCCTTCTTTCTCGACGCGTCCTTCTGGGTGCGCTCAAGCTGCGTGGACTCTGCAACACGGCAGGGTGCAAGCAACTGTTTCTGGCCAGGTTGTGTGATGATGGAGTGCAAGGGCTGCGCCTTACTCGCGGAAGCTGCCGGAGCATTCTCATCAGCTGAATGCGCTTGTGAAGCAGCTCTCTGCTGGACTTTGGAAGCCGGCACGCTGAGCCCCTTAGAATGCCTGCCCGCTGCCCGGCTGCTGCGTTCTTCGCCTTCTGTGCTCTGGATGGCGAACTGAAGCCCAGCGATGGCTTTGAGCTGTCCCGCTCTTCAGCGCGTGTATAACTGCACGCATCCACAGTGCTCTGTGCACGGATTTTCCTCAGCTCGAGGTGCAATCATTTTCTTGCTGGTTTACAGTGTCCAAAGCGTCCGTGGAGCTCTCGCTCGGCCAAATGCGTCAAGAGAGAAGCCCTTGCTGGATTCGCCTTTCGCTGGCCAAGACTTTCAACACAGCACCACAATCCGGGCGACGACGAGGAGGAAAGGGGGAACATCTTTTCGTCCTGGCACGTTCTTCTGTGCGGGACGTCTATCCGCATCTTCGCTCTCTGCAGGGCTGGAAGGTGCGCGGTGGTACTCGGAAGCGAGAAGAAGGCTGCAGAGAGCACCGCGCTCTGCCGGCGCTGTGCAGGCTGTACAGGCAAGAAGCCTAGCCCTGGAATGTGGTGCAAATACAAGCTTCCACGCATCGGGGGCAAGCTCTGGGTAAGCTCGCTGACCTAAAAGTGTTCTGTGGGCGAGACGCAGCCGAGAAGCTCTCCCTTAAGGTTCAGGCTACCACGCAGACGGAAGGTGCCGCTACCTAGCGCTGCGAGGGAAAGTGCATAGCCCAGGCGTGTTTCGGCAGAAGCAGCAGCCTGGAGGCTTTCGCTGCCGGCACCGTGCTCTCTGGGCGAGAAGCAGACGACCGTTCGTCTGCAGCGAAACGAAAGCGCGACGTGGTACGAAGGGGCAGAAGAACGAAGGCGCAGAGCACCACCGGGCTGCCGTGCGACTCGCACAGGCTGCAAGAGGAAGCGTGCCTGCCACTCGCTCGTTCGCGGATTCACTTTAGCAGTCGGAAACAGAAAGCTCGACTTGCGGCTAACTACTTGTGCTGCTGCCTAGTTCTCTTCCAGTAGCCCCTGGAAACAACGATGCTCGGTTTATGCTTCGAGACGCAGCGATCACGGTGGTAGGTGCGGTGGAGAAGGGAAAGCCAGCGTGCAGAGGACAGTTTCTCGTTGCTCTACGTGAGGCAAGGGGAAGGTTCAGCCCAGCAGTGGCTGTTGCTCCTGGAGCCTTTTTCTTTGGGAGCAGCTGCTGCAAGCGGGCAACGGAGCTGCGAGAGTGCCTAATGGGTGGGACGGCACGTCTATCTGCGAAGGAAGCTGCCTAGCCGCAGTGTGTTGTGCTCAGTTTCCAGGCTGCTTCGAGAGGGGGCACCTTGAAGAACGCCTTCTTTCTCGACGCGTCCTTCTGGGTGCGCTCAAGCTGCGTGGACTCTGCAACACGGCAGGGTGCAAGCAACTGTTTCTGGCCAGGTTGTGTGATGATGGAGTGCAAGGGCTGCGCCTTACTCGCGGAAGCTGCCGGAGCATTCTCATCAGCTGAATGCGCTTGTGAAGCAGCTCTCTGCTGGACTTTGGAAGCCGGCACGCTGAGCCCCTTAGAATGCCTGCCCGCTGCCCGGCTGCTGCGTTCTTCGCCTTCTGTGCTCTGGATGGCGAACTGAAGCCCAGCGATGGCTTTGAGCTGTCCCGCTCTTCAGCGCGTGTATAACTGCACGCATCCACAGTGCTCTGTGCACGGATTTTCCTCAGCTCGAGGTGCAATCATTTTCTTGCTGGTTTACAGTGTCCAAAGCGTCCGTGGAGCTCTCGCTCGGCCAAATGCGTCAAGAGAGAAGCCCTTGCTGGATTCGCCTTTCGCTGGCCAAGACTTTCAACACAGCACCACAATCCGGGCGACGACGAGGAGGAAAGGGGGAACATCTTTTCGTCCTGGCACGTTCTTCTGTGCGGGACGTCTATCCGCATCTTCGCTCTCTGCAGGGCTGGAAGGTGCGCGGTGGTACTCGGAAGCGAGAAGAAGGCTGCAGAGAGCACCGCGCTCTGCCGGCGCTGTGCAGGCTGTACAGGCAAGAAGCCTAGCCCTGGAATGTGGTGCAAATACAAGCTTCCACGCATCGGGGGCAAGCTCTGGGTAAGCTCGCTGACCTAAAAGTGTTCTGTGGGCGAGACGCAGCCGAGAAGCTCTCCCTTAAGGTTCAGGCTACCACGCAGACGGAAGGTGCCGCTACCTAGCGCTGCGAGGGAAAGTGCATAGCCCAGGCGTGTTTCGGCAGAAGCAGCAGCCTGGAGGCTTTCGCTGCCGGCACCGTGCTCTCTGGGCGAGAAGCAGACGACCGTTCGTCTGCAGCGAAACGAAAGCGCGACGTGGTACGAAGGGGCAGAAGAACGAAGGCGCAGAGCACCACCGGGCTGCCGTGCGACTCGCACAGGCTGCAAGAGGAAGCGTGCCTGCCACTCGCTCGTTCGCGGATTCACTTTAGCAGTCGGAAACAGAAAGCTCGACTTGCGGCTAACTACTTGTGCTGCTGCCTAGTTCTCTTCCAGTAGCCCCTGGAAACAACGATGCTCGGTTTATGCTTCGAGACGCAGCGATCACGGTGGTAGGTGCGGTGGAGAAGGGAAAGCCAGCGTGCAGAGGACAGTTTCTCGTTGCTCTACGTGAGGCAAGGGGAAGGTTCAGCCCAGCAGTGGCTGTTGCTCCTGGAGCCTTTTTCTTTGGGAGCAGCTGCTGCAAGCGGGCAACGGAGCTGCGAGAGTGCCTAATGGGTGGGACGGCACGTCTATCTGCGAAGGAAGCTGCCTAGCCGCAGTGTGTTGTGCTCAGTTTCCAGGCTGCTTCGAGAGGGGGCACCTTGAAGAACGCCTTCTTTCTCGACGCGTCCTTCTGGGTGCGCTCAAGCTGCGTGGACTCTGCAACACGGCAGGGTGCAAGCAACTGTTTCTGGCCAGGTTGTGTGATGATGGAGTGCAAGGGCTGCGCCTTACTCGCGGAAGCTGCCGGAGCATTCTCATCAGCTGAATGCGCTTGTGAAGCAGCTCTCTGCTGGACTTTGGAAGCCGGCACGCTGAGCCCCTTAGAATGCCTGCCCGCTGCCCGGCTGCTGCGTTCTTCGCCTTCTGTGCTCTGGATGGCGAACTGAAGCCCAGCGATGGCTTTGAGCTGTCCCGCTCTTCAGCGCGTGTATAACTGCACGCATCCACAGTGCTCTGTGCACGGATTTTCCTCAGCTCGAGGTGCAATCATTTTCTTGCTGGTTTACAGTGTCCAAAGCGTCCGTGGAGCTCTCGCTCGGCCAAATGCGTCAAGAGAGAAGCCCTTGCTGGATTCGCCTTTCGCTGGCCAAGACTTTCAACACAGCACCACAATCCGGGCGACGACGAGGAGGAAAGGGGGAACATCTTTTCGTCCTGGCACGTTCTTCTGTGCGGGACGTCTATCCGCATCTTCGCTCTCTGCAGGGCTGGAAGGTGCGCGGTGGTACTTGGAAGCGAGAAGAAGGCTGCAGAGAGCACCGCGCTCTGCCGGCGCTGTGCAGGCTGTACAGGCAAGAAGCCTAGCCCTGGAATGTGGTGCAAATACAAGCTTCCACGCATCGGGGGCAAGCTCTGGGTAAGCTCGCTGACCTAAAAGTGTTCTGTGGGCGAGACGCAGCCGAGAAGCTCTCCCTTAAGGTTCAGGCTACCACGCAGACGGAAGGTGCCGCTACCTAGCGCTGCGAGGGAAAGTGCATAGCCCAGGCGTGTTTCGGCAGAAGCAGCAGCCTGGAGGCTTTCGCTGCCGGCACCGTGCTCTCTGGGCGAGAAGCAGACGACCGTTCGTCTGCAGCGAAACGAAAGCGCGACGTGGTACGAAGGGGCAGAAGAACGAAGGCGCAGAGCACCACCGGGCTGCCGTGCGACTCGCACAGGCTGCAAGAGGAAGCGTGCCTGCCACTCGCTCGTTCGCGGATTCACTTTAGCAGTCGGAAACAGAAAGCTCGACTTGCGGCTAACTACTTGTGCTGCTGCCTAGTTCTCTTCCAGTAGCCCCTGGAAACAACGATGCTCGGTTTATGCTTCGAGACGCAGCGATCACGGTGGTAGGTGCGGTGGAGAAGGGAAAGCCAGCGTGCAGAGGACAGTTTCTCGTTGCTCTACGTGAGGCAAGGGGAAGGTTCAGCCCAGCAGTGGCTGTTGCTCCTGGAGCCTTTTTCTTTGGGAGCAGCTGCTGCAAGCGGGCAACGGAGCTGCGAGAGTGCCTAATGGGTGGGACGGCACGTCTATCTGCGAAGGAAGCTGCCTAGCCGCAGTGTGTTGTGCTCAGTTTCCAGGCTGCTTCGAGAGGGGGCACCTTGAAGAACGCCTTCTTTCTCGACGCGTCCTTCTGGGTGCGCTCAAGCTGCGTGGACTCTGCAACACGGCAGGGTGCAAGCAACTGTTTCTGGCCAGGTTGTGTGATGATGGAGTGCAAGGGCTGCGCCTTACTCGCGGAAGCTGCCGGAGCATTCTCATCAGCTGAATGCGCTTGTGAAGCAGCTCTCTGCTGGACTTTGGAAGCCGGCACGCTGAGCCCCTTAGAATGCCTGCCCGCTGCCCGGCTGCTGCGTTCTTCGCCTTCTGTGCTCTGGATGGCGAACTGAAGCCCAGCGATGGCTTTGAGCTGTCCCGCTCTTCAGCGCGTGTATAACTGCACGCATCCACAGTGCTCTGTGCACGGATTTTCCTCAGCTCGAGGTGCAATCATTTTCTTGCTGGTTTACAGTGTCCAAAGCGTCCGTGGAGCTCTCGCTCGGCCAAATGCGTCAAGAGAGAAGCCCTTGCTGGATTCGCCTTTCGCTGGCCAAGACTTTCAACACAGCACCACAATCCGGGCGACGACGAGGAGGAAAGGGGGAACATCTTTTCGTCCTGGCACGTTCTTCTGTGCGGGACGTCTATCCGCATCTTCGCTCTCTGCAGGGCTGGAAGGTGCGCGGTGGTACTCGGAAGCGAGAAGAAGGCTGCAGAGAGCACCGCGCTCTGCCGGCGCTGTGCAGGCTGTACAGGCAAGAAGCCTAGCCCTGGAATGTGGTGCAAATACAAGCTTCCACGCATCGGGGGCAAGCTCTGGGTAAGCTCGCTGACCTAAAAGTGTTCTGTGGGCGAGACGCAGCCGAGAAGCTCTCCCTTAAGGTTCAGGCTACCACGCAGACGGAAGGTGCCGCTACCTAGCGCTGCGAGGGAAAGTGCATAGCCCAGGCGTGTTTCGGCAGAAGCAGCAGCCTGGAGGCTTTCGCTGCCGGCACCGTGCTCTCTGGGCGAGAAGCAGACGACCGTTCGTCTGCAGCGAAACGAAAGCGCGACGTGGTACGAAGGGGCAGAAGAACGAAGGCGCAGAGCACCACCGGGCTGCCGTGCGACTCGCACAGGCTGCAAGAGGAAGCGTGCCTGCCACTCGCTCGTTCGCGGATTCACTTTAGCAGTCGGAAACAGAAAGCTCGACTTGCGGCTAACTACTTGTGCTGCTGCCTAGTTCTCTTCCAGTAGCCCCTGGAAACAACGATGCTCGGTTTATGCTTCGAGACGCAGCGATCACGGTGGTAGGTGCGGTGGAGAAGGGAAAGCCAGCGTGCAGAGGACAGTTTCTCGTTGCTCTACGTGAGGCAAGGGGAAGGTTCAGCCCAGCAGTGGCTGTTGCTCCTGGAGCCTTTTTCTTTGGGAGCAGCTGCTGCAAGCGGGCAACAGAGCTGCGAGAGTGCCTAATGGGTGGGACGGCACGTCTATCTGCGAAGGAAGCTGCCTAGCCGCAGTGTGTTGTGCTCAGTTTCCAGGCTGCTTCGAGAGGGGGCACCTTGAAGAACGCCTTCTTTCTCGACGCGTCCTTCTGGGTGCGCTCAAGCTGCGTGGACTCTGCAACACGGCAGGGTGCAAGCAACTGTTTCTGGCCAGGTTGTGTGATGATGGAGTGCAAGGGCTGCGCCTTACTCGCGGAAGCTGCCGGAGCATTCTCATCAGCTGAATGCGCTTGTGAAGCAGCTCTCTGCTGGACTTTGGAAGCCGGCACGCTGAGCCCCTTAGAATGCCTGCCCGCTGCCCGGCTGCTGCGTTCTTCGCCTTCTGTGCTCTGGATGGCGAACTGAAGCCCAGCGATGGCTTTGAGCTGTCCCGCTCTTCAGCGCGTGTATAACTGCACGCATCCACAGTGCTCTGTGCACGGATTTTCCTCAGCTCGAGGTGCAATCATTTTCTTGCTGGTTTACAGTGTCCAAAGCGTCCGTGGAGCTCTCGCTCGGCCAAATGCGTCAAGAGAGAAGCCCTTGCTGGATTCGCCTTTCGCTGGCCAAGACTTTCAACACAGCACCACAATCCGGGCGACGACGAGGAGGAAAGGGGGAACATCTTTTCGTCCTGGCACGTTCTTCTGTGCGGGACGTCTATCCGCATCTTCGCTCTCTGCAGGGCTGGAAGGTGCGCGGTGGTACTCGGAAGCGAGAAGAAGGCTGCAGAGAGCACCGCGCTCTGCCGGCGCTGTGCAGGCTGTACAGGCAAGAAGCCTAGCCCTGGAATGTGGTGCAAATACAAGCTTCCACGCATCGGGGGCAAGCTCTGGGTAAGCTCGCTGACCTAAAAGTGTTCTGTGGGCGAGACGCAGCCGAGAAGCTCTCCCTTAAGGTTCAGGCTACCACGCAGACGGAAGGTGCCGCTACCTAGCGCTGCGAGGGAAAGTGCATAGCCCAGGCGTGTTTCGGCAGAAGCAGCAGCCTGGAGGCTTTCGCTGCCGGCACCGTGCTCTCTGGGCGAGAAGCAGACGACCGTTCGTCTGCAGCGAAACGAAAGCGCGACGTGGTACGAAGGGGCAGAAGAACGAAGGCGCAGAGCACCACCGGGCTGCCGTGCGACTCGCACAGGCTGCAAGAGGAAGCGTGCCTGCCACTCGCTCGTTCGCGGATTCACTTTAGCAGTCGGAAACAGAAAGCTCGACTTGCGGCTAACTACTTGTGCTGCTGCCTAGTTCTCTTCCAGTAGCCCCTGGAAACAACGATGCTCGGTTTATGCTTCGAGACGCAGCGATCACGGTGGTAGGTGCGGTGGAGAAGGGAAAGCCAGCGTGCAGAGGACAGTTTCTCGTTGCTCTACGTGAGGCAAGGGGAAGGTTCAGCCCAGCAGTGGCTGTTGCTCCTGGAGCCTTTTTCTTTGGGAGCAGCTGCTGCAAGCGGGCAACGGAGCTGCGAGAGTGCCTAATGGGTGGGACGGCACGTCTATCTGCGAAGGAAGCTGCCTAGCCGCAGTGTGTTGTGCTCAGTTTCCAGGCTGCTTCGAGAGGGGGCACCTTGAAGAACGCCTTCTTTCTCGACGCGTCCTTCTGGGTGCGCTCAAGCTGCGTGGACTCTGCAACACGGCAGGGTGCAAGCAACTGTTTCTGGCCAGGTTGTGTGATGATGGAGTGCAAGGGCTGCGCCTTACTCGCGGAAGCTGCCGGAGCATTCTCATCAGCTGAATGCGCTTGTGAAGCAGCTCTCTGCTGGACTTTGGAAGCCGGCACGCTGAGCCCCTTAGAATGCCTGCCCGCTGCCCGGCTGCTGCGTTCTTCGCCTTCTGTGCTCTGGATGGCGAACTGAAGCCCAGCGATGGCTTTGAGCTGTCCCGCTCTTCAGCGCGTGTATAACTGCACGCATCCACAGTGCTCTGTGCACGGATTTTCCTCAGCTCGAGGTGCAATCATTTTCTTGCTGGTTTACAGTGTCCAAAGCGTCCGTGGAGCTCTCGCTCGGCCAAATGCGTCAAGAGAGAAGCCCTTGCTGGATTCGCCTTTCGCTGGCCAAGACTTTCAACACAGCACCACAATCCGGGCGACGACGAGGAGGAAAGGGGGAACATCTTTTCGTCCTGGCACGTTCTTCTGTGCGGGACGTCTATCCGCATCTTCGCTCTCTGCAGGGCTGGAAGGTGCGCGGTGGTACTCGGAAGCGAGAAGAAGGCTGCAGAGAGCACCGCGCTCTGCCGGCGCTGTGCAGGCTGTACAGGCAAGAAGCCTAGCCCTGGAATGTGGTGCAAATACAAGCTTCCACGCATCGGGGGCAAGCTCTGGGTAAGCTCGCTGACCTAAAAGTGTTCTGTGGGCGAGACGCAGCCGAGAAGCTCTCCCTTAAGGTTCAGGCTACCACGCAGACGGAAGGTGCCGCTACCTAGCGCTGCGAGGGAAAGTGCATAGCCCAGGCGTGTTTCGGCAGAAGCAGCAGCCTGGAGGCTTTCGCTGCCGGCACCGTGCTCTCTGGGCGAGAAGCAGACGACCGTTCGTCTGCAGCGAAACGAAAGCGCGACGTGGTACGAAGGGGCAGAAGAACGAAGGCGCAGAGCACCACCGGGCTGCCGTGCGACTCGCACAGGCTGCAAGAGGAAGCGTGCCTGCCACTCGCTCGTTCGCGGATTCACTTTAGCAGTCGGAAACAGAAAGCTCGACTTGCGGCTAACTACTTGTGCTGCTGCCTAGTTCTCTTCCAGTAGCCCCTGGAAACAACGATGCTCGGTTTATGCTTCGAGACGCAGCGATCACGGTGGTAGGTGCGGTGGAGAAGGGAAAGCCAGCGTGCAGAGGACAGTTTCTCGTTGCTCTACGTGAGGCAAGGGGAAGGTTCAGCCCAGCAGTGGCTGTTGCTCCTGGAGCCTTTTTCTTTGGGAGCAGCTGCTGCAAGCGGGCAACGGAGCTGCGAGAGTGCCTAATGGGTGGGACGGCACGTCTATCGGCGAAGGAAGCTGCCTAGCCGCAGTGTGTTGTGCTCAGTTTCCAGGCTGCTTCGAGAGGGGGCACCTTGAAGAACGCCTTCTTTCTCGACGCGTCCTTCTGGGTGCGCTCAAGCTGCGTGGACTCTGCAACACGGCAGGGTGCAAGCAACTGTTTCTGGCCAGGTTGTGTGATGATGGAGTGCAAGGGCTGCGCCTTACTCGCGGAAGCTGCCGGAGCATTCTCATCAGCTGAATGCGCTTGTGAAGCAGCTCTCTGCTGGACTTTGGAAGCCGGCACGCTGAGCCCCTTAGAATGCCTGCCCGCTGCCCGGCTGCTGCGTTCTTCGCCTTCTGTGCTCTGGATGGCGAACTGAAGCCCAGCGATGGCTTTGAGCTGTCCCGCTCTTCAGCGCGTGTATAACTGCACGCATCCACAGTGCTCTGTGCACGGATTTTCCTCAGCTCGAGGTGCAATCATTTTCTTGCTGGTTTACAGTGTCCAAAGCGTCCGTGGAGCTCTCGCTCGGCCAAATGCGTCAAGAGAGAAGCCCTTGCTGGATTCGCCTTTCGCTGGCCAAGACTTTCAACACAGCACCACAATCCGGGCGACGACGAGGAGGAAAGGGGGAACATCTTTTCGTCCTGGCACGTTCTTCTGTGCGGGACGTCTATCCGCATCTTCGCTCTCTGCAGGGCTGGAAGGTGCGCGGTGGTACTCGGAAGCGAGAAGAAGGCTGCAGAGAGCACCGCGCTCTGCCGGCGCTGTGCAGGCTGTACAGGCAAGAAGCCTAGCCCTGGAATGTGGTGCAAATACAAGCTTCCACGCATCGGGGGCAAGCTCTGGGTAAGCTCGCTGACCTAAAAGTGTTCTGTGGGCGAGACGCAGCCGAGAAGCTCTCCCTTAAGGTTCAGGCTACCACGCAGACGGAAGGTGCCGCTACCTAGCGCTGCGAGGGAAAGTGCATAGCCCAGGCGTGTTTCGGCAGAAGCAGCAGCCTGGAGGCTTTCGCTGCCGGCACCGTGCTCTCTGGGCGAGAAGCAGACGACCGTTCGTCTGCAGCGAAACGAAAGCGCGACGTGGTACGAAGGGGCAGAAGAACGAAGGCGCAGAGCACCACCGGGCTGCCGTGCGACTCGCACAGGCTGCAAGAGGAAGCGTGCCTGCCACTCGCTCGTTCGCGGATTCACTTTAGCAGTCGGAAACAGAAAGCTCGACTTGCGGCTAACTACTTGTGCTGCTGCCTAGTTCTCTTCCAGTAGCCCCTGGAAACAACGATGCTCGGTTTATGCTTCGAGACGCAGCGATCACGGTGGTAGGTGCGGTGGAGAAGGGAAAGCCAGCGTGCAGAGGACAGTTTCTCGTTGCTCTACGTGAGGCAAGGGGAAGGTTCAGCCCAGCAGTGGCTGTTGCTCCTGGAGCCTTTTTCTTTGGGAGCAGCTGCTGCAAGCGGGCAACGGAGCTGCGAGAGTGCCTAATGGGTGGGACGGCACGTCTATCTGCGAAGGAAGCTGCCTAGCCGCAGTGTGTTGTGCTCAGTTTCCAGGCTGCTTCGAGAGGGGGCACCTTGAAGAACGCCTTCTTTCTCGACGCGTCCTTCTGGGTGCGCTCAAGCTGCGTGGACTCTGCAACACGGCAGGGTGCAAGCAACTGTTTCTGGCCAGGTTGTGTGATGATGGAGTGCAAGGGCTGCGCCTTACTCGCGGAAGCTGCCGGAGCATTCTCATCAGCTGAATGCGCTTGTGAAGCAGCTCTCTGCTGGACTTTGGAAGCCGGCACGCTGAGCCCCTTAGAATGCCTGCCCGCTGCCCGGCTGCTGCGTTCTTCGCCTTCTGTGCTCTGGATGGCGAACTGAAGCCCAGCGATGGCTTTGAGCTGTCCCGCTCTTCAGCGCGTGTATAACTGCACGCATCCACAGTGCTCTGTGCACGGATTTTCCTCAGCTCGAGGTGCAATCATTTTCTTGCTGGTTTACAGTGTCCAAAGCGTCCGTGGAGCTCTCGCTCGGCCAAATGCGTCAAGAGAGAAGCCCTTGCTGGATTCGCCTTTCGCTGGCCAAGACTTTCAACACAGCACCACAATCCGGGCGACGACGAGGAGGAAAGGGGGAACATCTTTTCGTCCTGGCACGTTCTTCTGTGCGGGACGTCTATCCGCATCTTCGCTCTCTGCAGGGCTGGAAGGTGCGCGGTGGTACTCGGAAGCGAGAAGAAGGCTGCAGAGAGCACCGCGCTCTGCCGGCGCTGTGCAGGCTGTACAGGCAAGAAGCCTAGCCCTGGAATGTGGTGCAAATACAAGCTTCCACGCATCGGGGGCAAGCTCTGGGTAAGCTCGCTGACCTAAAAGTGTTCTGTGGGCGAGACGCAGCCGAGAAGCTCTCCCTTAAGGTTCAGGCTACCACGCAGACGGAAGGTGCCGCTACCTAGCGCTGCGAGGGAAAGTGCATAGCCCAGGCGTGTTTCGGCAGAAGCAGCAGCCTGGAGGCTTTCGCTGCCGGCACCGTGCTCTCTGGGCGAGAAGCAGACGACCGTTCGTCTGCAGCGAAACGAAAGCGCGACGTGGTACGAAGGGGCAGAAGAACGAAGGCGCAGAGCACCACCGGGCTGCCGTGCGACTCGCACAGGCTGCAAGAGGAAGCGTGCCTGCCACTCGCTCGTTCGCGGATTCACTTTAGCAGTCGGAAACAGAAAGCTCGACTTGCGGCTAACTACTTGTGCTGCTGCCTAGTTCTCTTCCAGTAGCCCCTGGAAACAACGATGCTCGGTTTATGCTTCGAGACGCAGCGATCACGGTGGTAGGTGCGGTGGAGAAGGGAAAGCCAGCGTGCAGAGGACAGTTTCTCGTTGCTCTACGTGAGGCAAGGGGAAGGTTCAGCCCAGCAGTGGCTGTTGCTCCTGGAGCCTTTTTCTTTGGGAGCAGCTGCTGCAAGCGGGCAACGGAGCTGCGAGAGTGCCTAATGGGTGGGACGGCACGTCTATCTGCGAAGGAAGCTGCCTAGCCGCAGTGTGTTGTGCTCAGTTTCCAGGCTGCTTCGAGAGGGGGCACCTTGAAGAACGCCTTCTTTCTCGACGCGTCCTTCTGGGTGCGCTCAAGCTGCGTGGACTCTGCAACACGGCAGGGTGCAAGCAACTGTTTCTGGCCAGGTTGTGTGATGATGGAGTGCAAGGGCTGCGCCTTACTCGCGGAAGCTGCCGGAGCATTCTCATCAGCTGAATGCGCTTGTGAAGCAGCTCTCTGCTGGACTTTGGAAGCCGGCACGCTGAGCCCCTTAGAATGCCTGCCCGCTGCCCGGCTGCTGCGTTCTTCGCCTTCTGTGCTCTGGATGGCGAACTGAAGCCCAGCGATGGCTTTGAGCTGTCCCGCTCTTCAGCGCGTGTATAACTGCACGCATCCACAGTGCTCTGTGCACGGATTTTCCTCAGCTCGAGGTGCAATCATTTTCTTGCTGGTTTACAGTGTCCAAAGCGTCCGTGGAGCTCTCACTCGGCCAAATGCGTCAAGAGAGAAGCCCTTGCTGGATTCGCCTTTCGCTGGCCAAGACTTTCAACACAGCACCACAATCCGGGCGACGACGAGGAGGAAAGGGGGAACATCTTTTCGTCCTGGCACGTTCTTCTGTGCGGGACGTCTATCCGCATCTTCGCTCTCTGCAGGGCTGGAAGGTGCGCGGTGGTACTCGGAAGCGAGAAGAAGGCTGCAGAGAGCACCGCGCTCTGCCGGCGCTGTGCAGGCTGTACAGGCAAGAAGCCTAGCCCTGGAATGTGGTGCAAATACAAGCTTCCACGCATCGGGGGCAAGCTCTGGGTAAGCTCGCTGACCTAAAAGTGTTCTGTGGGCGAGACGCAGCCGAGAAGCTCTCCCTTAAGGTTCAGGCTACCACGCAGACGGAAGGTGCCGCTACCTAGCGCTGCGAGGGAAAGTGCATAGCCCAGGCGTGTTTCGGCAGAAGCAGCAGCCTGGAGGCTTTCGCTGCCGGCACCGTGCTCTCTGGGCGAGAAGCAGACGACCGTTCGTCTGCAGCGAAACGAAAGCGCGACGTGGTACGAAGGGGCAGAAGAACGAAGGCGCAGAGCACCACCGGGCTGCCGTGCGACTCGCACAGGCTGCAAGAGGAAGCGTGCCTGCCACTCGCTCGTTCGCGGATTCACTTTAGCAGTCGGAAACAGAAAGCTCGACTTGCGGCTAACTACTTGTGCTGCTGCCTAGTTCTCTTCCAGTAGCCCCTGGAAACAACGATGCTCGGTTTATGCTTCGAGACGCAGCGATCACGGTGGTAGGTGCGGTGGAGAAGGGAAAGCCAGCGTGCAGAGGACAGTTTCTCGTTGCTCTACGTGAGGCAAGGGGAAGGTTCAGCCCAGCAGTGGCTGTTGCTCCTGGAGCCTTTTTCTTTGGGAGCAGCTGCTGCAAGCGGGCAACGGAGCTGCGAGAGTGCCTAATGGGTGGGACGGCACGTCTATCTGCGAAGGAAGCTGCCTAGCCGCAGTGTGTTGTGCTCAGTTTCCAGGCTGCTTCGAGAGGGGGCACCTTGAAGAACGCCTTCTTTCTCGACGCGTCCTTCTGGGTGCGCTCAAGCTGCGTGGACTCTGCAACACGGCAGGGTGCAAGCAACTGTTTCTGGCCAGGTTGTGTGATGATGGAGTGCAAGGGCTGCGCCTTACTCGCGGAAGCTGCCGGAGCATTCTCATCAGCTGAATGCGCTTGTGAAGCAGCTCTCTGCTGGACTTTGGAAGCCGGCACGCTGAGCCCCTTAGAATGCCTGCCCGCTGCCCGGCTGCTGCGTTCTTCGCCTTCTGTGCTCTGGATGGCGAACTGAAGCCCAGCGATGGCTTTGAGCTGTCCCGCTCTTCAGCGCGTGTATAACTGCACGCATCCACAGTGCTCTGTGCACGGATTTTCCTCAGCTCGAGGTGCAATCATTTTCTTGCTGGTTTACAGTGTCCAAAGCGTCCGTGGAGCTCTCGCTCGGCCAAATGCGTCAAGAGAGAAGCCCTTGCTGGATTCGCCTTTCGCTGGCCAAGACTTTCAACACAGCACCACAATCCGGGCGACGACGAGGAGGAAAGGGGGAACATCTTTTCGTCCTGGCACGTTCTTCTGTGCGGGACGTCTATCCGCATCTTCGCTCTCTGCAGGGCTGGAAGGTGCGCGGTGGTACTCGGAAGCGAGAAGAAGGCTGCAGAGAGCACCGCGCTCTGCCGGCGCTGTGCAGGCTGTACAGGCAAGAAGCCTAGCCCTGGAATGTGGTGCAAATACAAGCTTCCACGCATCGGGGGCAAGCTCTGGGTAAGCTCGCTGACCTAAAAGTGTTCTGTGGGCGAGACGCAGCCGAGAAGCTCTCCCTTAAGGTTCAGGCTACCACGCAGACGGAAGGTGCCGCTACCTAGCGCTGCGAGGGAAAGTGCATAGCCCAGGCGTGTTTCGGCAGAAGCAGCAGCCTGGAGGCTTTCGCTGCCGGCACCGTGCTCTCTGGGCGAGAAGCAGACGACCGTTCGTCTGCAGCGAAACGAAAGCGCGACGTGGTACGAAGGGGCAGAAGAACGAAGGCGCAGAGCACCACCGGGCTGCCGTGCGACTCGCACAGGCTGCAAGAGGAAGCGTGCCTGCCACTCGCTCGTTCGCGGATTCACTTTAGCAGTCGGAAACAGAAAGCTCGACTTGTGGCTAACTACTTGTGCTGCTGCCTAGTTCTCTTCCAGTAGCCCCTGGAAACAACGATGCTCGGTTTATGCTTCGAGACGCAGCGATCACGGTGGTAGGTGCGGTGGAGAAGGGAAAGCCAGCGTGCAGAGGACAGTTTCTCGTTGCTCTACGTGAGGCAAGGGGAAGGTTCAGCCCAGCAGTGGCTGTTGCTCCTGGAGCCTTTTTCTTTGGGAGCAGCTGCTGCAAGCGGGCAACGGAGCTGCGAGAGTGCCTAATGGGTGGGACGGCACGTCTATCTGCGAAGGAAGCTGCCTAGCCGCAGTGTGTTGTGCTCAGTTTCCAGGCTGCTTCGAGAGGGGGCACCTTGAAGAACGCCTTCTTTCTCGACGCGTCCTTCTGGGTGCGCTCAAGCTGCGTGGACTCTGCAACACGGCAGGGTGCAAGCAACTGTTTCTGGCCAGGTTGTGTGATGATGGAGTGCAAGGGCTGCGCCTTACTCGCGGAAGCTGCCGGAGCATTCTCATCAGCTGAATGCGCTTGTGAAGCAGCTCTCTGCTGGACTTTGGAAGCCGGCACGCTGAGCCCCTTAGAATGCCTGCCCGCTGCCCGGCTGCTGCGTTCTTCGCCTTCTGTGCTCTGGATGGCGAACTGAAGCCCAGCGATGGCTTTGAGCTGTCCCGCTCTTCAGCGCGTGTATAACTGCACGCATCCACAGTGCTCTGTGCACGGATTTTCCTCAGCTCGAGGTGCAATCATTTTCTTGCTGGTTTACAGTGTCCAAAGCGTCCGTGGAGCTCTCGCTCGGCCAAATGCGTCAAGAGAGAAGCCCTTGCTGGATTCGCCTTTCGCTGGCCAAGACTTTCAACACAGCACCACAATCCGGGCGACGACGAGGAGGAAAGGGGGAACATCTTTTCGTCCTGGCACGTTCTTCTGTGCGGGACGTCTATCCGCATCTTCGCTCTCTGCAGGGCTGGAAGGTGCGCGGTGGTACTCGGAAGCGAGAAGAAGGCTGCAGAGAGCACCGCGCTCTGCCGGCGCTGTGCAGGCTGTACAGGCAAGAAGCCTAGCCCTGGAATGTGGTGCAAATACAAGCTTCCACGCATCGGGGGCAAGCTCTGGGTAAGCTCGCTGACCTAAAAGTGTTCTGTGGGCGAGACGCAGCCGAGAAGCTCTCCCTTAAGGTTCAGGCTACCACGCAGACGGAAGGTGCCGCTACCTAGCGCTGCGAGGGAAAGTGCATAGCCCAGGCGTGTTTCGGCAGAAGCAGCAGCCTGGAGGCTTTCGCTGCCGGCACCGTGCTCTCTGGGCGAGAAGCAGACGACCGTTCGTCTGCAGCGAAACGAAAGCGCGACGTGGTACGAAGGGGCAGAAGAACGAAGGCGCAGAGCACCACCGGGCTGCCGTGCGACTCGCACAGGCTGCAAGAGGAAGCGTGCCTGCCACTCGCTCGTTCGCGGATTCACTTTAGCAGTCGGAAACAGAAAGCTCGACTTGCGGCTAACTACTTGTGCTGCTGCCTAGTTCTCTTCCAGTAGCCCCTGGAAACAACGATGCTCGGTTTATGCTTCGAGACGCAGCGATCACGGTGGTAGGTGCGGTGGAGAAGGGAAAGCCAGCGTGCAGAGGACAGTTTCTCGTTGCTCTACGTGAGGCAAGGGGAAGGTTCAGCCCAGCAGTGGCTGTTGCTCCTGGAGCCTTTTTCTTTGGGAGCAGCTGCTGCAAGCGGGCAACGGAGCTGCGAGAGTGCCTAATGGGTGGGACGGCACGTCTATCTGCGAAGGAAGCTGCCTAGCCGCAGTGTGTTGTGCTCAGTTTCCAGGCTGCTTCGAGAGGGGGCACCTTGAAGAACGCCTTCTTTCTCGACGCGTCCTTCTGGGTGCGCTCAAGCTGCGTGGACTCTGCAACACGGCAGGGTGCAAGCAACTGTTTCTGGCCAGGTTGTGTGATGATGGAGTGCAAGGGCTGCGCCTTACTCGCGGAAGCTGCCGGAGCATTCTCATCAGCTGAATGCGCTTGTGAAGCAGCTCTCTGCTGGACTTTGGAAGCCGGCACGCTGAGCCCCTTAGAATGCCTGCCCGCTGCCCGGCTGCTGCGTTCTTCGCCTTCTGTGCTCTGGATGGCGAACTGAAGCCCAGCGATGGCTTTGAGCTGTCCCGCTCTTCAGCGCGTGTATAACTGCACGCATCCACAGTGCTCTGTGCACGGATTTTCCTCAGCTCGAGGTGCAATCATTTTCTTGCTGGTTTACAGTGTCCAAAGCGTCCGTGGAGCTCTCGCTCGGCCAAATGCGTCAAGAGAGAAGCCCTTGCTGGATTCGCCTTTCGCTGGCCAAGACTTTCAACACAGCACCACAATCCGGGCGACGACGAGGAGGAAAGGGGGAACATCTTTTCGTCCTGGCACGTTCTTCTGTGCGGGACGTCTATCCGCATCTTCGCTCTCTGCAGGGCTGGAAGGTGCGCGGTGGTACTCGGAAGCGAGAAGAAGGCTGCAGAGAGCACCGCGCTCTGCCGGCGCTGTGCAGGCTGTACAGGCAAGAAGCCTAGCCCTGGAATGTGGTGCAAATACAAGCTTCCACGCATCGGGGGCAAGCTCTGGGTAAGCTCGCTGACCTAAAAGTGTTCTGTGGGCGAGACGCAGCCGAGAAGCTCTCCCTTAAGGTTCAGGCTACCACGCAGACGGAAGGTGCCGCTACCTAGCGCTGCGAGGGAAAGTGCATAGCCCAGGCGTGTTTCGGCAGAAGCAGCAGCCTGGAGGCTTTCGCTGCCGGCACCGTGCTCTCTGGGCGAGAAGCAGACGACCGTTCGTCTGCAGCGAAACGAAAGCGCGACGTGGTACGAAGGGGCAGAAGAACGAAGGCGCAGAGCACCACCGGGCTGCCGTGCGACTCGCACAGGCTGCAAGAGGAAGCGTGCCTGCCACTCGCTCGTTCGCGGATTCACTTTAGCAGTCGGAAACAGAAAGCTCGACTTGCGGCTAACTACTTGTGCTGCTGCCTAGTTCTCTTCCAGTAGCCCCTGGAAACAACGATGCTCGGTTTATGCTTCGAGACGCAGCGATCACGGTGGTAGGTGCGGTGGAGAAGGGAAAGCCAGCGTGCAGAGGACAGTTTCTCGTTGCTCTACGTGAGGCAAGGGGAAGGTTCAGCCCAGCAGTGGCTGTTGCTCCTGGAGCCTTTTTCTTTGGGAGCAGCTGCTGCAAGCGGGCAACGGAGCTGCGAGAGTGCCTAATGGGTGGGACGGCACGTCTATCTGCGAAGGAAGCTGCCTAGCCGCAGTGTGTTGTGCTCAGTTTCCAGGCTGCTTCGAGAGGGGGCACCTTGAAGAACGCCTTCTTTCTCGACGCGTCCTTCTGGGTGCGCTCAAGCTGCGTGGACTCTGCAACACGGCAGGGTGCAAGCAACTGTTTCTGGCCAGGTTGTGTGATGATGGAGTGCAAGGGCTGCGCCTTACTCGCGGAAGCTGCCGGAGCATTCTCATCAGCTGAATGCGCTTGTGAAGCAGCTCTCTGCTGGACTTTGGAAGCCGGCACGCTGAGCCCCTTAGAATGCCTGCCCGCTGCCCGGCTGCTGCGTTCTTCGCCTTCTGTGCTCTGGATGGCGAACTGAAGCCCAGCGATGGCTTTGAGCTGTCCCGCTCTTCAGCGCGTGTATAACTGCACGCATCCACAGTGCTCTGTGCACGGATTTTCCTCAGCTCGAGGTGCAATCATTTTCTTGCTGGTTTACAGTGTCCAAAGCGTCCGTGGAGCTCTCGCTCGGCCAAATGCGTCAAGAGAGAAGCCCTTGCTGGATTCGCCTTTCGCTGGCCAAGACTTTCAACACAGCACCACAATCCGGGCGACGACGAGGAGGAAAGGGGGAACATCTTTTCGTCCTGGCACGTTCTTCTGTGCGGGACGTCTATCCGCATCTTCGCTCTCTGCAGGGCTGGAAGGTGCGCGGTGGTACTCGGAAGCGAGAAGAAGGCTGCAGAGAGCACCGCGCTCTGCCGGCGCTGTGCAGGCTGTACAGGCAAGAAGCCTAGCCCTGGAATGTGGTGCAAATACAAGCTTCCACGCATCGGGGGCAAGCTCTGGGTAAGCTCGCTGACCTAAAAGTGTTCTGTGGGCGAGACGCAGCCGAGAAGCTCTCCCTTAAGGTTCAGGCTACCACGCAGACGGAAGGTGCCGCTACCTAGCGCTGCGAGGGAAAGTGCATAGCCCAGGCGTGTTTCGGCAGAAGCAGCAGCCTGGAGGCTTTCGCTGCCGGCACCGTGCTCTCTGGGCGAGAAGCAGACGACCGTTCGTCTGCAGCGAAACGAAAGCGCGACGTGGTACGAAGGGGCAGAAGAACGAAGGCGCAGAGCACCACCGGGCTGCCGTGCGACTCGCACAGGCTGCAAGAGGAAGCGTGCCTGCCACTCGCTCGTTCGCGGATTCACTTTAGCAGTCGGAAACAGAAAGCTCGACTTGCGGCTAACTACTTGTGCTGCTGCCTAGTTCTCTTCCAGTAGCCCCTGGAAACAACGATGCTCGGTTTATGCTTCGAGACGCAGCGATCACGGTGGTAGGTGCGGTGGAGAAGGGAAAGCCAGCGTGCAGAGGACAGTTTCTCGTTGCTCTACGTGAGGCAAGGGGAAGGTTCAGCCCAGCAGTGGCTGTTGCTCCTGGAGCCTTTTTCTTTGGGAGCAGCTGCTGCAAGCGGGCAACGGAGCTGCGAGAGTGCCTAATGGGTGGGACGGCACGTCTATCGGCGAAGGAAGCTGCCTAGCCGCAGTGTGTTGTGCTCAGTTTCCAGGCTGCTTCGAGAGGGGGCACCTTGAAGAACGCCTTCTTTCTCGACGCGTCCTTCTGGGTGCGCTCAAGCTGCGTGGACTCTGCAACACGGCAGGGTGCAAGCAACTGTTTCTGGCCAGGTTGTGTGATGATGGAGTGCAAGGGCTGCGCCTTACTCGCGGAAGCTGCCGGAGCATTCTCATCAGCTGAATGCGCTTGTGAAGCAGCTCTCTGCTGGACTTTGGAAGCCGGCACGCTGAGCCCCTTAGAATGCCTGCCCGCTGCCCGGCTGCTGCGTTCTTCGCCTTCTGTGCTCTGGATGGCGAACTGAAGCCCAGCGATGGCTTTGAGCTGTCCCGCTCTTCAGCGCGTGTATAACTGCACGCATCCACAGTGCTCTGTGCACGGATTTTCCTCAGCTCGAGGTGCAATCATTTTCTTGCTGGTTTACAGTGTCCAAAGCGTCCGTGGAGCTCTCGCTCGGCCAAATGCGTCAAGAGAGAAGCCCTTGCTGGATTCGCCTTTCGCTGGCCAAGACTTTCAACACAGCACCACAATCCGGGCGACGACGAGGAGGAAAGGGGGAACATCTTTTCGTCCTGGCACGTTCTTCTGTGCGGGACGTCTATCCGCATCTTCGCTCTCTGCAGGGCTGGAAGGTGCGCGGTGGTACTCGGAAGCGAGAAGAAGGCTGCAGAGAGCACCGCGCTCTGCCGGCGCTGTGCAGGCTGTACAGGCAAGAAGCCTAGCCCTGGAATGTGGTGCAAATACAAGCTTCCACGCATCGGGGGCAAGCTCTGGGTAAGCTCGCTGACCTAAAAGTGTTCTGTGGGCGAGACGCAGCCGAGAAGCTCTCCCTTAAGGTTCAGGCTACCACGCAGACGGAAGGTGCCGCTACCTAGCGCTGCGAGGGAAAGTGCATAGCCCAGGCGTGTTTCGGCAGAAGCAGCAGCCTGGAGGCTTTCGCTGCCGGCACCGTGCTCTCTGGGCGAGAAGCAGACGACCGTTCGTCTGCAGCGAAACGAAAGCGCGACGTGGTACGAAGGGGCAGAAGAACGAAGGCGCAGAGCACCACCGGGCTGCCGTGCGACTCGCACAGGCTGCAAGAGGAAGCGTGCCTGCCACTCGCTCGTTCGCGGATTCACTTTAGCAGTCGGAAACAGAAAGCTCGACTTGCGGCTAACTACTTGTGCTGCTGCCTAGTTCTCTTCCAGTAGCCCCTGGAAACAACGATGCTCGGTTTATGCTTCGAGACGCAGCGATCACGGTGGTAGGTGCGGTGGAGAAGGGAAAGCCAGCGTGCAGAGGACAGTTTCTCGTTGCTCTACGTGAGGCAAGGGGAAGGTTCAGCCCAGCAGTGGCTGTTGCTCCTGGAGCCTTTTTCTTTGGGAGCAGCTGCTGCAAGCGGGCAACGGAGCTGCGAGAGTGCCTAATGGGTGGGACGGCACGTCTATCTGCGAAGGAAGCTGCCTAGCCGCAGTGTGTTGTGCTCAGTTTCCAGGCTGCTTCGAGAGGGGGCACCTTGAAGAACGCCTTCTTTCTCGACGCGTCCTTCTGGGTGCGCTCAAGCTGCGTGGACTCTGCAACACGGCAGGGTGCAAGCAACTGTTTCTGGCCAGGTTGTGTGATGATGGAGTGCAAGGGCTGCGCCTTACTCGCGGAAGCTGCCGGAGCATTCTCATCAGCTGAATGCGCTTGTGAAGCAGCTCTCTGCTGGACTTTGGAAGCCGGCACGCTGAGCCCCTTAGAATGCCTGCCCGCTGCCCGGCTGCTGCGTTCTTCGCCTTCTGTGCTCTGGATGGCGAACTGAAGCCCAGCGATGGCTTTGAGCTGTCCCGCTCTTCAGCGCGTGTATAACTGCACGCATCCACAGTGCTCTGTGCACGGATTTTCCTCAGCTCGAGGTGCAATCATTTTCTTGCTGGTTTACAGTGTCCAAAGCGTCCGTGGAGCTCTCGCTCGGCCAAATGCGTCAAGAGAGAAGCCCTTGCTGGATTCGCCTTTCGCTGGCCAAGACTTTCAACACAGCACCACAATCCGGGCGACGACGAGGAGGAAAGGGGGAACATCTTTTCGTCCTGGCACGTTCTTCTGTGCGGGACGTCTATCCGCATCTTCGCTCTCTGCAGGGCTGGAAGGTGCGCGGTGGTACTCGGAAGCGAGAAGAAGGCTGCAGAGAGCACCGCGCTCTGCCGGCGCTGTGCAGGCTGTACAGGCAAGAAGCCTAGCCCTGGAATGTGGTGCAAATACAAGCTTCCACGCATCGGGGGCAAGCTCTGGGTAAGCTCGCTGACCTAAAAGTGTTCTGTGGGCGAGACGCAGCCGAGAAGCTCTCCCTTAAGGTTCAGGCTACCACGCAGACGGAAGGTGCCGCTACCTAGCGCTGCGAGGGAAAGTGCATAGCCCAGGCGTGTTTCGGCAGAAGCAGCAGCCTGGAGGCTTTCGCTGCCGGCACCGTGCTCTCTGGGCGAGAAGCAGACGACCGTTCGTCTGCAGCGAAACGAAAGCGCGACGTGGTACGAAGGGGCAGAAGAACGAAGGCGCAGAGCACCACCGGGCTGCCGTGCGACTCGCACAGGCTGCAAGAGGAAGCGTGCCTGCCACTCGCTCGTTCGCGGATTCACTTTAGCAGTCGGAAACAGAAAGCTCGACTTGCGGCTAACTACTTGTGCTGCTGCCTAGTTCTCTTCCAGTAGCCCCTGGAAACAACGATGCTCGGTTTATGCTTCGAGACGCAGCGATCACGGTGGTAGGTGCGGTGGAGAAGGGAAAGCCAGCGTGCAGAGGACAGTTTCTCGTTGCTCTACGTGAGGCAAGGGGAAGGTTCAGCCCAGCAGTGGCTGTTGCTCCTGGAGCCTTTTTCTTTGGGAGCAGCTGCTGCAAGCGGGCAACGGAGCTGCGAGAGTGCCTAATGGGTGGGACGGCACGTCTATCTGCGAAGGAAGCTGCCTAGCCGCAGTGTGTTGTGCTCAGTTTCCAGGCTGCTTCGAGAGGGGGCACCTTGAAGAACGCCTTCTTTCTCGACGCGTCCTTCTGGGTGCGCTCAAGCTGCGTGGACTCTGCAACACGGCAGGGTGCAAGCAACTGTTTCTGGCCAGGTTGTGTGATGATGGAGTGCAAGGGCTGCGCCTTACTCGCGGAAGCTGCCGGAGCATTCTCATCAGCTGAATGCGCTTGTGAAGCAGCTCTCTGCTGGACTTTGGAAGCCGGCACGCTGAGCCCCTTAGAATGCCTGCCCGCTGCCCGGCTGCTGCGTTCTTCGCCTTCTGTGCTCTGGATGGCGAACTGAAGCCCAGCGATGGCTTTGAGCTGTCCCGCTCTTCAGCGCGTGTATAACTGCACGCATCCACAGTGCTCTGTGCACGGATTTTCCTCAGCTCGAGGTGCAATCATTTTCTTGCTGGTTTACAGTGTCCAAAGCGTCCGTGGAGCTCTCGCTCGGCCAAATGCGTCAAGAGAGAAGCCCTTGCTGGATTCGCCTTTCGCTGGCCAAGACTTTCAACACAGCACCACAATCCGGGCGACGACGAGGAGGAAAGGGGGAACATCTTTTCGTCCTGGCACGTTCTTCTGTGCGGGACGTCTATCCGCATCTTCGCTCTCTGCAGGGCTGGAAGGTGCGCGGTGGTACTCGGAAGCGAGAAGAAGGCTGCAGAGAGCACCGCGCTCTGCCGGCGCTGTGCAGGCTGTACAGGCAAGAAGCCTAGCCCTGGAATGTGGTGCAAATACAAGCTTCCACGCATCGGGGGCAAGCTCTGGGTAAGCTCGCTGACCTAAAAGTGTTCTGTGGGCGAGACGCAGCCGAGAAGCTCTCCCTTAAGGTTCAGGCTACCACGCAGACGGAAGGTGCCGCTACCTAGCGCTGCGAGGGAAAGTGCATAGCCCAGGCGTGTTTCGGCAGAAGCAGCAGCCTGGAGGCTTTCGCTGCCGGCACTGTGCTCTCTGGGCGAGAAGCAGACGACCGTTCGTCTGCAGCGAAACGAAAGCGCGACGTGGTACGAAGGGGCAGAAGAACGAAGGCGCAGAGCACCACCGGGCTGCCGTGCGACTCGCACAGGCTGCAAGAGGAAGCGTGCCTGCCACTCGCTCGTTCGCGGATTCACTTTAGCAGTCGGAAACAGAAAGCTCGACTTGCGGCTAACTACTTGTGCTGCTGCCTAGTTCTCTTCCAGTAGCCCCTGGAAACAACGATGCTCGGTTTATGCTTCGAGACGCAGCGATCACGGTGGTAGGTGCGGTGGAGAAGGGAAAGCCAGCGTGCAGAGGACAGTTTCTCGTTGCTCTACGTGAGGCAAGGGGAAGGTTCAGCCCAGCAGTGGCTGTTGCTCCTGGAGCCTTTTTCTTTGGGAGCAGCTGCTGCAAGCGGGCAACGGAGCTGCGAGAGTGCCTAATGGGTGGGACGGCACGTCTATCTGCGAAGGAAGCTGCCTAGCCGCAGTGTGTTGTGCTCAGTTTCCAGGCTGCTTCGAGAGGGGGCACCTTGAAGAACGCCTTCTTTCTCGACGCGTCCTTCTGGGTGCGCTCAAGCTGCGTGGACTCTGCAACACGGCAGGGTGCAAGCAACTGTTTCTGGCCAGGTTGTGTGATGATGGAGTGCAAGGGCTGCGCCTTACTCGCGGAAGCTGCCGGAGCATTCTCATCAGCTGAATGCGCTTGTGAAGCAGCTCTCTGCTGGACTTTGGAAGCCGGCACGCTGAGCCCCTTAGAATGCCTGCCCGCTGCCCGGCTGCTGCGTTCTTCGCCTTCTGTGCTCTGGATGGCGAACTGAAGCCCAGCGATGGCTTTGAGCTGTCCCGCTCTTCAGCGCGTGTATAACTGCACGCATCCACAGTGCTCTGTGCACGGATTTTCCTCAGCTCGAGGTGCAATCATTTTCTTGCTGGTTTACAGTGTCCAAAGCGTCCGTGGAGCTCTCGCTCGGCCAAATGCGTCAAGAGAGAAGCCCTTGCTGGATTCGCCTTTCGCTGGCCAAGACTTTCAACACAGCACCACAATCCGGGCGACGACGAGGAGGAAAGGGGGAACATCTTTTCGTCCTGGCACGTTCTTCTGTGCGGGACGTCTATCCGCATCTTCGCTCTCTGCAGGGCTGGAAGGTGCGCGGTGGTACTCGGAAGCGAGAAGAAGGCTGCAGAGAGCACCGCGCTCTGCCGGCGCTGTGCAGGCTGTACAGGCAAGAAGCCTAGCCCTGGAATGTGGTGCAAATACAAGCTTCCACGCATCGGGGGCAAGCTCTGGGTAAGCTCGCTGACCTAAAAGTGTTCTGTGGGCGAGACGCAGCCGAGAAGCTCTCCCTTAAGGTTCAGGCTACCACGCAGACGGAAGGTGCCGCTACCTAGCGCTGCGAGGGAAAGTGCATAGCCCAGGCGTGTTTCGGCAGAAGCAGCAGCCTGGAGGCTTTCGCTGCCGGCACCGTGCTCTCTGGGCGAGAAGCAGACGACCGTTCGTCTGCAGCGAAACGAAAGCGCGACGTGGTACGAAGGGGCAGAAGAACGAAGGCGCAGAGCACCACCGGGCTGCCGTGCGACTCGCACAGGCTGCAAGAGGAAGCGTGCCTGCCACTCGCTCGTTTGCGGATTCACTTTAGCAGTCGGAAACAGAAAGCTCGACTTGCGGCTAACTACTTGTGCTGCTGCCTAGTTCTCTTCCAGTAGCCCCTGGAAACAACGATGCTCGGTTTATGCTTCGAGACGCAGCGATCACGGTGGTAGGTGCGGTGGAGAAGGGAAAGCCAGCGTGCAGAGGACAGTTTCTCGTTGCTCTACGTGAGGCAAGGGGAAGGTTCAGCCCAGCAGTGGCTGTTGCTCCTGGAGCCTTTTTCTTTGGGAGCAGCTGCTGCAAGCGGGCAACGGAGCTGCGAGAGTGCCTAATGGGTGGGACGGCACGTCTATCTGCGAAGGAAGCTGCCTAGCCGCAGTGTGTTGTGCTCAGTTTCCAGGCTGCTTCGAGAGGGGGCACCTTGAAGAACGCCTTCTTTCTCGACGCGTCCTTCTGGGTGCGCTCAAGCTGCGTGGACTCTGCAACACGGCAGGGTGCAAGCAACTGTTTCTGGCCAGGTTGTGTGATGATGGAGTGCAAGGGCTGCGCCTTACTCGCGGAAGCTGCCGGAGCATTCTCATCAGCTGAATGCGCTTGTGAAGCAGCTCTCTGCTGGACTTTGGAAGCCGGCACGCTGAGCCCCTTAGAATGCCTGCCCGCTGCCCGGCTGCTGCGTTCTTCGCCTTCTGTGCTCTGGATGGCGAACTGAAGCCCAGCGATGGCTTTGAGCTGTCCCGCTCTTCAGCGCGTGTATAACTGCACGCATCCACAGTGCTCTGTGCACGGATTTTCCTCAGCTCGAGGTGCAATCATTTTCTTGCTGGTTTACAGTGTCCAAAGCGTCCGTGGAGCTCTCGCTCGGCCAAATGCGTCAAGAGAGAAGCCCTTGCTGGATTCGCCTTTCGCTGGCCAAGACTTTCAACACAGCACCACAATCCGGGCGACGACGAGGAGGAAAGGGGGAACATCTTTTCGTCCTGGCACGTTCTTCTGTGCGGGACGTCTATCCGCATCTTCGCTCTCTGCAGGGCTGGAAGGTGCGCGGTGGTACTCGGAAGCGAGAAGAAGGCTGCAGAGAGCACCGCGCTCTGCCGGCGCTGTGCAGGCTGTACAGGCAAGAAGCCTAGCCCTGGAATGTGGTGCAAATACAAGCTTCCACGCATCGGGGGCAAGCTCTGGGTAAGCTCGCTGACCTAAAAGTGTTCTGTGGGCGAGACGCAGCCGAGAAGCTCTCCCTTAAGGTTCAGGCTACCACGCAGACGGAAGGTGCCGCTACCTAGCGCTGCGAGGGAAAGTGCATAGCCCAGGCGTGTTTCGGCAGAAGCAGCAGCCTGGAGGCTTTCGCTGCCGGCACCGTGCTCTCTGGGCGAGAAGCAGACGACCGTTCGTCTGCAGCGAAACGAAAGCGCGACGTGGTACGAAGGGGCAGAAGAACGAAGGCGCAGAGCACCACCGGGCTGCCGTGCGACTCGCACAGGCTGCAAGAGGAAGCGTGCCTGCCACTCGCTCGTTCGCGGATTCACTTTAGCAGTCGGAAACAGAAAGCTCGACTTGCGGCTAACTACTTGTGCTGCTGCCTAGTTCTCTTCCAGTAGCCCCTGGAAACAACGATGCTCGGTTTATGCTTCGAGACGCAGCGATCACGGTGGTAGGTGCGGTGGAGAAGGGAAAGCCAGCGTGCAGAGGACAGTTTCTCGTTGCTCTACGTGAGGCAAGGGGAAGGTTCAGCCCAGCAGTGGCTGTTGCTCCTGGAGCCTTTTTCTTTGGGAGCAGCTGCTGCAAGCGGGCAACGGAGCTGCGAGAGTGCCTAATGGGTGGGACGGCACGTCTATCTGCGAAGGAAGCTGCCTAGCCGCAGTGTGTTGTGCTCAGTTTCCAGGCTGCTTCGAGAGGGGGCACCTTGAAGAACGCCTTCTTTCTCGACGCGTCCTTCTGGGTGCGCTCAAGCTGCGTGGACTCTGCAACACGGCAGGGTGCAAGCAACTGTTTCTGGCCAGGTTGTGTGATGATGGAGTGCAAGGGCTGCGCCTTACTCGCGGAAGCTGCCGGAGCATTCTCATCAGCTGAATGCGCTTGTGAAGCAGCTCTCTGCTGGACTTTGGAAGCCGGCACGCTGAGCCCCTTAGAATGCCTGCCCGCTGCCCGGCTGCTGCGTTCTTCGCCTTCTGTGCTCTGGATGGCGAACTGAAGCCCAGCGATGGCTTTGAGCTGTCCCGCTCTTCAGCGCGTGTATAACTGCACGCATCCACAGTGCTCTGTGCACGGATTTTCCTCAGCTCGAGGTGCAATCATTTTCTTGCTGGTTTACAGTGTCCAAAGCGTCCGTGGAGCTCTCGCTCGGCCAAATGCGTCAAGAGAGAAGCCCTTGCTGGATTCGCCTTTCGCTGGCCAAGACTTTCAACACAGCACCACAATCCGGGCGACGACGAGGAGGAAAGGGGGAACATCTTTTCGTCCTGGCACGTTCTTCTGTGCGGGACGTCTATCCGCATCTTCGCTCTCTGCAGGGCTGGAAGGTGCGCGGTGGTACTCGGAAGCGAGAAGAAGGCTGCAGAGAGCACCGCGCTCTGCCGGCGCTGTGCAGGCTGTACAGGCAAGAAGCCTAGCCCTGGAATGTGGTGCAAATACAAGCTTCCACGCATCGGGGGCAAGCTCTGGGTAAGCTCGCTGACCTAAAAGTGTTCTGTGGGCGAGACGCAGCCGAGAAGCTCTCCCTTAAGGTTCAGGCTACCACGCAGACGGAAGGTGCCGCTACCTAGCGCTGCGAGGGAAAGTGCATAGCCCAGGCGTGTTTCGGCAGAAGCAGCAGCCTGGAGGCTTTCGCTGCCGGCACCGTGCTCTCTGGGCGAGAAGCAGACGACCGTTCGTCTGCAGCGAAACGAAAGCGCGACGTGGTACGAAGGGGCAGAAGAACGAAGGCGCAGAGCACCACCGGGCTGCCGTGCGACTCGCACAGGCTGCAAGAGGAAGCGTGCCTGCCACTCGCTCGTTCGCGGATTCACTTTAGCAGTCGGAAACAGAAAGCTCGACTTGCGGCTAACTACTTGTGCTGCTGCCTAGTTCTCTTCCAGTAGCCCCTGGAAACAACGATGCTCGGTTTATGCTTCGAGACGCAGCGATCACGGTGGTAGGTGCGGTGGAGAAGGGAAAGCCAGCGTGCAGAGGACAGTTTCTCGTTGCTCTACGTGAGGCAAGGGGAAGGTTCAGCCCAGCAGTGGCTGTTGCTCCTGGAGCCTTTTTCTTTGGGAGCAGCTGCTGCAAGCGGGCAACGGAGCTGCGAGAGTGCCTAATGGGTGGGACGGCACGTCTATCTGCGAAGGAAGCTGCCTAGCCGCAGTGTGTTGTGCTCAGTTTCCAGGCTGCTTCGAGAGGGGGCACCTTGAAGAACGCCTTCTTTCTCGACGCGTCCTTCTGGGTGCGCTCAAGCTGCGTGGACTCTGCAACACGGCAGGGTGCAAGCAACTGTTTCTGGCCAGGTTGTGTGATGATGGAGTGCAAGGGCTGCGCCTTACTCGCGGAAGCTGCCGGAGCATTCTCATCAGCTGAATGCGCTTGTGAAGCAGCTCTCTGCTGGACTTTGGAAGCCGGCACGCTGAGCCCCTTAGAATGCCTGCCCGCTGCCCGGCTGCTGCGTTCTTCGCCTTCTGTGCTCTGGATGGCGAACTGAAGCCCAGCGATGGCTTTGAGCTGTCCCGCTCTTCAGCGCGTGTATAACTGCACGCATCCACAGTGCTCTGTGCACGGATTTTCCTCAGCTCGAGGTGCAATCATTTTCTTGCTGGTTTACAGTGTCCAAAGCGTCCGTGGAGCTCTCGCTCGGCCAAATGCGTCAAGAGAGAAGCCCTTGCTGGATTCGCCTTTCGCTGGCCAAGACTTTCAACACAGCACCACAATCCGGGCGACGACGAGGAGGAAAGGGGGAACATCTTTTCGTCCTGGCACGTTCTTCTGTGCGGGACGTCTATCCGCATCTTCGCTCTCTGCAGGGCTGGAAGGTGCGCGGTGGTACTCGGAAGCGAGAAGAAGGCTGCAGAGAGCACCGCGCTCTGCCGGCGCTGTGCAGGCTGTACAGGCAAGAAGCCTAGCCCTGGAATGTGGTGCAAATACAAGCTTCCACGCATCGGGGGCAAGCTCTGGGTAAGCTCGCTGACCTAAAAGTGTTCTGTGGGCGAGACGCAGCCGAGAAGCTCTCCCTTAAGGTTCAGGCTACCACGCAGACGGAAGGTGCCGCTACCTAGCGCTGCGAGGGAAAGTGCATAGCCCAGGCGTGTTTCGGCAGAAGCAGCAGCCTGGAGGCTTTCGCTGCCGGCACCGTGCTCTCTGGGCGAGAAGCAGACGACCGTTCGTCTGCAGCGAAACGAAAGCGCGACGTGGTACGAAGGGGCAGAAGAACGAAGGCGCAGAGCACCACCGGGCTGCCGTGCGACTCGCACAGGCTGCAAGAGGAAGCGTGCCTGCCACTCGCTCGTTCGCGGATTCACTTTAGCAGTCGGAAACAGAAAGCTCGACTTGCGGCTAACTACTTGTGCTGCTGCCTAGTTCTCTTCCAGTAGCCCCTGGAAACAACGATGCTCGGTTTATGCTTCGAGACGCAGCGATCACGGTGGTAGGTGCGGTGGAGAAGGGAAAGCCAGCGTGCAGAGGACAGTTTCTCGTTGCTCTACGTGAGGCAAGGGGAAGGTTCAGCCCAGCAGTGGCTGTTGCTCCTGGAGCCTTTTTCTTTGGGAGCAGCTGCTGCAAGCGGGCAACGGAGCTGCGAGAGTGCCTAATGGGTGGGACGGCACGTCTATCTGCGAAGGAAGCTGCCTAGCCGCAGTGTGTTGTGCTCAGTTTCCAGGCTGCTTCGAGAGGGGGCACCTTGAAGAACGCCTTCTTTCTCGACGCGTCCTTCTGGGTGCGCTCAAGCTGCGTGGACTCTGCAACACGGCAGGGTGCAAGCAACTGTTTCTGGCCAGGTTGTGTGATGATGGAGTGCAAGGGCTGCGCCTTACTCGCGGAAGCTGCCGGAGCATTCTCATCAGCTGAATGCGCTTGTGAAGCAGCTCTCTGCTGGACTTTGGAAGCCGGCACGCTGAGCCCCTTAGAATGCCTGCCCGCTGCCCGGCTGCTGCGTTCTTCGCCTTCTGTGCTCTGGATGGCGAACTGAAGCCCAGCGATGGCTTTGAGCTGTCCCGCTCTTCAGCGCGTGTATAACTGCACGCATCCACAGTGCTCTGTGCACGGATTTTCCTCAGCTCGAGGTGCAATCATTTTCTTGCTGGTTTACAGTGTCCAAAGCGTCCGTGGAGCTCTCGCTCGGCCAAATGCGTCAAGAGAGAAGCCCTTGCTGGATTCGCCTTTCGCTGGCCAAGACTTTCAACACAGCACCACAATCCGGGCGACGACGAGGAGGAAAGGGGGAACATCTTTTCGTCCTGGCACGTTCTTCTGTGCGGGACGTCTATCCGCATCTTCGCTCTCTGCAGGGCTGGAAGGTGCGCGGTGGTACTCGGAAGCGAGAAGAAGGCTGCAGAGAGCACCGCGCTCTGCCGGCGCTGTGCAGGCTGTACAGGCAAGAAGCCTAGCCCTGGAATGTGGTGCAAATACAAGCTTCCACGCATCGGGGGCAAGCTCTGGGTAAGCTCGCTGACCTAAAAGTGTTCTGTGGGCGAGACGCAGCCGAGAAGCTCTCCCTTAAGGTTCAGGCTACCACGCAGACGGAAGGTGCCGCTACCTAGCGCTGCGAGGGAAAGTGCATAGCCCAGGCGTGTTTCGGCAGAAGCAGCAGCCTGGAGGCTTTCGCTGCCGGCACCGTGCTCTCTGGGCGAGAAGCAGACGACCGTTCGTCTGCAGCGAAACGAAAGCGCGACGTGGTACGAAGGGGCAGAAGAACGAAGGCGCAGAGCACCACCGGGCTGCCGTGCGACTCGCACAGGCTGCAAGAGGAAGCGTGCCTGCCACTCGCTCGTTCGCGGATTCACTTTAGCAGTCGGAAACAGAAAGCTCGACTTGCGGCTAACTACTTGTGCTGCTGCCTAGTTCTCTTCCAGTAGCCCCTGGAAACAACGATGCTCGGTTTATGCTTCGAGACGCAGCGATCACGGTGGTAGGTGCGGTGGAGAAGGGAAAGCCAGCGTGCAGAGGACAGTTTCTCGTTGCTCTACGTGAGGCAAGGGGAAGGTTCAGCCCAGCAGTGGCTGTTGCTCCTGGAGCCTTTTTCTTTGGGAGCAGCTGCTGCAAGCGGGCAACGGAGCTGCGAGAGTGCCTAATGGGTGGGACGGCACGTCTATCGGCGAAGGAAGCTGCCTAGCCGCAGTGTGTTGTGCTCAGTTTCCAGGCTGCTTCGAGAGGGGGCACCTTGAAGAACGCCTTCTTTCTCGACGCGTCCTTCTGGGTGCGCTCAAGCTGCGTGGACTCTGCAACACGGCAGGGTGCAAGCAACTGTTTCTGGCCAGGTTGTGTGATGATGGAGTGCAAGGGCTGCGCCTTACTCGCGGAAGCTGCCGGAGCATTCTCATCAGCTGAATGCGCTTGTGAAGCAGCTCTCTGCTGGACTTTGGAAGCCGGCACGCTGAGCCCCTTAGAATGCCTGCCCGCTGCCCGGCTGCTGCGTTCTTCGCCTTCTGTGCTCTGGATGGCGAACTGAAGCCCAGCGATGGCTTTGAGCTGTCCCGCTCTTCAGCGCGTGTATAACTGCACGCATCCACAGTGCTCTGTGCACGGATTTTCCTCAGCTCGAGGTGCAATCATTTTCTTGCTGGTTTACAGTGTCCAAAGCGTCCGTGGAGCTCTCGCTCGGCCAAATGCGTCAAGAGAGAAGCCCTTGCTGGATTCGCCTTTCGCTGGCCAAGACTTTCAACACAGCACCACAATCCGGGCGACGACGAGGAGGAAAGGGGGAACATCTTTTCGTCCTGGCACGTTCTTCTGTGCGGGACGTCTATCCGCATCTTCGCTCTCTGCAGGGCTGGAAGGTGCGCGGTGGTACTCGGAAGCGAGAAGAAGGCTGCAGAGAGCACCGCGCTCTGCCGGCGCTATGCAGGCTGTACAGGCAAGAAGCCTAGCCCTGGAATGTGGTGCAAATACAAGCTTCCACGCATCGGGGGCAAGCTCTGGGTAAGCTCGCTGACCTAAAAGTGTTCTGTGGGCGAGACGCAGCCGAGAAGCTCTCCCTTAAGGTTCAGGCTACCACGCAGACGGAAGGTGCCGCTACCTAGCGCTGCGAGGGAAAGTGCATAGCCCAGGCGTGTTTCGGCAGAAGCAGCAGCCTGGAGGCTTTCGCTGCCGGCACCGTGCTCTCTGGGCGAGAAGCAGACGACCGTTCGTCTGCAGCGAAACGAAAGCGCGACGTGGTACGAAGGGGCAGAAGAACGAAGGCGCAGAGCACCACCGGGCTGCCGTGCGACTCGCACAGGCTGCAAGAGGAAGCGTGCCTGCCACTCGCTCGTTCGCGGATTCACTTTAGCAGTCGGAAACAGAAAGCTCGACTTGCGGCTAACTACTTGTGCTGCTGCCTAGTTCTCTTCCAGTAGCCCCTGGAAACAACGATGCTCGGTTTATGCTTCGAGACGCAGCGATCACGGTGGTAGGTGCGGTGGAGAAGGGAAAGCCAGCGTGCAGAGGACAGTTTCTCGTTGCTCTACGTGAGGCAAGGGGAAGGTTCAGCCCAGCAGTGGCTGTTGCTCCTGGAGCCTTTTTCTTTGGGAGCAGCTGCTGCAAGCGGGCAACGGAGCTGCGAGAGTGCCTAATGGGTGGGACGGCACGTCTATCTGCGAAGGAAGCTGCCTAGCCGCAGTGTGTTGTGCTCAGTTTCCAGGCTGCTTCGAGAGGGGGCACCTTGAAGAACGCCTTCTTTCTCGACGCGTCCTTCTGGGTGCGCTCAAGCTGCGTGGACTCTGCAACACGGCAGGGTGCAAGCAACTGTTTCTGGCCAGGTTGTGTGATGATGGAGTGCAAGGGCTGCGCCTTACTCGCGGAAGCTGCCGGAGCATTCTCATCAGCTGAATGCGCTTGTGAAGCAGCTCTCTGCTGGACTTTGGAAGCCGGCACGCTGAGCCCCTTAGAATGCCTGCCCGCTGCCCGGCTGCTGCGTTCTTCGCCTTCTGTGCTCTGGATGGCGAACTGAAGCCCAGCGATGGCTTTGAGCTGTCCCGCTCTTCAGCGCGTGTATAACTGCACGCATCCACAGTGCTCTGTGCACGGATTTTCCTCAGCTCGAGGTGCAATCATTTTCTTGCTGGTTTACAGTGTCCAAAGCGTCCGTGGAGCTCTCGCTCGGCCAAATGCGTCAAGAGAGAAGCCCTTGCTGGATTCGCCTTTCGCTGGCCAAGACTTTCAACACAGCACCACAATCCGGGCGACGACGAGGAGGAAAGGGGGAACATCTTTTCGTCCTGGCACGTTCTTCTGTGCGGGACGTCTATCCGCATCTTCGCTCTCTGCAGGGCTGGAAGGTGCGCGGTGGTACTCGGAAGCGAGAAGAAGGCTGCAGAGAGCACCGCGCTCTGCCGGCGCTGTGCAGGCTGTACAGGCAAGAAGCCTAGCCCTGGAATGTGGTGCAAATACAAGCTTCCACGCATCGGGGGCAAGCTCTGGGTAAGCTCGCTGACCTAAAAGTGTTCTGTGGGCGAGACGCAGCCGAGAAGCTCTCCCTTAAGGTTCAGGCTACCACGCAGACGGAAGGTGCCGCTACCTAGCGCTGCGAGGGAAAGTGCATAGCCCAGGCGTGTTTCGGCAGAAGCAGCAGCCTGGAGGCTTTCGCTGCCGGCACCGTGCTCTCTGGGCGAGAAGCAGACGACCGTTCGTCTGCAGCGAAACGAAAGCGCGACGTGGTACGAAGGGGCAGAAGAACGAAGGCGCAGAGCACCACCGGGCTGCCGTGCGACTCGCACAGGCTGCAAGAGGAAGCGTGCCTGCCACTCGCTCGTTCGCGGATTCACTTTAGCAGTCGGAAACAGAAAGCTCGACTTGCGGCTAACTACTTGTGCTGCTGCCTAGTTCTCTTCCAGTAGCCCCTGGAAACAACGATGCTCGGTTTATGCTTCGAGACGCAGCGATCACGGTGGTAGGTGCGGTGGAGAAGGGAAAGCCAGCGTGCAGAGGACAGTTTCTCGTTGCTCTACGTGAGGCAAGGGGAAGGTTCAGCCCAGCAGTGGCTGTTGCTCCTGGAGCCTTTTTCTTTGGGAGCAGCTGCTGCAAGCGGGCAACGGAGCTGCGAGAGTGCCTAATGGGTGGGACGGCACGTCTATCGGCGAAGGAAGCTGCCTAGCCGCAGTGTGTTGTGCTCAGTTTCCAGGCTGCTTCGAGAGGGGGCACCTTGAAGAACGCCTTCTTTCTCGACGCGTCCTTCTGGGTGCGCTCAAGCTGCGTGGACTCTGCAACACGGCAGGGTGCAAGCAACTGTTTCTGGCCAGGTTGTGTGATGATGGAGTGCAAGGGCTGCGCCTTACTCGCGGAAGCTGCCGGAGCATTCTCATCAGCTGAATGCGCTTGTGAAGCAGCTCTCTGCTGGACTTTGGAAGCCGGCACGCTGAGCCCCTTAGAATGCCTGCCCGCTGCCCGGCTGCTGCGTTCTTCGCCTTCTGTGCTCTGGATGGCGAACTGAAGCCCAGCGATGGCTTTGAGCTGTCCCGCTCTTCAGCGCGTGTATAACTGCACGCATCCACAGTGCTCTGTGCACGGATTTTCCTCAGCTCGAGGTGCAATCATTTTCTTGCTGGTTTACAGTGTCCAAAGCGTCCGTGGAGCTCTCGCTCGGCCAAATGCGTCAAGAGAGAAGCCCTTGCTGGATTCGCCTTTCGCTGGCCAAGACTTTCAACACAGCACCACAATCCGGGCGACGACGAGGAGGAAAGGGGGAACATCTTTTCGTCCTGGCACGTTCTTCTGTGCGGGACGTCTATCCGCATCTTCGCTCTCTGCAGGGCTGGAAGGTGCGCGGTGGTACTCGGAAGCGAGAAGAAGGCTGCAGAGAGCACCGCGCTCTGCCGGCGCTGTGCAGGCTGTACAGGCAAGAAGCCTAGCCCTGGAATGTGGTGCAAATACAAGCTTCCACGCATCGGGGGCAAGCTCTGGGTAAGCTCGCTGACCTAAAAGTGTTCTGTGGGCGAGACGCAGCCGAGAAGCTCTCCCTTAAGGTTCAGGCTACCACGCAGACGGAAGGTGCCGCTACCTAGTGCTGCGAGGGAAAGTGCATAGCCCAGGCGTGTTTCGGCAGAAGCAGCAGCCTGGAGGCTTTCGCTGCCGGCACCGTGCTCTCTGGGCGAGAAGCAGACGACCGTTCGTCTGCAGCGAAACGAAAGCGCGACGTGGTACGAAGGGGCAGAAGAACGAAGGCGCAGAGCACCACCGGGCTGCCGTGCGACTCGCACAGGCTGCAAGAGGAAGCGTGCCTGCCACTCGCTCGTTCGCGGATTCACTTTAGCAGTCGGAAACAGAAAGCTCGACTTGCGGCTAACTACTTGTGCTGCTGCCTAGTTCTCTTCCAGTAGCCCCTGGAAACAACGATGCTCGGTTTATGCTTCGAGACGCAGCGATCACGGTGGTAGGTGCGGTGGAGAAGGGAAAGCCAGCGTGCAGAGGACAGTTTCTCGTTGCTCTACGTGAGGCAAGGGGAAGGTTCAGCCCAGCAGTGGCTGTTGCTCCTGGAGCCTTTTTCTTTGGGAGCAGCTGCTGCAAGCGGGCAACGGAGCTGCGAGAGTGCCTAATGGGTGGGACGGCACGTCTATCTGCGAAGGAAGCTGCCTAGCCGCAGTGTGTTGTGCTCAGTTTCCAGGCTGCTTCGAGAGGGGGCACCTTGAAGAACGCCTTCTTTCTCGACGCGTCCTTCTGGGTGCGCTCAAGCTGCGTGGACTCTGCAACACGGCAGGGTGCAAGCAACTGTTTCTGGCCAGGTTGTGTGATGATGGAGTGCAAGGGCTGCGCCTTACTCGCGGAAGCTGCCGGAGCATTCTCATCAGCTGAATGCGCTTGTGAAGCAGCTCTCTGCTGGACTTTGGAAGCCGGCACGCTGAGCCCCTTAGAATGCCTGCCCGCTGCCCGGCTGCTGCGTTCTTCGCCTTCTGTGCTCTGGATGGCGAACTGAAGCCCAGCGATGGCTTTGAGCTGTCCCGCTCTTCAGCGCGTGTATAACTGCACGCATCCACAGTGCTCTGTGCACGGATTTTCCTCAGCTCGAGGTGCAATCATTTTCTTGCTGGTTTACAGTGTCCAAAGCGTCCGTGGAGCTCTCGCTCGGCCAAATGCGTCAAGAGAGAAGCCCTTGCTGGATTCGCCTTTCGCTGGCCAAGACTTTCAACACAGCACCACAATCCGGGCGACGACGAGGAGGAAAGGGGGAACATCTTTTCGTCCTGGCACGTTCTTCTGTGCGGGACGTCTATCCGCATCTTCGCTCTCTGCAGGGCTGGAAGGTGCGCGGTGGTACTCGGAAGCGAGAAGAAGGCTGCAGAGAGCACCGCGCTCTGCCGGCGCTGTGCAGGCTGTACAGGCAAGAAGCCTAGCCCTGGAATGTGGTGCAAATACAAGCTTCCACGCATCGGGGGCAAGCTCTGGGTAAGCTCGCTGACCTAAAAGTGTTCTGTGGGCGAGACGCAGCCGAGAAGCTCTCCCTTAAGGTTCAGGCTACCACGCAGACGGAAGGTGCCGCTACCTAGCGCTGCGAGGGAAAGTGCATAGCCCAGGCGTGTTTCGGCAGAAGCAGCAGCCTGGAGGCTTTCGCTGCCGGCACCGTGCTCTCTGGGCGAGAAGCAGACGACCGTTCGTCTGCAGCGAAACGAAAGCGCGACGTGGTACGAAGGGGCAGAAGAACGAAGGCGCAGAGCACCACCGGGCTGCCGTGCGACTCGCACAGGCTGCAAGAGGAAGCGTGCCTGCCACTCGCTCGTTCGCGGATTCACTTTAGCAGTCGGAAACAGAAAGCTCGACTTGCGGCTAACTACTTGTGCTGCTGCCTAGTTCTCTTCCAGTAGCCCCTGGAAACAACGATGCTCGGTTTATGCTTCGAGACGCAGCGATCACGGTGGTAGGTGCGGTGGAGAAGGGAAAGCCAGCGTGCAGAGGACAGTTTCTCGTTGCTCTACGTGAGGCAAGGGGAAGGTTCAGCCCAGCAGTGGCTGTTGCTCCTGGAGCCTTTTTCTTTGGGAGCAGCTGCTGCAAGCGGGCAACGGAGCTGCGAGAGTGCCTAATGGGTGGGACGGCACGTCTATCTGCGAAGGAAGCTGCCTAGCCGCAGTGTGTTGTGCTCAGTTTCCAGGCTGCTTCGAGAGGGGGCACCTTGAAGAACGCCTTCTTTCTCGACGCGTCCTTCTGGGTGCGCTCAAGCTGCGTGGACTCTGCAACACGGCAGGGTGCAAGCAACTGTTTCTGGCCAGGTTGTGTGATGATGGAGTGCAAGGGCTGCGCCTTACTCGCGGAAGCTGCCGGAGCATTCTCATCAGCTGAATGCGCTTGTGAAGCAGCTCTCTGCTGGACTTTGGAAGCCGGCACGCTGAGCCCCTTAGAATGCCTGCCCGCTGCCCGGCTGCTGCGTTCTTCGCCTTCTGTGCTCTGGATGGCGAACTGAAGCCCAGCGATGGCTTTGAGCTGTCCCGCTCTTCAGCGCGTGTATAACTGCACGCATCCACAGTGCTCTGTGCACGGATTTTCCTCAGCTCGAGGTGCAATCATTTTCTTGCTGGTTTACAGTGTCCAAAGCGTCCGTGGAGCTCTCGCTCGGCCAAATGCGTCAAGAGAGAAGCCCTTGCTGGATTCGCCTTTCGCTGGCCAAGACTTTCAACACAGCACCACAATCCGGGCGACGACGAGGAGGAAAGGGGGAACATCTTTTCGTCCTGGCACGTTCTTCTGTGCGGGACGTCTATCCGCATCTTCGCTCTCTGCAGGGCTGGAAGGTGCGCGGTGGTACTCGGAAGCGAGAAGAAGGCTGCAGAGAGCACCGCGCTCTGCCGGCGCTGTGCAGGCTGTACAGGCAAGAAGCCTAGCCCTGGAATGTGGTGCAAATACAAGCTTCCACGCATCGGGGGCAAGCTCTGGGTAAGCTCGCTGACCTAAAAGTGTTCTGTGGGCGAGACGCAGCCGAGAAGCTCTCCCTTAAGGTTCAGGCTACCACGCAGACGGAAGGTGCCGCTACCTAGCGCTGCGAGGGAAAGTGCATAGCCCAGGCGTGTTTCGGCAGAAGCAGCAGCCTGGAGGCTTTCGCTGCCGGCACCGTGCTCTCTGGGCGAGAAGCAGACGACCGTTCGTCTGCAGCGAAACGAAAGCGCGACGTGGTACGAAGGGGCAGAAGAACGAAGGCGCAGAGCACCACCGGGCTGCCGTGCGACTCGCACAGGCTGCAAGAGGAAGCGTGCCTGCCACTCGCTCGTTCGCGGATTCACTTTAGCAGTCGGAAACAGAAAGCTCGACTTGCGGCTAACTACTTGTGCTGCTGCCTAGTTCTCTTCCAGTAGCCCCTGGAAACAACGATGCTCGGTTTATGCTTCGAGACGCAGCGATCACGGTGGTAGGTGCGGTGGAGAAGGGAAAGCCAGCGTGCAGAGGACAGTTTCTCGTTGCTCTACGTGAGGCAAGGGGAAGGTTCAGCCCAGCAGTGGCTGTTGCTCCTGGAGCCTTTTTCTTTGGGAGCAGCTGCTGCAAGCGGGCAACAGAGCTGCGAGAGTGCCTAATGGGTGGGACGGCACGTCTATCTGCGAAGGAAGCTGCCTAGCCGCAGTGTGTTGTGCTCAGTTTCCAGGCTGCTTCGAGAGGGGGCACCTTGAAGAACGCCTTCTTTCTCGACGCGTCCTTCTGGGTGCGCTCAAGCTGCGTGGACTCTGCAACACGGCAGGGTGCAAGCAACTGTTTCTGGCCAGGTTGTGTGATGATGGAGTGCAAGGGCTGCGCCTTACTCGCGGAAGCTGCCGGAGCATTCTCATCAGCTGAATGCGCTTGTGAAGCAGCTCTCTGCTGGACTTTGGAAGCCGGCACGCTGAGCCCCTTAGAATGCCTGCCCGCTGCCCGGCTGCTGCGTTCTTCGCCTTCTGTGCTCTGGATGGCGAACTGAAGCCCAGCGATGGCTTTGAGCTGTCCCGCTCTTCAGCGCGTGTATAACTGCACGCATCCACAGTGCTCTGTGCACGGATTTTCCTCAGCTCGAGGTGCAATCATTTTCTTGCTGGTTTACAGTGTCCAAAGCGTCCGTGGAGCTCTCGCTCGGCCAAATGCGTCAAGAGAGAAGCCCTTGCTGGATTCGCCTTTCGCTGGCCAAGACTTTCAACACAGCACCACAATCCGGGCGACGACGAGGAGGAAAGGGGGAACATCTTTTCGTCCTGGCACGTTCTTCTGTGCGGGACGTCTATCCGCATCTTCGCTCTCTGCAGGGCTGGAAGGTGCGCGGTGGTACTCGGAAGCGAGAAGAAGGCTGCAGAGAGCACCGCGCTCTGCCGGCGCTGTGCAGGCTGTACAGGCAAGAAGCCTAGCCCTGGAATGTGGTGCAAATACAAGCTTCCACGCATCGGGGGCAAGCTCTGGGTAAGCTCGCTGACCTAAAAGTGTTCTGTGGGCGAGACGCAGCCGAGAAGCTCTCCCTTAAGGTTCAGGCTACCACGCAGACGGAAGGTGCCGCTACCTAGCACTGCGAGGGAAAGTGCATAGCCCAGGCGTGTTTCGGCAGAAGCAGCAGCCTGGAGGCTTTCGCTGCCGGCACCGTGCTCTCTGGGCGAGAAGCAGACGACCGTTCGTCTGCAGCGAAACGAAAGCGCGACGTGGTACGAAGGGGCAGAAGAACGAAGGCGCAGAGCACCACCGGGCTGCCGTGCGACTCGCACAGGCTGCAAGAGGAAGCGTGCCTGCCACTCGCTCGTTCGCGGATTCACTTTAGCAGTCGGAAACAGAAAGCTCGACTTGCGGCTAACTACTTGTGCTGCTGCCTAGTTCTCTTCCAGTAGCCCCTGGAAACAACGATGCTCGGTTTATGCTTCGAGACGCAGCGATCACGGTGGTAGGTGCGGTGGAGAAGGGAAAGCCAGCGTGCAGAGGACAGTTTCTCGTTGCTCTACGTGAGGCAAGGGGAAGGTTCAGCCCAGCAGTGGCTGTTGCTCCTGGAGCCTTTTTCTTTGGGAGCAGCTGCTGCAAGCGGGCAACGGAGCTGCGAGAGTGCCTAATGGGTGGGACGGCACGTCTATCTGCGAAGGAAGCTGCCTAGCCGCAGTGTGTTGTGCTCAGTTTCCAGGCTGCTTCGAGAGGGGGCACCTTGAAGAACGCCTTCTTTCTCGACGCGTCCTTCTGGGTGCGCTCAAGCTGCGTGGACTCTGCAACACGGCAGGGTGCAAGCAACTGTTTCTGGCCAGGTTGTGTGATGATGGAGTGCAAGGGCTGCGCCTTACTCGCGGAAGCTGCCGGAGCATTCTCATCAGCTGAATGCGCTTGTGAAGCAGCTCTCTGCTGGACTTTGGAAGCTGGCACGCTGAGCCCCTTAGAATGCCTGCCCGCTGCCCGGCTGCTGCGTTCTTCGCCTTCTGTGCTCTGGATGGCGAACTGAAGCCCAGCGATGGCTTTGAGCTGTCCCGCTCTTCAGCGCGTGTATAACTGCACGCATCCACAGTGCTCTGTGCACGGATTTTCCTCAGCTCGAGGTGCAATCATTTTCTTGCTGGTTTACAGTGTCCAAAGCGTCCGTGGAGCTCTCGCTCGGCCAAATGCGTCAAGAGAGAAGCCCTTGCTGGATTCGCCTTTCGCTGGCCAAGACTTTCAACACAGCACCACAATCCGGGCGACGACGAGGAGGAAAGGGGGAACATCTTTTCGTCCTGGCACGTTCTTCTGTGCGGGACGTCTATCCGCATCTTCGCTCTCTGCAGGGCTGGAAGGTGCGCGGTGGTACTCGGAAGCGAGAAGAAGGCTGCAGAGAGCACCGCGCTCTGCCGGCGCTGTGCAGGCTGTACAGGCAAGAAGCCTAGCCCTGGAATGTGGTGCAAATACAAGCTTCCACGCATCGGGGGCAAGCTCTGGGTAAGCTCGCTGACCTAAAAGTGTTCTGTGGGCGAGACGCAGCCGAGAAGCTCTCCCTTAAGGTTCAGGCTACCACGCAGACGGAAGGTGCCGCTACCTAGCGCTGCGAGGGAAAGTGCATAGCCCAGGCGTGTTTCGGCAGAAGCAGCAGCCTGGAGGCTTTCGCTGCCGGCACCGTGCTCTCTGGGCGAGAAGCAGACGACCGTTCGTCTGCAGCGAAACGAAAGCGCGACGTGGTACGAAGGGGCAGAAGAACGAAGGCGCAGAGCACCACCGGGCTGCCGTGCGACTCGCACAGGCTGCAAGAGGAAGCGTGCCTGCCACTCGCTCGTTCGCGGATTCACTTTAGCAGTCGGAAACAGAAAGCTCGACTTGCGGCTAACTACTTGTGCTGCTGCCTAGTTCTCTTCCAGTAGCCCCTGGAAACAACGATGCTCGGTTTATGCTTCGAGACGCAGCGATCACGGTGGTAGGTGCGGTGGAGAAGGGAAAGCCAGCGTGCAGAGGACAGTTTCTCGTTGCTCTACGTGAGGCAAGGGGAAGGTTCAGCCCAGCAGTGGCTGTTGCTCCTGGAGCCTTTTTCTTTGGGAGCAGCTGCTGCAAGCGGGCAACGGAGCTGCGAGAGTGCCTAATGGGTGGGACGGCACGTCTATCTGCGAAGGAAGCTGCCTAGCCGCAGTGTGTTGTGCTCAGTTTCCAGGCTGCTTCGAGAGGGGGCACCTTGAAGAACGCCTTCTTTCTCGACGCGTCCTTCTGGGTGCGCTCAAGCTGCGTGGACTCTGCAACACGGCAGGGTGCAAGCAACTGTTTCTGGCCAGGTTGTGTGATGATGGAGTGCAAGGGCTGCGCCTTACTCGCGGAAGCTGCCGGAGCATTCTCATCAGCTGAATGCGCTTGTGAAGCAGCTCTCTGCTGGACTTTGGAAGCCGGCACGCTGAGCCCCTTAGAATGCCTGCCCGCTGCCCGGCTGCTGCGTTCTTCGCCTTCTGTGCTCTGGATGGCGAACTGAAGCCCAGCGATGGCTTTGAGCTGTCCCGCTCTTCAGCGCGTGTATAACTGCACGCATCCACAGTGCTCTGTGCACGGATTTTCCTCAGCTCGAGGTGCAATCATTTTCTTGCTGGTTTACAGTGTCCAAAGCGTCCGTGGAGCTCTCGCTCGGCCAAATGCGTCAAGAGAGAAGCCCTTGCTGGATTCGCCTTTCGCTGGCCAAGACTTTCAACACAGCACCACAATCCGGGCGACGACGAGGAGGAAAGGGGGAACATCTTTTCGTCCTGGCACGTTCTTCTGTGCGGGACGTCTATCCGCATCTTCGCTCTCTGCAGGGCTGGAAGGTGCGCGGTGGTACTCGGAAGCGAGAAGAAGGCTGCAGAGAGCACCGCGCTCTGCCGGCGCTGTGCAGGCTGTACAGGCAAGAAGCCTAGCCCTGGAATGTGGTGCAAATACAAGCTTCCACGCATCGGGGGCAAGCTCTGGGTAAGCTCGCTGACCTAAAAGTGTTCTGTGGGCGAGACGCAGCCGAGAAGCTCTCCCTTAAGGTTCAGGCTACCACGCAGACGGAAGGTGCCGCTACCTAGCGCTGCGAGGGAAAGTGCATAGCCCAGGCGTGTTTCGGCAGAAGCAGCAGCCTGGAGGCTTTCGCTGCCGGCACCGTGCTCTCTGGGCGAGAAGCAGACGACCGTTCGTCTGCAGCGAAACGAAAGCGCGACGTGGTACGAAGGGGCAGAAGAACGAAGGCGCAGAGCACCACCGGGCTGCCGTGCGACTCGCACAGGCTGCAAGAGGAAGCGTGCCTGCCACTCGCTCGTTCGCGGATTCACTTTAGCAGTCGGAAACAGAAAGCTCGACTTGCGGCTACTTGTGCTGCTGCCTAGTTCTCTTCCAGTAGCCCCTGGAAACAACGATGCTCGGTTTATGCTTCGAGACGCAGCGATCACGGTGGTAGGTGCGGTGGAGAAGGGAAAGCCAGCGTGCAGAGGACAGTTTCTCGTTGCTCTACGTGAGGCAAGGGGAAGGTTCAGCCCAGCAGTGGCTGTTGCTCCTGGAGCCTTTTTCTTTGGGAGCAGCTGCTGCAAGCGGGCAACGGAGCTGCGAGAGTGCCTAATGGGTGGGACGGCACGTCTATCTGCGAAGGAAGCTGCCTAGCCGCAGTGTGTTGTGCTCAGTTTCCAGGCTGCTTCGAGAGGGGGCACCTTGAAGAACGCCTTCTTTCTCGACGCGTCCTTCTGGGTGCGCTCAAGCTGCGTGGACTCTGCAACACGGCAGGGTGCAAGCAACTGTTTCTGGCCAGGTTGTGTGATGATGGAGTGCAAGGGCTGCGCCTTACTCGCGGAAGCTGCCGGAGCATTCTCATCAGCTGAATGCGCTTGTGAAGCAGCTCTCTGCTGGACTTTGGAAGCCGGCACGCTGAGCCCCTTAGAATGCCTGCCCGCTGCCCGGCTGCTGCGTTCTTCGCCTTCTGTGCTCTGGATGGCGAACTGAAGCCCAGCGATGGCTTTGAGCTGTCCCGCTCTTCAGCGCGTGTATAACTGCACGCATCCACAGTGCTCTGTGCACGGATTTTCCTCAGCTCGAGGTGCAATCATTTTCTTGCTGGTTTACAGTGTCCAAAGCGTCCGTGGAGCTCTCGCTCGGCCAAATGCGTCAAGAGAGAAGCCCTTGCTGGATTCGCCTTTCGCTGGCCAAGACTTTCAACACAGCACCACAATCCGGGCGACGACGAGGAGGAAAGGGGGAACATCTTTTCGTCCTGGCACGTTCTTCTGTGCGGGACGTCTATCCGCATCTTCGCTCTCTGCAGGGCTGGAAGGTGCGCGGTGGTACTCGGAAGCGAGAAGAAGGCTGCAGAGAGCACCGCGCTCTGCCGGCGCTGTGCAGGCTGTACAGGCAAGAAGCCTAGCCCTGGAATGTGGTGCAAATACAAGCTTCCACGCATCGGGGGCAAGCTCTGGGTAAGCTCGCTGACCTAAAAGTGTTCTGTGGGCGAGACGCAGCCGAGAAGCTCTCCCTTAAGGTTCAGGCTACCACGCAGACGGAAGGTGCCGCTACCTAGCGCTGCGAGGGAAAGTGCATAGCCCAGGCGTGTTTCGGCAGAAGCAGCAGCCTGGAGGCTTTCGCTGCCGGCACCGTGCTCTCTGGGCGAGAAGCAGACGACCGTTCGTCTGCAGCGAAACGAAAGCGCGACGTGGTACGAAGGGGCAGAAGAACGAAGGCGCAGAGCACCACCGGGCTGCCGTGCGACTCGCACAGGCTGCAAGAGGAAGCGTGCCTGCCACTCGCTCGTTCGCGGATTCACTTTAGCAGTCGGAAACAGAAAGCTCGACTTGCGGCTACTTGTGCTGCTGCCTAGTTCTCTTCCAGTAGCCCCTGGAAACAACGATGCTCGGTTTATGCTTCGAGACGCAGCGATCACGGTGGTAGGTGCGGTGGAGAAGGGAAAGCCAGCGTGCAGAGGACAGTTTCTCGTTGCTCTACGTGAGGCAAGGGGAAGGTTCAGCCCAGCAGTGGCTGTTGCTCCTGGAGCCTTTTTCTTTGGGAGCAGCTGCTGCAAGCGGGCAACGGAGCTGCGAGAGTGCCTAATGGGTGGGACGGCACGTCTATCTGCGAAGGAAGCTGCCTAGCCGCAGTGTGTTGTGCTCAGTTTCCAGGCTGCTTCGAGAGGGGGCACCTTGAAGAACGCCTTCTTTCTCGACGCGTCCTTCTGGGTGCGCTCAAGCTGCGTGGACTCTGCAACACGGCAGGGTGCAAGCAACTGTTTCTGGCCAGGTTGTGTGATGATGGAGTGCAAGGGCTGCGCCTTACTCGCGGAAGCTGCCGGAGCATTCTCATCAGCTGAATGCGCTTGTGAAGCAGCTCTCTGCTGGACTTTGGAAGCCGGCACGCTGAGCCCCTTAGAATGCCTGCCCGCTGCCCGGCTGCTGCGTTCTTCGCCTTCTGTGCTCTGGATGGCGAACTGAAGCCCAGCGATGGCTTTGAGCTGTCCCGCTCTTCAGCGCGTGTATAACTGCACGCATCCACAGTGCTCTGTGCACGGATTTTCCTCAGCTCGAGGTGCAATCATTTTCTTGCTGGTTTACAGTGTCCAAAGCGTCCGTGGAGCTCTCGCTCGGCCAAATGCGTCAAGAGAGAAGCCCTTGCTGGATTCGCCTTTCGCTGGCCAAGACTTTCAACACAGCACCACAATCCGGGCGACGACGAGGAGGAAAGGGGGAACATCTTTTCGTCCTGGCACGTTCTTCTGTGCGGGACGTCTATCCGCATCTTCGCTCTCTGCAGGGCTGGAAGGTGCGCGGTGGTACTCGGAAGCGAGAAGAAGGCTGCAGAGAGCACCGCGCTCTGCCGGCGCTGTGCAGGCTGTACAGGCAAGAAGCCTAGCCCTGGAATGTGGTGCAAATACAAGCTTCCACGCATCGGGGGCAAGCTCTGGGTAAGCTCGCTGACCTAAAAGTGTTCTGTGGGCGAGACGCAGCCGAGAAGCTCTCCCTTAAGGTTCAGGCTACCACGCAGACGGAAGGTGCCGCTACCTAGCGCTGCGAGGGAAAGTGCATAGCCCAGGCGTGTTTCGGCAGAAGCAGCAGCCTGGAGGCTTTCGCTGCCGGCACCGTGCTCTCTGGGCGAGAAGCAGACGACCGTTCGTCTGCAGCGAAACGAAAGCGCGACGTGGTACGAAGGGGCAGAAGAACGAAGGCGCAGAGCACCACCGGGCTGCCGTGCGACTCGCACAGGCTGCAAGAGGAAGCGTGCCTGCCACTCGCTCGTTCGCGGATTCACTTTAGCAGTCGGAAACAGAAAGCTCGACTTGCGGCTACTTGTGCTGCTGCCTAGTTCTCTTCCAGTAGCCCCTGGAAACAACGATGCTCGGTTTATGCTTCGAGACGCAGCGATCACGGTGGTAGGTGCGGTGGAGAAGGGAAAGCCAGCGTGCAGAGGACAGTTTCTCGTTGCTCTACGTGAGGCAAGGGGAAGGTTCAGCCCAGCAGTGGCTGTTGCTCCTGGAGCCTTTTTCTTTGGGAGCAGCTGCTGCAAGCGGGCAACGGAGCTGCGAGAGTGCCTAATGGGTGGGACGGCACGTCTATCTGCGAAGGAAGCTGCCTAGCCGCAGTGTGTTGTGCTCAGTTTCCAGGCTGCTTCGAGAGGGGGCACCTTGAAGAACGCCTTCTTTCTCGACGCGTCCTTCTGGGTGCGCTCAAGCTGCGTGGACTCTGCAACACGGCAGGGTGCAAGCAACTGTTTCTGGCCAGGTTGTGTGATGATGGAGTGCAAGGGCTGCGCCTTACTCGCGGAAGCTGCCGGAGCATTCTCATCAGCTGAATGCGCTTGTGAAGCAGCTCTCTGCTGGACTTTGGAAGCCGGCACGCTGAGCCCCTTAGAATGCCTGCCCGCTGCCCGGCTGCTGCGTTCTTCGCCTTCTGTGCTCTGGATGGCGAACTGAAGCCCAGCGATGGCTTTGAGCTGTCCCGCTCTTCAGCGCGTGTATAACTGCACGCATCCACAGTGCTCTGTGCACGGATTTTCCTCAGCTCGAGGTGCAATCATTTTCTTGCTGGTTTACAGTGTCCAAAGCGTCCGTGGAGCTCTCGCTCGGCCAAATGCGTCAAGAGAGAAGCCCTTGCTGGATTCGCCTTTCGCTGGCCAAGACTTTCAACACAGCACCACAATCCGGGCGACGACGAGGAGGAAAGGGGGAACATCTTTTCGTCCTGGCACGTTCTTCTGTGCGGGACGTCTATCCGCATCTTCGCTCTCTGCAGGGCTGGAAGGTGCGCGGTGGTACTCGGAAGCGAGAAGAAGGCTGCAGAGAGCACCGCGCTCTGCCGGCGCTGTGCAGGCTGTACAGGCAAGAAGCCTAGCCCTGGAATGTGGTGCAAATACAAGCTTCCACGCATCGGGGGCAAGCTCTGGGTAAGCTCGCTGACCTAAAAGTGTTCTGTGGGCGAGACGCAGCCGAGAAGCTCTCCCTTAAGGTTCAGGCTACCACGCAGACGGAAGGTGCCGCTACCTAGCGCTGCGAGGGAAAGTGCATAGCCCAGGCGTGTTTCGGCAGAAGCAGCAGCCTGGAGGCTTTCGCTGCCGGCACCGTGCTCTCTGGGCGAGAAGCAGACGACCGTTCGTCTGCAGCGAAACGAAAGCGCGACGTGGTACGAAGGGGCAGAAGAACGAAGGCGCAGAGCACCACCGGGCTGCCGTGCGACTCGCACAGGCTGCAAGAGGAAGCGTGCCTGCCACTCGCTCGTTCGCGGATTCACTTTAGCAGTCGGAAACAGAAAGCTCGACTTGCGGCTAACTACTTGTGCTGCTGCCTAGTTCTCTTCCAGTAGCCCCTGGAAACAACGATGCTCGGTTTATGCTTCGAGACGCAGCGATCACGGTGGTAGGTGCGGTGGAGAAGGGAAAGCCAGCGTGCAGAGGACAGTTTCTCGTTGCTCTACGTGAGGCAAGGGGAAGGTTCAGCCCAGCAGTGGCTGTTGCTCCTGGAGCCTTTTTCTTTGGGAGCAGCTGCTGCAAGCGGGCAACGGAGCTGCGAGAGTGCCTAATGGGTGGGACGGCACGTCTATCTGCGAAGGAAGCTGCCTAGCCGCAGTGTGTTGTGCTCAGTTTCCAGGCTGCTTCGAGAGGGGGCACCTTGAAGAACGCCTTCTTTCTCGACGCGTCCTTCTGGGTGCGCTCAAGCTGCGTGGACTCTGCAACACGGCAGGGTGCAAGCAACTGTTTCTGGCCAGGTTGTGTGATGATGGAGTGCAAGGGCTGCGCCTTACTCGCGGAAGCTGCCGGAGCATTCTCATCAGCTGAATGCGCTTGTGAAGCAGCTCTCTGCTGGACTTTGGAAGCCGGCACGCCGAGCCCCTTAGAATGCCTGCCCGCTGCCCGGCTGCTGCGTTCTTCGCCTTCTGTGCTCTGGATGGCGAACTGAAGCCCAGCGATGGCTTTGAGCTGTCCCGCTCTTCAGCGCGTGTATAACTGCACGCATCCACAGTGCTCTGTGCACGGATTTTCCTCAGCTCGAGGTGCAATCATTTTCTTGCTGGTTTACAGTGTCCAAAGCGTCCGTGGAGCTCTCGCTCGGCCAAATGCGTCAAGAGAGAAGCCCTTGCTGGATTCGCCTTTCGCTGGCCAAGACTTTCAACACAGCACCACAATCCGGGCGACGACGAGGAGGAAAGGGGGAACATCTTTTCGTCCTGGCACGTTCTTCTGTGCGGGACGTCTATCCGCATCTTCGCTCTCTGCAGGGCTGGAAAGTGCGCGGTGGTACTCGGAAGCGAGAAGAAGGCTGCAGAGAGCACCGCGCTCTGCCGGCGCTGTGCAGGCTGTACAGGCAAGAAGCCTAGCCCTGGAATGTGGTGCAAATACAAGCTTCCACGCATCGGGGGCAAGCTCTGGGTAAGCTCGCTGACCTAAAAGTGTTCTGTGGGCGAGACGCAGCCGAGAAGCTCTCCCTTAAGGTTCAGGCTACCACGCAGACGGAAGGTGCCGCTACCTAGCGCTGCGAGGGAAAGTGCATAGCCCAGGCGTGTTTCGGCAGAAGCAGCAGCCTGGAGGCTTTCGCTGCCGGCACCGTGCTCTCTGGGCGAGAAGCAGACGACCGTTCGTCTGCAGCGAAACGAAAGCGCGACGTGGTACGAAGGGGCAGAAGAACGAAGGCGCAGAGCACCACCGGGCTGCCGTGCAACTCGCACAGGCTGCAAGAGGAAGCGTGCCTGCCACTCGCTCGTTCGCGGATTCACTTTAGCAGTCGGAAACAGAAAGCTCGACTTGCGGCTACTTGTGCTGCTGCCTAGTTCTCTTCCAGTAGCCCCTGGAAACAACGATGCTCGGTTTATGCTTCGAGACGCAGCGATCACGGTGGTAGGTGCGGTGGAGAAGGGAAAGCCAGCGTGCAGAGGACAGTTTCTCGTTGCTCTACGTGAGGCAAGGGGAAGGTTCAGCCCAGCAGTGGCTGTTGCTCCTGGAGCCTTTTTCTTTGGGAGCAGCTGCTGCAAGCGGGCAACGGAGCTGCGAGAGTGCCTAATGGGTGGGACGGCACGTCTATCTGCGAAGGAAGCTGCCTAGCCGCAGTGTGTTGTGCTCAGTTTCCAGGCTGCTTCGAGAGGGGGCACCTTGAAGAACGCCTTCTTTCTCGACGCGTCCTTCTGGGTGCGCTCAAGCTGCGTGGACTCTGCAACACGGCAGGGTGCAAGCAACTGTTTCTGGCCAGGTTGTGTGATGATGGAGTGCAAGGGCTGCGCCTTACTCGCGGAAGCTGCCGGAGCATTCTCATCAGCTGAATGCGCTTGTGAAGCAGCTCTCTGCTGGACTTTGGAAGCCGGCACGCTGAGCCCATTAGAATGCCTGCCCGCTGCCCGGCTGCTGCGTTCTTCGCCTTCTGTGCTCTGGATGGCGAACTGAAGCCCAGCGATGGCTTTGAGCTGTCCCGCTCTTCAGCGCGTGTATAACTGCACGCATCCACAGTGCTCTGTGCACGGATTTCCCTCAGCTCGAGGTGCAATCATTTTCTTGCTGGTTTACAGTGTCCAAAGCGTCCGTGGAGCTCTCGCTCGGCCAAATGCGTCAAGAGAGAAGCCCTTGCTGGATTCGCCTTTCGCTGGCCAAGACTTTCAACACAGCACCACAATCCGGGCGACGACGAGGAGGAAAGGGGGAACATCTTTTCGTCCTGGCACGTTCTTCTGTGCGGGACGTCTATCCGCATCTTCGCTCTCTGCAGGGCTGGAAGGTGCGCGGTGGTACTCGGAAGCGAGAAGAAGGCTGCAGAGAGCACCGCGCTCTGCCGGCGCTGTGCAGGCTGTACAGGCAAGAAGCCTAGCCCTGGAATGTGGTGCAAATACAAGCTTCCACGCATCGGGGGCAAGCTCTGGGTAAGCTCGCTGACCTAAAAGTGTTCTGTGGGCGAGACGCAGCCGAGAAGCTCTCCCTTAAGGTTCAGGCTACCACGCAGACGGAAGGTGCCGCTACCTAGCGCTGCGAGGGAAAGTGCATAGCCCAGGCGTGTTTCGGCAGAAGCAGCAGCCTGGAGGCTTTCGCTGCCGGCACCGTGCTCTCTGGGCGAGAAGCAGACGACCGTTCGTCTGCAGCGAAACGAAAGCGCGACGTGGTACGAAGGGGCAGAAGAACGAAGGCGCAGAGCACCACCGGGCTGCCGTGCGACTCGCACAGGCTGCAAGAGGAAGCGTGCCTGCCACTCGCTCGTTCGCGGATTCACTTTAGCAGTCGGAAACAGAAAGCTCGACTTGCGGCTAACTACTTGTGCTGCTGCCTAGTTCTCTTCCAGTAGCCCCTGGAAACAACGATGCTCGGTTTATGCTTCGAGACGCAGCGATCACGGTGGTAGGTGCGGTGGAGAAGGGAAAGCCAGCGTGCAGAGGACAGTTTCTCGTTGCTCTACGTGAGGCAAGGGGAAGGTTCAGCCCAGCAGTGGCTGTTGCTCCTGGAGCCTTTTTCTTTGGGAGCAGCTGCTGCAAGCGGGCAACGGAGCTGCGAGAGTGCCTAATGGGTGGGACGGCACGTCTATCTGCGAAGGAAGCTGCCTAGCCGCAGTGTGTTGTGCTCAGTTTCCAGGCTGCTTCGAGAGGGGGCACCTTGAAGAACGCCTTCTTTCTCGACGCGTCCTTCTGGGTGCGCTCAAGCTGCGTGGACTCTGCAACACGGCAGGGTGCAAGCAACTGTTTCTGGCCAGGTTGTGTGATGATGGAGTGCAAGGGCTGCGCCTTACTCGCGGAAGCTGCCGGAGCATTCTCATCAGCTGAATGCGCTTGTGAAGCAGCTCTCTGCTGGACTTTGGAAGCCGGCACGCTGAGCCCCTTAGAATGCCTGCCCGCTGCCCGGCTGCTGCGTTCTTCGCCTTCTGTGCTCTGGATGGCGAACTGAAGCCCAGCGATGGCTTTGAGCTGTCCCGCTCTTCAGCGCGTGTATAACTGCACGCATCCACAGTGCTCTGTGCACGGATTTTCCTCAGCTCGAGGTGCAATCATTTTCTTGCTGGTTTACAGTGTCCAAAGCGTCCGTGGAGCTCTCGCTCGGCCAAATGCGTCAAGAGAGAAGCCCTTGCTGGATTCGCCTTTCGCTGGCCAAGACTTTCAACACAGCACCACAATCCGGGCGACGACGAGGAGGAAAGGGGGAACATCTTTTCGTCCTGGCACGTTCTTCTGTGCGGGACGTCTATCCGCATCTTCGCTCTCTGCAGGGCTGGAAGGTGCGCGGTGGTACTCGGAAGCGAGAAGAAGGCTGCAGAGAGCACCGCGCTCTGCCGGCGCTGTGCAGGCTGTACAGGCAAGAAGCCTAGCCCTGGAATGTGGTGCAAATACAAGCTTCCACGCATCGGGGGCAAGCTCTGGGTAAGCTCGCTGACCTAAAAGTGTTCTGTGGGCGAGACGCAGCCGAGAAGCTCTCCCTTAAGGTTCAGGCTACCACGCAGACGGAAGGTGCCGCTACCTAGCGCTGCGAGGGAAAGTGCATAGCCCAGGCGTGTTTCGGCAGAAGCAGCAGCCTGGAGGCTTTCGCTGCCGGCACCGTGCTCTCTGGGCGAGAAGCAGACGACCGTTCGTCTGCAGCGAAACGAAAGCGCGACGTGGTACGAAGGGGCAGAAGAACGAAGGCGCAGAGCACCACCGGGCTGCCGTGCAACTCGCACAGGCTGCAAGAGGAAGCGTGCCTGCCACTCGCTCGTTCGCGGATTCACTTTAGCAGTCGGAAACAGAAAGCTCGACTTGCGGCTACTTGTGCTGCTGCCTAGTTCTCTTCCAGTAGCCCCTGGAAACAACGATGCTCGGTTTATGCTTCGAGACGCAGCGATCACGGTGGTAGGTGCGGTGGAGAAGGGAAAGCCAGCGTGCAGAGGACAGTTTCTCGTTGCTCTACGTGAGGCAAGGGGAAGGTTCAGCCCAGCAGTGGCTGTTGCTCCTGGAGCCTTTTTCTTTGGGAGCAGCTGCTGCAAGCGGGCAACGGAGCTGCGAGAGTGCCTAATGGGTGGGACGGCACGTCTATCTGCGAAGGAAGCTGCCTAGCCGCAGTGTGTTGTGCTCAGTTTCCAGGCTGCTTCGAGAGGGGGCACCTTGAAGAACGCCTTCTTTCTCGATGCGTCCTTCTGGGTGCGCTCAAGCTGCGTGGACTCTGCAACACGGCAGGGTGCAAGCAACTGTTTCTGGCCAGGTTGTGTGATGATGGAGTGCAAGGGCTGCGCCTTACTCGCGGAAGCTGCCGGAGCATTCTCATCAGCTGAATGCGCTTGTGAAGCAGCTCTCTGCTGGACTTTGGAAGCCGGCACGCTGAGCCCATTAGAATGCCTGCCCGCTGCCCGGCTGCTGCGTTCTTCGCCTTCTGTGCTCTGGATGGCGAACTGAAGCCCAGCGATGGCTTTGAGCTGTCCCGCTCTTCAGCGCGTGTATAACTGCACGCATCCACAGTGCTCTGTGCACGGATTTCCCTCAGCTCGAGGTGCAATCATTTTCTTGCTGGTTTACAGTGTCCAAAGCGTCCGTGGAGCTCTCGCTCGGCCAAATGCGTCAAGAGAGAAGCCCTTGCTGGATTCGCCTTTCGCTGGCCAAGACTTTCAACACAGCACCACAATCCGGGCGACGACGAGGAGGAAAGGGGGAACATCTTTTCGTCCTGGCACGTTCTTCTGTGCGGGACGTCTATCCGCATCTTCGCTCTCTGCAGGGCTGGAAGGTGCGCGGTGGTACTCGGAAGCGAGAAGAAGGCTGCAGAGAGCACCGCGCTCTGCCGGCGCTGTGCAGGCTGTACAGGCAAGAAGCCTAGCCCTGGAATGTGGTGCAAATACAAGCTTCCACGCATCGGGGGCAAGCTCTGGGTAAGCTCGCTGACCTAAAAGTGTTCTGTGGGCGAGACGCAGCCGAGAAGCTCTCCCTTAAGGTTCAGGCTACCACGCAGACGGAAGGTGCCGCTACCTAGCGCTGCGAGGGAAAGTGCATAGCCCAGGCGTGTTTCGGCAGAAGCAGCAGCCTGGAGGCTTTCGCTGCCGGCACCGTGCTCTCTGGGCGAGAAGCAGACGACCGTTCGTCTGCAGCGAAACGAAAGCGCGACGTGGTACGAAGGGGCAGAAGAACGAAGGCGCAGAGCACCACCGGGCTGCCGTGCGACTCGCACAGGCTGCAAGAGGAAGCGTGCCTGCCACTCGCTCGTTCGCGGATTCACTTTAGCAGTCGGAAACAGAAAGCTCGACTTGCGGCTAACTACTTGTGCTGCTGCCTAGTTCTCTTCCAGTAGCCCCTGGAAACAACGATGCTCGGTTTATGCTTCGAGACGCAGCGATCACGGTGGTAGGTGCGGTGGAGAAGGGAAAGCCAGCGTGCAGAGGACAGTTTCTCGTTGCTCTACGTGAGGCAAGGGGAAGGTTCAGCCCAGCAGTGGCTGTTGCTCCTGGAGCCTTTTTCTTTGGGAGCAGCTGCTGCAAGCGGGCAACAGAGCTGCGAGAGTGCCTAATGGGTGGGACGGCACGTCTATCTGCGAAGGAAGCTGCCTAGCCGCAGTGTGTTGTGCTCAGTTTCCAGGCTGCTTCGAGAGGGGGCACCTTGAAGAACGCCTTCTTTCTCGACGCGTCCTTCTGGGTGCGCTCAAGCTGCGTGGACTCTGCAACACGGCAGGGTGCAAGCAACTGTTTCTGGCCAGGTTGTGTGATGATGGAGTGCAAGGGCTGCGCCTTACTCGCGGAAGCTGCCGGAGCATTCTCATCAGCTGAATGCGCTTGTGAAGCAGCTCTCTGCTGGACTTTGGAAGCCGGCACGCTGAGCCCCTTAGAATGCCTGCCCGCTGCCCGGCTGCTGCGTTCTTCGCCTTCTGTGCTCTGGATGGCGAACTGAAGCCCAGCGATGGCTTTGAGCTGTCCCGCTCTTCAGCGCGTGTATAACTGCACGCATCCACAGTGCTCTGTGCACGGATTTTCCTCAGCTCGAGGTGCAATCATTTTCTTGCTGGTTTACAGTGTCCAAAGCGTCCGTGGAGCTCTCGCTCGGCCAAATGCGTCAAGAGAGAAGCCCTTGCTGGATTCGCCTTTCGCTGGCCAAGACTTTCAACACAGCACCACAATCCGGGCGACGACGAGGAGGAAAGGGGGAACATCTTTTCGTCCTGGCACGTTCTTCTGTGCGGGACGTCTATCCGCATCTTCGCTCTCTGCAGGGCTGGAAGGTGCGCGGTGGTACTCGGAAGCGAGAAGAAGGCTGCAGAGAGCACCGCGCTCTGCCGGCGCTGTGCAGGCTGTACAGGCAAGAAGCCTAGCCCTGGAATGTGGTGCAAATACAAGCTTCCACGCATCGGGGGCAAGCTCTGGGTAAGCTCGCTGACCTAAAAGTGTTCTGTGGGCGAGACGCAGCCGAGAAGCTCTCCCTTAAGGTTCAGGCTACCACGCAGACGGAAGGTGCCGCTACCTAGCGCTGCGAGGGAAAGTGCATAGCCCAGGCGTGTTTCGGCAGAAGCAGCAGCCTGGAGGCTTTCGCTGCCGGCACCGTGCTCTCTGGGCGAGAAGCAGACGACCGTTCGTCTGCAGCGAAACGAAAGCGCGACGTGGTACGAAGGGGCAGAAGAACGAAGGCGCAGAGCACCACCGGGCTGCCGTGCGACTCGCACAGGCTGCAAGAGGAAGCGTGCCTGCCACTCGCTCGTTCGCGGATTCACTTTAGCAGTCGGAAACAGAAAGCTCGACTTGCGGCTACTTGTGCTGCTGCCTAGGTCTCTTCCAGTAGCCCCTGGAAACAACGATGCTCGGTTTATGCTTCGAGACGCAGCGATCACGATGGTAGGTGCGGTGGAGAAGGGAAAGCCAGCGTGCAGAGGACAGTTTCTCGTTGCTCTACGTGAGGCAAGGGGAAGGTTCAGCCCAGCAGTGGCTGTTGCTCCTGGAGCCTTTTTCTTTGGGAGCAGCTGCTGCAAGCGGGCAACGGAGCTGCGAGAGTGCCTAATGGGTGGGACGGCACGTCTATCTGCGAAGGAAGCTGCCTAGCCGCAGTGTGTTGTGCTCAGTTTCCAGGCTGCTTCGAGAGGGGGCACCTTGAAGAACGCCTTCTTTCTCGACGCGTCCTTCTGGGTGCGCTCAAGCTGCGTGGACTCTGCAACACGGCAGGGTGCAAGCAACTGTTTCTGGCCAGGTTGTGTGATGATGGAGTGCAAGGGCTGCGCCTTACTCGCGGAAGCTGCCGGAGCATTCTCATCAGCTGAATGCGCTTGTGAAGCAGCTCTCTGCTGGACTTTGGAAGCCGGCACGCTGAGCCCCTTAGAATGCCTGCCCGCTGCCCGGCTGCTGCGTTCTTCGCCTTCTGTGCTCTGGATGGCGAACTGAAGCCCAGCGATGGCTTTGAGCTGTCCCGCTCTTCAGCGCGTGTATAACTGCACGCATCCACAGTGCTCTGTGCACGGATTTTCCTCAGCTCGAGGTGCAATCATTTTCTTGCTGGTTTACAGTGTCCAAAGCGTCCGTGGAGCTCTCGCTCGGCCAAATGCGTCAAGAGAGAAGCCCTTGCTGGATTCGCCTTTCGCTGGCCAAGACTTTCAACACAGCACCACAATCCGGGCGACGACGAGGAGGAAAGGGGGAACATCTTTTCGTCCTGGCACGTTCTTCTGTGCGGGACGTCTATCCGCATCTTCGCTCTCTGCAGGGCTGGAAGGTGCGCGGTGGTACTCGGAAGCGAGAAGAAGGCTGCAGAGAGCACCGCGCTCTGCCGGCGCTGTGCAGGCTGTACAGGCAAGAAGCCTAGCCCTGGAATGTGGTGCAAATACAAGCTTCCACGCATCGGGGGCAAGCTCTGGGTAAGCTCGCTGACCTAAAAGTGTTCTGTGGGCGAGACGCAGCCGAGAAGCTCTCCCTTAAGGTTCAGGCTACCACGCAGACGGAAGGTGCCGCCACCTAGCGCTGCGAGGGAAAGTGCATAGCCCAGGCGTGTTTCGGCAGAAGCAGCAGCCTGGAGGCTTTCGCTGCCGGCACCGTGCTCTCTGGGCGAGAAGCAGACGACCGTTCGTCTGCAGCGAAACGAAAGCGCGACGTGGTACGAAGGGGCAGAAGAACGAAGGCGCAGAGCACCACCGGGCTGCCGTGCGACTCGCACAGGCTGCAAGAGGAAGCGTGCCTGCCACTCGCTCGTTCGCGGATTCACTTTAGCAGTCGGAAACAGAAAGCTCGACTTGCGGCTACTTGTGCTGCTGCCTAGTTCTCTTCCAGTAGCCCCTGGAAACAACGATGCTCGGTTTATGCTTCGAGACGCAGCGATCACGGTGGTAGGTGCGGTGGAGAAGGGAAAGCCAGCGTGCAGAGGACAGTTTCTCGTTGCTCTACGTGAGGCAAGGGGAAGGTTCAGCCCAGCAGTGGCTGTTGCTCCTGGAGCCTTTTTCTTTGGGAGCAGCTGCTGCAAGCGGGCAACGGAGCTGCGAGAGTGCCTAATGGGTGGGACGGCACGTCTATCTGCGAAGGAAGCTGCCTAGCCGCAGTGTGTTGTGCTCAGTTTCCAGGCTGCTTCGAGAGGGGGCACCTTGAAGAACGCCTTCTTTCTCGACGCGTCCTTCTGGGTGCGCTCAAGCTGCGTGGACTCTGCAACACGGCAGGGTGCAAGCAACTGTTTCTGGCCAGGTTGTGTGATGATGGAGTGCAAGGGCTGCGCCTTACTCGCGGAAGCTGCCGGAGCATTCTCATCAGCTGAATGCGCTTGTGAAGCAGCTCTCTGCTGGACTTTGGAAGCCGGCACGCTGAGCCCCTTAGAATGCCTGCCCGCTGCCCGGCTGCTGCGTTCTTCGCCTTCTGTGCTCTGGATGGCGAACTGAAGCCCAGCGATGGCTTTGAGCTGTCCCGCTCTTCAGCGCGTGTATAACTGCACGCATCCACAGTGCTCTGTGCACGGATTTTCCTCAGCTCGAGGTGCAATCATTTTCTTGCTGGTTTACAGTGTCCAAAGCGTCCGTGGAGCTCTCGCTCGGCCAAATGCGTCAAGAGAGAAGCCCTTGCTGGATTCGCCTTTCGCTGGCCAAGACTTTCAACACAGCACCACAATCCGGGCGACGACGAGGAGGAAAGGGGGAACATCTTTTCGTCCTGGCACGTTCTTCTGTGCGGGACGTCTATCCGCATCTTCGCTCTCTGCAGGGCTGGAAGGTGCGCGGTGGTACTCGGAAGCGAGAAGAAGGCTGCAGAGAGCACCGCGCTCTGCCGGCGCTGTGCAGGCTGTACAGGCAAGAAGCCTAGCCCTGGAATGTGGTGCAAATACAAGCTTCCACGCATCGGGGGCAAGCTCTGGGTAAGCTCGCTGACCTAAAAGTGTTCTGTGGGCGAGACGCAGCCGAGAAGCTCTCCCTTAAGGTTCAGGCTACCACGCAGACGGAAGGTGCCGCCACCTAGCGCTGCGAGGGAAAGTGCATAGCCCAGGCGTGTTTCGGCAGAAGCAGCAGCCTGGAGGCTTTCGCTGCCGGCACCGTGCTCTCTGGGCGAGAAGCAGACGACCGTTCGTCTGCAGCGAAACGAAAGCGCGACGTGGTACGAAGGGGCAGAAGAACGAAGGCGCAGAGCACCACCGGGCTGCCGTGCGACTCGCACAGGCTGCAAGAGGAAGCGTGCCTGCCACTCGCTCGTTCGCGGATTCACTTTAGCAGTCGGAAACAGAAAGCTCGACTTGCGGCTACTTGTGCTGCTGCCTAGTTCTCTTCCAGTAGCCCCTGGAAACAACGATGCTCGGTTTATGCTTCGAGACGCAGCGATCACGGTGGTAGGTGCGGTGGAGAAGGGAAAGCCAGCGTGCAGAGGACAGTTTCTCGTTGCTCTACGTGAGGCAAGGGGAAGGTTCAGCCCAGCAGTGGCTGTTGCTCCTGGAGCCTTTTTCTTTGGGAGCAGCTGCTGCAAGCGGGCAACGGAGCTGCGAGAGTGCCTAATGGGTGGGACGGCACGTCTATCTGCGAAGGAAGCTGCCTAGCCGCAGTGTGTTGTGCTCAGTTTCCAGGCTGCTTCGAGAGGGGGCACCTTGAAGAACGCCTTCTTTCTCGACGCGTCCTTCTGGGTGCGCTCAAGCTGCGTGGACTCTGCAACACGGCAGGGTGCCAAGCAACTGTTTCTGGCCAGGTTGTGTGATGATGGAGTGCAAGGGCTGCGCCTTACTCGCGGAAGCTGCCGGAGCATTCTCATCAGCTGAATGCGCTTGTGAAGCAGCTCTCTGCTGGACTTTGGAAGCCGGCACGCTGAGCCCCTTAGAATGCCTGCCCGCTGCCCGGCTGCTGCGTTCTTCGCCTTCTGTGCTCTGGATGGCGAACTGAAGCCCAGCGATGGCTTTGAGCTGTCCCGCTCTTCAGCGCGTGTATAACTGCACGCATCCACAGTGCTCTGTGCACGGATTTTCCTCAGCTCGAGGTGCAATCATTTTCTTGCTGGTTTACAGTGTCCAAAGCGTCCGTGGAGCTCTCGCTCGGCCAAATGCGTCAAGAGAGAAGCCCTTGCTGGATTCGCCTTTCGCTGGCCAAGACTTTCAACACAGCACCACAATCCGGGCGACGACGAGGAGGAAAGGGGGAACATCTTTTCGTCCTGGCACGTTCTTCTGTGCGGGACGTCTATCCGCATCTTCACTCTCTGCAGGGCTGGAAGGTGCGCGGTGGTACTCGGAAGCGAGAAGAAGGCTGCAGAGAGCACCGCGCTCTGCCGGCGCTGTGCAGGCTGTACAGGCAAGAAGCCTAGCCCTGGAATGTGGTGCAAATACAAGCTTCCACGCATCGGGGGCAAGCTCTGGGTAAGCTCGCTGACCTAAAAGTGTTCTGTGGGCGAGACGCAGCCGAGAAGCTCTCTCTTAAGGTTCAGGCTACCACGCAGACGGAAGGTGCCGCCACCTAGCGCTGCGAGGGAAAGTGCATAGCCCAGGCGTGTTTCGGCAGAAGCAGCAGCCTGGAGGCTTTCGCTGCCGGCACCGTGCTCTCTGGGCGAGAAGCAGACGACCGTTCGTCTGCAGCGAAACGAAAGCGCGACGTGGTACGAAGGGGCAGAAGAACGAAGGCGCAGAGCACCACCGGGCTGCCGTGCGACTCGCACAGGCTGCAAGAGGAAGCGTGCCTGCCACTCGCTCGTTCGCGGATTCACTTTAGCAGTCGGAAACAGAAAGCTCGACTTGCGGCTACTTGTGCTGCTGCCTAGTTCTCTTCCAGTAGCCCCTGGAAACAACGATGCTCGGTTTATGCTTCGAGACGCAGCGATCACGGTGGTAGGTGCGGTGGAGAAGGGAAAGCCAGCGTGCAGAGGACAGTTTCTCGTTGCTCTACGTGAGGCAAGGGGAAGGTTCAGCCCAGCAGTGGCTGTTGCTCCTGGAGCCTTTTTCTTTGGGAGCAGCTGCTGCAAGCGGGCAACGGAGCTGCGAGAGTGCCTAATGGGTGGGACGGCACGTCTATCTGCGAAGGAAGCTGCCTAGCCGCAGTGTGTTGTGCTCAGTTTCCAGGCTGCTTCGAGAGGGGGCACCTTGAAGAACGCCTTCTTTCTCGACGCGTCCTTCTGGGTGCGCTCAAGCTGCGTGGACTCTGCAACACGGCAGGGTGCAAGCAACTGTTTCTGGCCAGGTTGTGTGATGATGGAGTGCAAGGGCTGCGCCTTACTCGCGGAAGCTGCCGGAGCATTCTCATCAGCTGAATGCGCTTGTGAAGCAGCTCTCTGCTGGACTTTGGAAGCCGGCACGCTGAGCCCCTTAGAATGCCTGCCCGCTGCCCGGCTGCTGCGTTCTTCGCCTTCTGTGCTCTGGATGGCGAACTGAAGCCCAGCGATGGCTTTGAGCTGTCCCGCTCTTCAGCGCGTGTATAACTGCACGCATCCACAGTGCTCTGTGCACGGATTTTCCTCAGCTCGAGGTGCAATCATTTTCTTGCTGGTTTACAGTGTCCAAAGCGTCCGTGGAGCTCTCGCTCGGCCAAATGCGTCAAGAGAGAAGCCCTTGCTGGATTCGCCTTTCGCTGGCCAAGACTTTCAACACAGCACCACAATCCGGGCGACGACGAGGAGGAAAGGGGGAACATCTTTTCGTCCTGGCACATTCTTCTGTGCGGGACGTCTATCCGCATCTTCGCTCTCTGCAGGGCTGGAAGCTGCGCGGTGGTACTCGGAAGCGAGAAGAAGGCTGCAGAGAGCACCGCGCTCTGCCGGCGCTGTGCAGGCTGTACAGGCAAGAAGCCTAGCCCTGGAATGTGGTGCAAATACAAGCTTCCACGCATCGGGGGCAAGCTCTGGGTAAGCTCGCTGACCTAAAAGTGTTCTGTGGGCGAGACGCAGCCGAGAAGCTCTCCCTTAAGGTTCAGGCTACCACGCAGACGGAAGGTGCCGCCACCTAGCGCTGCGAGGGAAAGTGCATAGCCCAGGCGTGTTTCGGCAGAAGCAGCAGCCTGGAGGCTTTCGCTGCCGGCACCGTGCTCTCTGGGCGAGAAGCAGACGACCGTTCGTCTGCAGCGAAACGAAAGCGCGACGTGGTACGAAGGGGCAGAAGAACGAAGGCGCAGAGCACCACCGGGCTGCCGTGCGACTCGCACAGGCTGCAAGAGGAAGCGTGCCTGCCACTCGCTCGTTCGCGGATTCACTTTAGCAGTCGGAAACAGAAAGCTCGACTTGCGGCTACTTGTGCTGCTGCCTAGTTCTCTTCCAGTAGCCCCTGGAAACAACGATGCTCGGTTTATGCTTCGAGACGCAGCGATCACGGTGGTAGGTGCGGTGGAGAAGGGAAAGCCAGCGTGCAGAGGACAGTTTCTCGTTGCTCTACGTGAGGCAAGGGGAAGGTTCAGCCCAGCAGTGGCTGTTGCTCCTGGAGCCTTTTTCTTTGGGAGCAGCTGCTGCAAGCGGGCAACGGAGCTGCGAGAGTGCCTAATGGGTGGGACGGCACGTCTATCTGCGAAGGAAGCTGCCTAGCCGCAGTGTGTTGTGCTCAGTTTCCAGGCTGCTTCGAGAGGGGGCACCTTGAAGAACGCCTTCTTTCTCGACGCGTCCTTCTGAGTGCGCTCAAGCTGCGTGGACTCTGCAACACGGCAGGGTGCAAGCAACTGTTTCTGGCCAGGTTGTGTGATGATGGAGTGCAAGGGCTGCGCCTTACTCGCGGAAGCTGCCGGAGCATTCTCATCAGCTGAATGCGCTTGTGAAGCAGCTCTCTGCTGGACTTTGGAAGCCGGCACGCTGAGCCCCTTAGAATGCCTGCCCGCTGCCCGGCTGCTGCGTTCTTCGCCTTCTGTGCTCTGGATGGCGAACTGAAGCCCAGCGATGGCTTTGAGCTGTCCCGCTCTTCAGCGCGTGTATAACTGCACGCATCCACAGTGCTCTGTGCACGGATTTTCCTCAGCTCGAGGTGCAATCATTTTCTTGCTGGTTTACAGTGTCCAAAGCGTCCGTGGAGCTCTCGCTCGGCCAAATGCGTCAAGAGAGAAGCCCTTGCTGGATTCGCCTTTCGCTGGCCAAGACTTTCAACACAGCACCACAATCCGGGCGACGACGAGGAGGAAAGGGGGAACATCTTTTCGTCCTGGCACGTTCTTCTGTGCGGGACGTCTATCCGCATCTTCGCTCTCTGCAGGGCTGGAAGGTGCGCGGTGGTACTCGGAAGCGAGAAGAAGGCTGCAGAGAGCACCGCGCTCTGCCGGCGCTGTGCAGGCTGTACAGGCAAGAAGCCTAGCCCTGGAATGTGGTGCAAATACAAGCTTCCACGCATCGGGGGCAAGCTCTGGGTAAGCTCGCTGACCTAAAAGTGTTCTGTGGGCGAGACGCAGCCGAGAAGCTCTCCCTTAAGGTTCAGGCTACCACGCAGACGGAAGGTGCCGCCACCTAGCACTGCGAGGGAAAGTGCATAGCCCAGGCGTGTTTCGGCAGAAGCAGCAGCCTGGAGGCTTTCGCTGCCGGCACCGTGCTCTCTGGGCGAGAAGCAGACGACCGTTCGTCTGCAGCGAAACGAAAGCGCGACGTGGTACGAAGGGGCAGAAGAACGAAGGCGCAGAGCACCACCGGGCTGCCGTGCGACTCGCACAGGCTGCAAGAGGAAGCGTGCCTGCCACTCGCTCGTTCGCGGATTCACTTTAGCAGTCGGAAACAGAAAGCTCGACTTGCGGCTACTTGTGCTGCTGCCTAGTTCTCTTCCAGTAGCCCCTGGAAACAACGATGCTCGGTTTATGCTTCGAGACGCAGCGATCACGGTGGTAGGTGCGGTGGAGAAGGGAAAGCCAGCGTGCAGAGGACAGTTTCTCGTTGCTCTACGTGAGGCAAGGGGAAGGTTCAGCCCAGCAGTGGCTGTTGCTCCTGGAGCCTTTTTCTTTGGGAGCAGCTGCTGCAAGCGGGCAACGGAGCTGCGAGAGTGCCTAATGGGTGGGACGGCACGTCTATCTGCGAAGGAAGCTGCCTAGCCGCAGTGTGTTGTGCTCAGTTTCCAGGCTGCTTCGAGAGGGGGCACCTTGAAGAACGCCTTCTTTCTCGACGCGTCCTTCTGGGTGCGCTCAAGCTGCGTGGACTCTGCAACACGGCAGGGTGCCAAGCAACTGTTTCTGGCCAGGTTGTGTGATGATGGAGTGCAAGGGCTGCGCCTTACTCGCGGAAGCTGCCGGAGCATTCTCATCAGCTGAATGCGCTTGTGAAGCAGCTCTCTGCTGGACTTTGGAAGCCGGCACGCTGAGCCCCTTAGAATGCCTGCCCGCTGCCCGGCTGCTGCGTTCTTCGCCTTCTGTGCTCTGGATGGCGAACTGAAGCCCAGCGATGGCTTTGAGCTGTCCCGCTCTTCAGCGCGTGTATAACTGCACGCATCCACAGTGCTCTGTGCACGGATTTTCCTCAGCTCGAGGTGCAATCATTTTCTTGCTGGTTTACAGTGTCCAAAGCGTCCGTGGAGCTCTCGCTCGGCCAAATGCGTCAAGAGAGAAGCCCTTGCTGGATTCGCCTTTCGCTGGCCAAGACTTTCAACACAGCACCACAATCCGGGCGACGACGAGGAGGAAAGGGGGAACATCTTTTCGTCCTGGCACGTTCTTCTGTGCGGGACGTCTATCCGCATCTTCGCTCTCTGCAGGGCTGGAAGGTGCGCGGTGGTACTCGGAAGCGAGAAGAAGGCTGCAGAGAGCACCGCGCTCTGCCGGCGCTGTGCAGGCTGTACAGGCAAGAAGCCTAGCCCTGGAATGTGGTGCAAATACAAGCTTCCACGCATCGGGGGCAAGCTCTGGGTAAGCTCGCTGACCTAAAAGTGTTCTGTGGGCGAGACGCAGCCGAGAAGCTCTCCCTTAAGGTTCAGGCTACCACGCAGACGGAAGGTGCCGCCACCTAGCGCTGCGAGGGAAAGTGCATAGCCCAGGCGTGTTTCGGCAGAAGCAGCAGCCTGGAGGCTTTCGCTGCCGGCACCGTGCTCTCTGGGCGAGAAGCAGACGACCGTTCGTCTGCAGCGAAACGAAAGCGCGACGTGGTACGAAGGGGCAGAAGAACGAAGGCGCAGAGCACCACCGGGCTGCCGTGCGACTCGCACAGGCTGCAAGAGGAAGCGTGCCTGCCACTCGCTCGTTCGCGGATTCACTTTAGCAGTCGGAAACAGAAAGCTCGACTTGCGGCTACTTGTGCTGCTGCCTAGTTCTCTTCCAGTAGCCCCTGGAAACAACGATGCTCGGTTTATGCTTCGAGACGCAGCGATCACGGTGGTAGGTGCGGTGGAGAAGGGAAAGCCAGCGTGCAGAGGACAGTTTCTCGTTGCTCTACGTGAGGCAAGGGGAAGGTTCAGCCCAGCAGTGGCTGTTGCTCCTGGAGCCTTTTTCTTTGGGAGCAGCTGCTGCAAGCGGGCAACGGAGCTGCGAGAGTGCCTAATGGGTGGGACGGCACGTCTATCTGCGAAGGAAGCTGCCTAGCCGCAGTGTGTTGTGCTCAGTTTCCAGGCTGCTTCGAGAGGGGGCACCTTGAAGAACGCCTTCTTTCTCGACGCGTCCTTCTGGGTGCGCTCAAGCTGCGTGGACTCTGCAACACGGCAGGGTGCAAGCAACTGTTTCTGGCCAGGTTGTGTGATGATGGAGTGCAAGGGCTGCGCCTTACTCGCGGAAGCTGCCGGAGCATTCTCATCAGCTGAATGCGCTTGTGAAGCAGCTCTCTGCTGGACTTTGGAAGCCGGCACGCTGAGCCCCTTAGAATGCCTGCCCGCTGCCCGGCTGCTGCGTTCTTCGCCTTCTGTGCTCTGGATGGCGAACTGAAGCCCAGCGATGGCTTTGAGCTGTCCCGCTCTTCAGCGCGTGTATAACTGCACGCATCCACAGTGCTCTGTGCACGGATTTTCCTCAGCTCGAGGTGCAATCATTTTCTTGCTGGTTTACAGTGTCCAAAGCGTCCGTGGAGCTCTCGCTCGGCCAAATGCGTCAAGAGAGAAGCCCTTGCTGGATTCGCCTTTCGCTGGCCAAGACTTTCAACACAGCACCACAATCCGGGCGACGACGAGGAGGAAAGGGGGAACATCTTTTCGTCCTGGCACGTTCTTCTGTGCGGGACGTCTATCCGCATCTTCGCTCTCTGCAGGGCTGGAAGGTGCGCGGTGGTACTCGGAAGCGAGAAGAAGGCTGCAGAGAGCACCGCGCTCTGCCGGCGCTGTGCAGGCTGTACAGGCAAGAAGCCTAGCCCTGGAATGTGGTGCAAATACAAGCTTCCACGCATCGGGGGCAAGCTCTGGGTAAGCTCGCTGACCTAAAAGTGTTCTGTGGGCGAGACGCAGCCGAGAAGCTCTCCCTTAAGGTTCAGGCTACCACGCAGACGGAAGGTGCCGCCACCTAGCGCTGCGAGGGAAAGTGCATAGCCCAGGCGTGTTTCGGCAGAAGCAGCAGCCTGGAGGCTTTCGCTGCCGGCACCGTGCTCTCTGGGCGAGAAGCAGACGACCGTTCGTCTGCAGCGAAACGAAAGCGCGACGTGGTACGAAGGGGCAGAAGAACGAAGGCGCAGAGCACCACCGGGCTGCCGTGCGACTCGCACAGGCTGCAAGAGGAAGCGTGCCTGCCACTCGCTCGTTCGCGGATTCACTTTAGCAGTCGGAAACAGAAAGCTCGACTTGCGGCTACTTGTGCTGCTGCCTAGTTCTCTTCCAGTAGCCCCTGGAAACAACGATGCTCGGTTTATGCTTCGAGATGCAGCGATCACGGTGGTAGGTGCGGTGGAGAAGGGAAAGCCAGCGTGCAGAGGACAGTTTCTCGTTGCTCTACGTGAGGCAAGGGGAAGGTTCAGCCCAGCAGTGGCTGTTGCTCCTGGAGCCTTTTTCTTTGGGAGCAGCTGCTGCAAGCGGGCAACGGAGCTGCGAGAGTGCCTAATGGGTGGGACGGCACGTCTATCTGCGAAGGAAGCTGCCTAGCCACAGTGTGTTGTGCTCAGTTTCCAGGCTGCTTCGAGAGGGGGCACCTTGAAGAACGCCTTCTTTCTCGACGCGTCCTTCTGGGTGCGCTCAAGCTGCGTGGACTCTGCAACACGGCAGGGTGCAAGCAACTGTTTCTGGCCAGGTTGTGTGATGATGGAGTGCAAGGGCTGCGCCTTACTCGCGGAAGCTGCCGGAGCATTCTCATCAGCTGAATGCGCTTGTGAAGCAGCTCTCTGCTGGACTTTGGAAGCCGGCACGCTGAGCCCCTTAGAATGCCTGCCCGCTGCCCGGCTGCTGCGTTCTTCGCCTTCTGTGCTCTGGATGGCGAACTGAAGCCCAGCGATGGCTTTGAGCTGTCCCGCTCTTCAGCGCGTGTATAACTGCACGCATCCACAGTGCTCTGTGCACGGATTTTCCTCAGCTCGAGGTGCAATCATTTTCTTGCTGGTTTACAGTGTCCAAAGCGTCCGTGGAGCTCTCGCTCGGCCAAATGCGTCAAGAGAGAAGCCCTTGCTGGATTCGCCTTTCGCTGGCCAAGACTTTCAACACAGCACCACAATCCGGGCGACGACGAGGAGGAAAGGGGGAACATCTTTTCGTCCTGGCACGTTCTTCTGTGCGGGACGTCTATCCGCATCTTCGCTCTCTGCAGGGCTGGAAGGTGCGCGGTGGTACTCGGAAGCGAGAAGAAGGCTGCAGAGAGCACCGCGCTCTGCCGGCGCTGTGCAGGCTGTACAGGCAAGAAGCCTAGCCCTGGAATGTGGTGCAAATACAAGCTTCCACGCATCGGGGGCAAGCTCTGGGTAAGCTCGCTGACCTAAAAGTGTTCTGTGGGCGAGACGCAGCCGAGAAGCTCTCCCTTAAGGTTCAGGCTACCACGCAGACGGAAGGTGCCGCCACCTAGCGCTGCGAGGGAAAGTGCATAGCCCAGGCGTGTTTCGGCAGAAGCAGCAGCCTGGAGGCTTTCGCTGCCGGCACCGTGCTCTCTGGGCGAGAAGCAGACGACCGTTCGTCTGCAGCGAAACGAAAGCGCGACGTGGTACGAAGGGGCAGAAGAACGAAGGCGCAGAGCACCACCGGGCTGCCGTGCGACTCGCACAGGCTGCAAGAGGAAGCGTGCCTGCCACTCGCTCGTTCGCGGATTCACTTTAGCAGTCGGAAACAGAAAGCTCGACTTGCGGCTACTTGTGCTGCTGCCTAGTTCTCTTCCAGTAGCCCCTGGAAACAACGATGCTCGGTTTATGCTTCGAGACGCAGCGATCACGGTGGTAGGTGCGGTGGAGAAGGGAAAGCCAGCGTGCAGAGGACAGTTTCTCGTTGCTCTACGTGAGGCAAGGGGAAGGTTCAGCCCAGCAGTGGCTGTTGCTCCTGGAGCCTTTTTCTTTGGGAGCAGCTGCTGCAAGCGGGCAACGGAGCTGCGAGAGTGCCTAATGGGTGGGACGGCACGTCTATCTGCGAAGGAAGCTGCCTAGCCGCAGTGTGTTGTGCTCAGTTTCCAGGCTGCTTCGAGAGGGGGCACCTTGAAGAACGCCTTCTTTCTCGACGCGTCCTTCTGGGTGCGCTCAAGCTGCGTGGACTCTGCAACACGGCAGGGTGCCAAGCAACTGTTTCTGGCCAGGTTGTGTGATGATGGAGTGCAAGGGCTGCGCCTTACTCGCGGAAGCTGCCGGAGCATTCTCATCAGCTGAATGCGCTTGTGAAGCAGCTCTCTGCTGGACTTTGGAAGCCGGCACGCTGAGCCCCTTAGAATGCCTGCCCGCTGCCCGGCTGCTGCGTTCTTCGCCTTCTGTGCTCTGGATGGCGAACTGAAGCCCAGCGATGGCTTTGAGCTGTCCCGCTCTTCAGCGCGTGTATAACTGCACGCATCCACAGTGCTCTGTGCACGGATTTTCCTCAGCTCGAGGTGCAATCATTTTCTTGCTGGTTTACAGTGTCCAAAGCGTCCGTGGAGCTCTCGCTCGGCCAAATGCGTCAAGAGAGAAGCCCTTGCTGGATTCGCCTTTCGCTGGCCAAGACTTTCAACACAGCACCACAATCCGGGCGACGACGAGGAGGAAAGGGGGAACATCTTTTCGTCCTGGCATGTTCTTCTGTGCGGGACGTCTATCCGCATCTTCGCTCTCTGCAGGGCTGGAAGGTGCGCGGTGGTACTCGGAAGCGAGAAGAAGGCTGCAGAGAGCACCGCGCTCTGCCGGCGCTGTGCAGGCTGTACAGGCAAGAAGCCTAGCCCTGGAATGTGGTGCAAATACAAGCTTCCACGCATCGGGGGCAAGCTCTGGGTAAGCTCGCTGACCTAAAAGTGTTCTGTGGGCGAGACGCAGCTGAGAAGCTCTCCCTTAAGGTTCAGGCTACCACGCAGACGGAAGGTGCCGCCACCTAGCGCTGCGAGGGAAAGTGCATAGCCCAGGCGTGTTTCGGCAGAAGCAGCAGCCTGGAGGCTTTCGCTGCCGGCACCGTGCTCTCTGGGCGAGAAGCAGACGACCGTTCGTCTGCAGCGAAACGAAAGCGCGACGTGGTACGAAGGGGCAGAAGAACGAAGGCGCAGAGCACCACCGGGCTGCCGTGCGACTCGCACAGGCTGCAAGAGGAAGCGTGCCTGCCACTCGCTCGTTCGCGGATTCACTTTAGCAGTCGGAAACAGAAAGCTCGACTTGCGGCTACTTGTGCTGCTGCCTAGTTCTCTTCCAGTAGCCCCTGGAAACAACGATGCTCGGTTTATGCTTCGAGACGCAGCGATCACGGTGGTAGGTGCGGTGGAGAAGGGAAAGCCAGCGTGCAGAGGACAGTTTCTCGTTGCTCTACGTGAGGCAAGGGGAAGGTTCAGCCCAGCAGTGGCTGTTGCTCCTGGAGCCTTTTTCTTTGGGAGCAGCTGCTGCAAGCGGGCAACGGAGCTGCGAGAGTGCCTAATGGGTGGGACGGCACGTCTATCTGCGAAGGAAGCTGCCTAGCCGCAGTGTGTTGTGCTCAGTTTCCAGGCTGCTTCGAGAGGGGGCACCTTGAAGAACGCCTTCTTTCTCGACGCGTCCTTCTGGGTGCGCTCAAGCTGCGTGGACTCTGCAACACGGCAGGGTGCAAGCAACTGTTTCTGGCCAGGTTGTGTGATGATGGAGTGCAAGGGCTGCGCCTTACTCGCGGAAGCTGCCGGAGCATTCTCATCAGCTGAATGCGCTTGTGAAGCAGCTCTCTGCTGGACTTTGGAAGCCGGCACGCTGAGCCCCTTAGAATGCCTGCCCGCTGCCCGGCTGCTGCGTTCTTCGCCTTCTGTGCTCTGGATGGCGAACTGAAGCCCAGCGATGGCTTTGAGCTGTCCCGCTCTTCAGCGCGTGTATAACTGCACGCATCCACAGTGCTCTGTGCACGGATTTTCCTCAGCTCGAGGTGCAATCATTTTCTTGCTGGTTTACAGTGTCCAAAGCGTCCGTGGAGCTCTCGCTCGGCCAAATGCGTCAAGAGAGAAGCCCTTGCTGGATTCGCCTTTCGCTGGCCAAGACTTTCAACACAGCACCACAATCCGGGCGACGACGAGGAGGAAAGGGGGAACATCTTTTCGTCCTGGCACGTTCTTCTGTGCGGGACGTCTATCCGCATCTTCGCTCTCTGCAGGGCTGGAAGGTGCGCGGTGGTACTCGGAAGCGAGAAGAAGGCTGCAGAGAGCACCGCGCTCTGCCGGCGCTGTGCAGGCTGTACAGGCAAGAAGCCTAGCCCTGGAATGTGGTGCAAATACAAGCTTCCACGCATCGGGGGCAAGCTCTGGGTAAGCTCGCTGACCTAAAAGTGTTCTGTGGGCGAGACGCAGCCGAGAAGCTCTCCCTTAAGGTTCAGGCTACCACGCAGACGGAAGGTGCCGCCACCTAGCGCTGCGAGGGAAAGTGCATAGCCCAGGCGTGTTTCGGCAGAAGCAGCAGCCTGGAGGCTTTCGCTGCCGGCACCGTGCTCTCTGGGCGAGAAGCAGACGACCGTTCGTCTGCAGCGAAACGAAAGCGCGACGTGGTACGAAGGGGCAGAAGAACGAAGGCGCAGAGCACCACCGGGCTGCCGTGCGACTCGCACAGGCTGCAAGAGGAAGCGTGCCTGCCACTCGCTCGTTCGCGGATTCACTTTAGCAGTCGGAAACAGAAAGCTCGACTTGCGGCTACTTGTGCTGCTGCCTAGTTCTCTTCCAGTAGCCCCTGGAAACAACGATGCTCGGTTTATGCTTCGAGACGCAGCGATCACGGTGGTAGGTGCGGTGGAGAAGGGAAAGCCAGCGTGCAGAGGACAGTTTCTCGTTGCTCTACGTGAGGCAAGGGGAAGGTTCAGCCCAGCAGTGGCTGTTGCTCCTGGAGCCTTTTTCTTTGGGAGCAGCTGCTGCAAGCGGGCAACGGAGCTGCGAGAGTGCCTAATGGGTGGGACGGCACATCTATCTGCGAAGGAAGCTGCCTAGCCACAGTGTGTTGTGCTCAGTTTCCAGGCTGCTTCGAGAGGGGGCACCTTGAAGAACGCCTTCTTTCTCGACGCGTCCTTCTGGGTGCGCTCAAGCTGCGTGGACTCTGCAACACGGCAGGGTGCAAGCAACTGTTTCTGGCCAGGTTGTGTGATGATGGAGTGCAAGGGCTGCGCCTTACTCGCGGAAGCTGCCGGAGCATTCTCATCAGCTGAATGCGCTTGTGAAGCAGCTCTCTGCTGGACTTTGGAAGCCGGCACGCTGAGCCCCTTAGAATGCCTGCCCGCTGCCCGGCTGCTGCGTTCTTCGCCTTCTGTGCTCTGGATGGCGAACTGAAGCCCAGCGATGGCTTTGAGCTGTCCCGCTCTTCAGCGCGTGTATAACTGCACGCATCCACAGTGCTCTGTGCACGGATTTTCCTCAGCTCGAGGTGCAATCATTTTCTTGCTGGTTTACAGTGTCCAAAGCGTCCGTGGAGCTCTCGCTCGGCCAAATGCGTCAAGAGAGAAGCCCTTGCTGGATTCGCCTTTCGCTGGCCAAGACTTTCAACACAGCACCACAATCCGGGCGACGACGAGGAGGAAAGGGGGAACATCTTTTCGTCCTGGCACGTTCTTCTGTGCGGGACGTCTATCCGCATCTTCGCTCTCTGCAGGGCTGGAAGGTGCGCGGTGGTACTCGGAAGCGAGAAGAAGGCTGCAGAGAGCACCGCGCTCTGCCGGCGCTGTGCAGGCTGTACAGGCAAGAAGCCTAGCCCTGGAATGTGGTGCAAATACAAGCTTCCACGCATCGGGGGCAAGCTCTGGGTAAGCTCGCTGACCTAAAAGTGTTCTGTGGGCGAGACGCAGCCGAGAAGCTCTCCCTTAAGGTTCAGGCTACCACGCAGACGGAAGGTGCCGCCACCTAGCGCTGCGAGGGAAAGTGCATAGCCCAGGCGTGTTTCGGCAGAAGCAGCAGCCTGGAGGCTTTCGCTGCCGGCACCGTGCTCTCTGGGCGAGAAGCAGACGACCGTTCGTCTGCAGCGAAACGAAAGCGCGACGTGGTACGAAGGGGCAGAAGAACGAAGGCGCAGAGCACCACCGGGCTGCCGTGCGACTCGCACAGGCTGCAAGAGGAAGCGTGCCTGCCACTTGCTCGTTCGCGGATTCACTTTAGCAGTCGGAAACAGAAAGCTCGACTTGCGGCTACTTGTGCTGCTGCCTAGTTCTCTTCCAGTAGCCCCTGGAAACAACGATGCTCGGTTTATGCTTCGAGACGCAGCGATCACGGTGGTAGGTGCGGTGGAGAAGGGAAAGCCAGCGTGCAGAGGACAGTTTCTCGTTGCTCTACGTGAGGCAAGGGGAAGGTTCAGCCCAGCAGTGGCTGTTGCTCCTGGAGCCTTTTTCTTTGGGAGCAGCTGCTGCAAGCGGGCAACGGAGCTGCGAGAGTGCCTAATGGGTGGGACGGCACGTCTATCTGCGAAGGAAGCTGCCTAGCCGCAGTGTGTTGTGCTCAGTTTCCAGGCTGCTTCGAGAGGGGGCACCTTGAAGAACGCCTTCTTTCTCGACGCGTCCTTCTGGGTGCGCTCAAGCTGCGTGGACTCTGCAACACGGCAGGGTGCAAGCAACTGTTTCTGGCCAGGTTGTGTGATGATGGAGTGCAAGGGCTGCGCCTTACTCGCGGAAGCTGCCGGAGCATTCTCATCAGCTGAATGCGCTTGTGAAGCAGCTCTCTGCTGGACTTTGGAAGCCGGCACGCTGAGCCCCTTAGAATGCCTGCCCGCTGCCCGGCTGCTGCGTTCTTCGCCTTCTGTGCTCTGGATGGCGAACTGAAGCCCAGCGATGGCTTTGAGCTGTCCCGCTCTTCAGCGCGTGTATAACTGCACGCATCCACAGTGCTCTGTGCACGGATTTTCCTCAGCTCGAGGTGCAATCATTTTCTTGCTGGTTTACAGTGTCCAAAGCGTCCGTGGAGCTCTCGCTCGGCCAAATGCGTCAAGAGAGAAGCCCTTGCTGGATTCGCCTTTCGCTGGCCAAGACTTTCAACACAGCACCACAATCCGGGCGACGACGAGGAGGAAAGGGGGAACATCTTTTCGTCCTGGCACGTTCTTCTGTGTGGGACGTCTATCCGCATCTTCGCTCTCTGCAGGGCTGGAAGGTGCGCGGTGGTACTCGGAAGCGAGAAGAAGGCTGCAGAGAGCACCGCGCTCTGCCGGCGCTGTGCAGGCTGTACAGGCAAGAAGCCTAGCCCTGGAATGTGGTGCAAATACAAGCTTCCACGCATCGGGGGCAAGCTCTGGGTAAGCTCGCTGACCTAAAAGTGTTCTGTGGGCGAGACGCAGCCGAGAAGCTCTCCCTTAAGGTTCAGGCTACCACGCAGACGGAAGGTGCCGCTACCTAGCGCTGCGAGGGAAAGTGCATAGCCCAGGCGTGTTTCGGCAGAAGCAGCAGCCTGGAGGCTTTCGCTGCCGGCACCGTGCTCTCTGGGCGAGAAGCAGACGACCGTTCGTCTGCAGCGAAACGAAAGCGCGACGTGGTACGAAGGGGCAGAAGAACGAAGGCGCAGAGCACCACCGGGCTGCCGTGCGACTCGCACAGGCTGCAAGAGGAAGCGTGCCTGCCACTCGCTCGTTCGCGGATTCACTTTAGCAGTCGGAAACAGAAAGCTCGACTTGCGGCTACTTGTGCTGCTGCCTAGTTCTCTTCCAGTAGCCCCTGGAAACAACGATGCTCGGTTTATGCTTCGAGACGCAGCGATCACGGTGGTAGGTGCGGTGGAGAAGGGAAAGCCAGCGTGCAGAGGACAGTTTCTCGTTGCTCTACGTGAGGCAAGGGGAAGGTTCAGCCCAGCAGTGGCTGTTGCTCCTGGAGCCTTTTTCTTTGGGAGCAGCTGCTGCAAGCGGGCAACGGAGCTGCGAGAGTGCCTAATGGGTGGGACGGCACGTCTATCTGCGAAGGAAGCTGCCTAGCCGCAGTGTGTTGTGCTCAGTTTCCAGGCTGCTTCGAGAGGGGGCACCTTGAAGAACGCCTTCTTTCTCGACGCGTCCTTCTGGGTGCGCTCAAGCTGCGTGGACTCTGCAACACGGCAGGGTGCAAGCAACTGTTTCTGGCCAGGTTGTGTGATGATGGAGTGCAAGGGCTGCGCCTTACTCGCGGAAGCTGCCGGAGCATTCTCATCAGCTGAATGCGCTTGTGAAGCAGCTCTCTGCTGGACTTTGGAAGCCGGCACGCTGAGCCCCTTAGAATGCCTGCCCGCTGCCCGGCTGCTGCGTTCTTCACCTTCTGTGCTCTGGATGGCGAACTGAAGCCCAGCGATGGCTTTGAGCTGTCCCGCTCTTCAGCGCGTGTATAACTGCACGCATCCACAGTGCTCTGTGCACGGATTTTCCTCAGCTCGAGGTGCAATCATTTTCTTGCTGGTTTACAGTGTCCAAAGCGTCCGTGGAGCTCTCGCTCGGCCAAATGCGTCAAGAGAGAAGCCCTTGCTGGATTCGCCTTTCGCTGGCCAAGACTTTCAACACAGCACCACAATCCGGGCGACGACGAGGAGGAAAGGGGGAACATCTTTTCGTCCTGGCATGTTCTTCTGTGCGGGACGTCTATCCGCATCTTCGCTCTCTGCAGGGCTGGAAGGTGCGCGGTGGTACTCGGAAGCGAGAAGAAGGCTGCAGAGAGCACCGCGCTCTGCCGGCGCTGTGCAGGCTGTACAGGCAAGAAGCCTAGCCCTGGAATGTGGTGCAAATACAAGCTTCCACGCATCGGGGGCAAGCTCTGGGTAAGCTCGCTGACCTAAAAGTGTTCTGTGGGCGAGACGCAGCTGAGAAGCTCTCCCTTAAGGTTCAGGCTACCACGCAGACGGAAGGTGCCGCCACCTAGCGCTGCGAGGGAAAGTGCATAGCCCAGGCGTGTTTCGGCAGAAGCAGCAGCCTGGAGGCTTTCGCTGCCGGCACCGTGCTCTCTGGGCGAGAAGCAGACGACCGTTCGTCTGCAGCGAAACGAAAGCGCGACGTGGTACGAAGGGGCAGAAGAACGAAGGCGCAGAGCACCACCGGGCTGCCGTGCGACTCGCACAGGCTGCAAGAGGAAGCGTGCCTGCCACTCGCTCGTTCGCGGATTCACTTTAGCAGTCGGAAACAGAAAGCTCGACTTGCGGCTACTTGTGCTGCTGCCTAGTTCTCTTCCAGTAGCCCCTGGAAACAACGATGCTCGGTTTATGCTTCGAGACGCAGCGATCACGGTGGTAGGTGCGGTGGAGAAGGGAAAGCCAGCGTGCAGAGGACAGTTTCTCGTTGCTCTACGTGAGGCAAGGGGAAGGTTCAGCCCAGCAGTGGCTGTTGCTCCTGGAGCCTTTTTCTTTGGGAGCAGCTGCTGCAAGCGGGCAACGGAGCTGCGAGAGTGCCTAATGGGTGGGACGGCACGTCTATCTGCGAAGGAAGCTGCCTAGCCGCAGTGTGTTGTGCTCAGTTTCCAGGCTGCTTCGAGAGGGGGCACCTTGAAGAACGCCTTCTTTCTCGACGCGTCCTTCTGGGTGCGCTCAAGCTGCGTGGACTCTGCAACACGGCAGGGTGCAAGCAACTGTTTCTGGCCAGGTTGTGTGATGATGGAGTGCAAGGGCTGCGCCTTACTCGCGGAAGCTGCCGGAGCATTCTCATCAGCTGAATGCGCTTGTGAAGCAGCTCTCTGCTGGACTTTGGAAGCCGGCACGCTGAGCCCCTTAGAATGCCTGCCCGCTGCCCGGCTGCTGCGTTCTTCGCCTTCTGTGCTCTGGATGGCGAACTGAAGCCCAGCGATGGCTTTGAGCTGTCCCGCTCTTCAGCGCGTGTATAACTGCACGCATCCACAGTGCTCTGTGCACGGATTTTCCTCAGCTCGAGGTGCAATCATTTTCTTGCTGGTTTACAGTGTCCAAAGCGTCCGTGGAGCTCTCGCTCGGCCAAATGCGTCAAGAGAGAAGCCCTTGCTGGATTCGCCTTTCGCTGGCCAAGACTTTCAACACAGCACCACAATCCGGGCGACGACGAGGAGGAAAGGGGGAACATCTTTTCGTCCTGGCACGTTCTTCTGTGCGGGACGTCTATCCGCATCTTCGCTCTCTGCAGGGCTGGAAGGTGCGCGGTGGTACTCGGAAGCGAGAAGAAGGCTGCAGAGAGCACCGCGCTCTGCCGGCGCTGTGCAGGCTGTACAGGCAAGAAGCCTAGCCCTGGAATGTGGTGCAAATACAAGCTTCCACGCATCGGGGGCAAGCTCTGGGTAAGCTCGCTGACCTAAAAGTGTTCTGTGGGCGAGACGCAGCCGAGAAGCTCTCCCTTAAGGTTCAGGCTACCACGCAGACGGAAGGTGCCGCCACCTAGCGCTGCGAGGGAAAGTGCATAGCCCAGGCGTGTTTCGGCAGAAGCAGCAGCCTGGAGGCTTTCGCTGCCGGCACCGTGCTCTCTGGGCGAGAAGCAGACGACCGTTCGTCTGCAGCGAAACGAAAGCGCGACGTGGTACGAAGGGGCAGAAGAACGAAGGCGCAGAGCACCACCGGGCTGCCGTGCGACTCGCACAGGCTGCAAGAGGAAGCGTGCCTGCCACTCGCTCGTTCGCGGATTCACTTTAGCAGTCGGAAACAGAAAGCTCGACTTGCGGCTACTTGTGCTGCTGCCTAGTTCTCTTCCAGTAGCCCCTGGAAACAACGATGCTCGGTTTATGCTTCGAGACGCAGCGATCACGGTGGTAGGTGCGGTGGAGAAGGGAAAGCCAGCGTGCAGAGGACAGTTTCTCGTTGCTCTACGTGAGGCAAGGGGAAGGTTCAGCCCAGCAGTGGCTGTTGCTCCTGGAGCCTTTTTCTTTGGGAGCAGCTGCTGCAAGCGGGCAACGGAGCTGCGAGAGTGCCTAATGGGTGGGACGGCACATCTATCTGCGAAGGAAGCTGCCTAGCCACAGTGTGTTGTGCTCAGTTTCCAGGCTGCTTCGAGAGGGGGCACCTTGAAGAACGCCTTCTTTCTCGACGCGTCCTTCTGGGTGCGCTCAAGCTGCGTGGACTCTGCAACACGGCAGGGTGCAAGCAACTGTTTCTGGCCAGGTTGTGTGATGATGGAGTGCAAGGGCTGCGCCTTACTCGCGGAAGCTGCCGGAGCATTCTCATCAGCTGAATGCGCTTGTGAAGCAGCTCTCTGCTGGACTTTGGAAGCCGGCACGCTGAGCCCCTTAGAATGCCTGCCCGCTGCCCGGCTGCTGCGTTCTTCGCCTTCTGTGCTCTGGATGGCGAACTGAAGCCCAGCGATGGCTTTGAGCTGTCCCGCTCTTCAGCGCGTGTATAACTGCACGCATCCACAGTGCTCTGTGCACGGATTTTCCTCAGCTCGAGGTGCAATCATTTTCTTGCTGGTTTACAGTGTCCAAAGCGTCCGTGGAGCTCTCGCTCGGCCAAATGCGTCAAGAGAGAAGCCCTTGCTGGATTCGCCTTTCGCTGGCCAAGACTTTCAACACAGCACCACAATCCGGGCGACGACGAGGAGGAAAGGGGGAACATCTTTTCGTCCTGGCACGTTCTTCTGTGCGGGACGTCTATCCGCATCTTCGCTCTCTGCAGGGCTGGAAGGTGCGCGGTGGTACTCGGAAGCGAGAAGAAGGCTGCAGAGAGCACCGCGCTCTGCCGGCGCTGTGCAGGCTGTACAGGCAAGAAGCCTAGCCCTGGAATGTGGTGCAAATACAAGCTTCCACGCATCGGGGGCAAGCTCTGGGTAAGCTCGCTGACCTAAAAGTGTTCTGTGGGCGAGACGCAGCCGAGAAGCTCTCCCTTAAGGTTCAGGCTACCACGCAGACGGAAGGTGCCGCCACCTAGCGCTGCGAGGGAAAGTGCATAGCCCAGGCGTGTTTCGGCAGAAGCAGCAGCCTGGAGGCTTTCGCTGCCGGCACCGTGCTCTCTGGGCGAGAAGCAGACGACCGTTCGTCTGCAGCGAAACGAAAGCGCGACGTGGTACGAAGGGGCAGAAGAACGAAGGCGCAGAGCACCACCGGGCTGCCGTGCGACTCGCACAGGCTGCAAGAGGAAGCGTGCCTGCCACTTGCTCGTTCGCGGATTCACTTTAGCAGTCGGAAACAGAAAGCTCGACTTGCGGCTACTTGTGCTGCTGCCTAGTTCTCTTCCAGTAGCCCCTGGAAACAACGATGCTCGGTTTATGCTTCGAGACGCAGCGATCACGGTGGTAGGTGCGGTGGAGAAGGGAAAGCCAGCGTGCAGAGGACAGTTTCTCGTTGCTCTACGTGAGGCAAGGGGAAGGTTCAGCCCAGCAGTGGCTGTTGCTCCTGGAGCCTTTTTCTTTGGGAGCAGCTGCTGCAAGCGGGCAACGGAGCTGCGAGAGTGCCTAATGGGTGGGACGGCACGTCTATCTGCGAAGGAAGCTGCCTAGCCGCAGTGTGTTGTGCTCAGTTTCCAGGCTGCTTCGAGAGGGGGCACCTTGAAGAACGCCTTCTTTCTCGACGCGTCCTTCTGGGTGCGCTCAAGCTGCGTGGACTCTGCAACACGGCAGGGTGCAAGCAACTGTTTCTGGCCAGGTTGTGTGATGATGGAGTGCAAGGGCTGCGCCTTACTCGCGGAAGCTGCCGGAGCATTCTCATCAGCTGAATGCGCTTGTGAAGCAGCTCTCTGCTGGACTTTGGAAGCCGGCACGCTGAGCCCCTTAGAATGCCTGCCCGCTGCCCGGCTGCTGCGTTCTTCGCCTTCTGTGCTCTGGATGGCGAACTGAAGCCCAGCGATGGCTTTGAGCTGTCCCGCTCTTCAGCGCGTGTATAACTGCACGCATCCACAGTGCTCTGTGCACGGATTTTCCTCAGCTCGAGGTGCAATCATTTTCTTGCTGGTTTACAGTGTCCAAAGCGTCCGTGGAGCTCTCGCTCGGCCAAATGCGTCAAGAGAGAAGCCCTTGCTGGATTCGCCTTTCGCTGGCCAAGACTTTCAACACAGCACCACAATCCGGGCGACGACGAGGAGGAAAGGGGGAACATCTTTTCGTCCTGGCACGTTCTTCTGTGCGGGACGTCTATCCGCATCTTCGCTCTCTGCAGGGCTGGAAGGTGCGCGGTGGTACTCGGAAGCGAGAAGAAGGCTGCAGAGAGCACCGCGCTCTGCCGGCGCTGTGCAGGCTGTACAGGCAAGAAGCCTAGCCCTGGAATGTGGTGCAAATACAAGCTTCCACGCATCGGGGGCAAGCTCTGGGTAAGCTCGCTGACCTAAAAGTGTTCTGTGGGCGAGACGCAGCCGAGAAGCTCTCCCTTAAGGTTCAGGCTACCACGCAGACGGAAGGTGCCGCTACCTAGCGCTGCGAGGGAAAGTGCATAGCCCAGGCGTGTTTCGGCAGAAGCAGAAGCCTGGAGGCTTTCGCTGCCGGCACCGTGCTCTCTGGGCGAGAAGCAGACGACCGTTCGTCTGCAGCGAAACGAAAGCGCGACGTGGTACGAAGGGGCAGAAGAACGAAGGCGCAGAGCACCACCGGGCTGCCGTGCGACTCGCACAGGCTGCAAGAGGAAGCGTGCCTGCCACTCGCTCGTTCGCGGATTCACTTTAGCAGTCGGAAACAGAAAGCTCGACTTGCGGCTACTTGTGCTGCTGCCTAGTTCTCTTCCAGTAGCCCCTGGAAACAACGATGCTCGGTTTATGCTTCGAGACGCAGCGATCACGGTGGTAGGTGCGGTGGAGAAGGGAAAGCCAGCGTGCAGAGGACAGTTTCTCGTTGCTCTACGTGAGGCAAGGGGAAGGTTCAGCCCAGCAGTGGCTGTTGCTCCTGGAGCCTTTTTCTTTGGGAGCAGCTGCTGCAAGCGGGCAACGGAGCTGCGAGAGTGCCTAATGGGTGGGACGGCACGTCTATCTGCGAAGGAAGCTGCCTAGCCGCAGTGTGTTGTGCTCAGTTTCCAGGCTGCTTCGAGAGGGGGCACCTTGAAGAACGCCTTCTTTCTCGACGCGTCCTTCTGGGTGCGCTCAAGCTGCGTGGACTCTGCAACACGGCAGGGTGCAAGCAACTGTTTCTGGCCAGGTTGTGTGATGATGGAGTGCAAGGGCTGCGCCTTACTCGCGGAAGCTGCCGGAGCATTCTCATCAGCTGAATGCGCTTGTGAAGCAGCTCTCTGCTGGACTTTGGAAGCCGGCACGCTGAGCCCCTTAGAATGCCTGCCCGCTGCCCGGCTGCTGCGTTCTTCACCTTCTGTGCTCTGGATGGCGAACTGAAGCCCAGCGATGGCTTTGAGCTGTCCCGCTCTTCAGCGCGTGTATAACTGCACGCATCCACAGTGCTCTGTGCACGGATTTTCCTCAGCTCGAGGTGCAATCATTTTCTTGCTGGTTTACAGTGTCCAAAGCGTCCGTGGAGCTCTCGCTCGGCCAAATGCGTCAAGAGAGAAGCCCTTGCTGGATTCACCTTTCGCTGGCCAAGACTTTCAACACAGCACCACAATCCGGGCGACGACGAGGAGGAAAGGGGGAACATCTTTTCGTCCTGGCACGTTCTTCTGTGCGGGACGTCTATCCGCATCTTCGCTCTCTGCAGGGCTGGAAGGTGCGCGGTGGTACTCGGAAGCGAGAAGAAGGCTGCAGAGAGCACCGCGCTCTGCCGGCGCTGTGCAGGCTGTACAGGCAAGAAGCCTAGCCCTGGAATGTGGTGCAAATACAAGCTTCCACGCATCGGGGGCAAGCTCTGGGTAAGCTCGCTGACCTAAAAGTGTTCTGTGGGCGAGACGCAGCCGAGAAGCTCTCCCTTAAGGTTCAGGCTACCACGCAGACGGAAGGTGCCGCCACCTAGCGCTGCGAGGGAAAGTGCATAGCCCAGGCGTGTTTCGGCAGAAGCAGCAGCCTGGAGGCTTTCGCTGCCGGCACCGTGCTCTCTGGGCGAGAAGCAGACGACCGTTCGTCTGCAGCGAAACGAAAGCGCGACGTGGTACGAAGGGGTGATGCTTCAGGCATCTCACCTTGTAATACATCCTAAAGACATGTTTGTGGTTTTCTCTGTGGTGTTGAGTCTGGTCAGTGTCTGTAGAAAGATACTGAGCTGAAGTTCTAGTGAGAAGGACAATTTTAGTGATACTGCAAACCAAAGAGACCCATCATTTCCCAGCGGAAAAAAAAAAAAAAACAATGGAGGAATTGTCCTGCATATCTTCTCTTTTGGGAATGGGGATGACACAAAATAAGTAACTATTTAGCTCACAAAACTGGAAGGATCTCTTTCTCTATACTATTGGTCTAATGTAGGAACCAGTGAATGTGGATTGTCACTTGATACTTCATTTCAGTGCAAACCTGAAGAGTTCAAATCCTCAACAAATTGAGCTCTAAGTACTTCCTCTGGACAGACTTGGCTGCTGTTCCCAGAAACCTCTTCCTTCTCTTCTCTCATTGTTATTGAACTTGCTTTCACAGTGTAAACCCATGAGATGAAGTAAAATGTGTGGCCAGAGACCAGAAGACTCTTAGGTTTTACAAGGCTCCTTGGCATCAATTCCAGCTCCCAAGTTATTGCTTTTCACTCTTTCAGTAATATGAAAAGTGAGTCCAAAAAGGCCAAGGGAGAGTCAAGACAACGTCCGAACTTTCAAAAACAGGCCATTTGTCTAAGTATTTAGAAATGAGCACTGAAGCAGACAGTCACTTACTGAGAACAGGTAACCAAGAATTTTATTTCATGGAATCATGGCACCATAGAAGAGTTTTGGTTGGAAGGGATCTTAAAGTTCATCTTGTTCCACCTCCTGCCATGGGCAGGGACACCTTCCACTAGACCAGGTTGCTCCAAACACCATCCAACCTAGCCTTGAACACTTCCAGGGATAGGGCAGCCACAGCTTCTCTGGGAAACCTGTGCCAGGGCCTCAGCACCCTCCCAGCCAAGAATTTCTTCCCAATCTCTAATTTAAATCTACCCTCCTTCAATTTAAAGGATTCATCCTATCACTGCACACCCTTGTCACAAGTCCCTCTCTAGGCTTCTTGTATTCCAGTAAAACCAATTACTACAATCTTTGAATCCCTTTGATAGTCTTTCAGTGCCACCATTTCCCAGAGTAGCTGAAGTACTCAGAAATCTGAAATTATATGAAAGAAGACATTTTAATGGCACCTGATTTTAAAGGCACTGTCCATAAACACACAGGTAGGGGCAGGAGGCTGCAAATTAACCAGCTGAAACCTGAGGCATCCATCACCAGCATCATTATAAAATCTGGATACATTTGCCAGTGACAGATGCTCTCCCTTCTGGTTTTCCTTGCACATCCCTAGTTGTTCTGAACATGTTCAGATTAACACAAAGAAGGTGGCTGTTATTTAAATGCAGGTGGCTCTCTGCAGACAACTCCATAGGGCCAGCTGAAGGCTGCCAAGCAGCAATTTAGCATTATCTCTGTTTTCACAGAAGGACCTAAGTGGCTTGGAAAGCATAGAAGAAGGAAATGTTTTCTCCATGAGATACTATGGGCTGCGTACCATCAGCATCCTTCCTCAGCAGCTGAGCTTGATAAATGTCATCAGCAGCCTGGGAGTCCTTTTGGGCTGCCACTGTCAAGAATGACTCTAAAGCAATCATGCAGGGACAAAACCCGTGCTCCAGAATCCCACTGGTCACACTACAATGAGTCCTTATGTGACTGGGCTGCAAGACTGAATTCTTCAGAATAAATTCAATTTCAGCTGCTTATTGGGTGTCTTGGTTTGAAAGACAGGTGTCTGCTAAGGAAGGCAGAAGCCTCTCTTGGAATGGCAGATGCAACCCTCCTTCCCTCTGAGTTATTATAATTTTGAGATCAAGGGGGCTTTTAGGCAAAGATGTGAGAAATAGGAATAACAGTTCTTTACTTTTATATATATAACCAGTCAAACAAACAACAATAACTATGGCAGTAACAGCAAACAATCACAAACCCAGTCCCAGTCTTCTTGGCTGTCAGGCCCTTTCCCCTTGGGTGCAGTTCTGCTTGCAGCCGGCAGGGGCGCTGGCGGCTCCCGGTGAGCAGGGCAGGTGCGATGGTTTTCCCACAGCTGCAGGGGGTGCTCTGGAGCGAGCTCGGGGAGCACACGGCACCGGTGGCCTGGGATCCCAGGGGAGGGATGGAACAAAGGCTTCACAAACCCCTGGGCAGCTGGCCCTGGTGTCTGGCCGGACCCTCGGGAACAGCAGGCTGGAATGGCAGGCTGGAACGGCAGGGACGGGCACAAATCCAGAGTGGCAGACGCGATGTATCCAAACGGGGTACCCCCCAGAGGTCTAGGCAGGCAGGGCAAGCATGGCTACAACGTAGCGAAGTCTTGAAGCAGCGGCAGGGCAGGGAGGCCATGGCCCAGCTCCAAGCAGGGCAGGGAAGGCCTGCTTGGGATCCCGGTGTTTTCTCCAGCAGAAAGAAAAACAGCTTCCTCTCTCTCTGGATGCTGAGACTCAAACTGACCCCACACTCAGGTGAAACAAAAGAGTAGCCAGGCGCACCCCACCTTCAGTGGGTAGCTCTTTGTTTTCTTAAGTACCCAGCGATCTGTAGTCTTAGTAACAGTATGGGGAAAATTCCTTTAACAGAAAAAAAACTAGAACTCCAAAAAAAACCCCAGCATTGGGAATCAGCAAATCTAGTGATCTAGTCTTTAGTAAACTATCCAGTCGTAGCATATGTACTTGTGTTGGTTTTGCACAGCCTGGTTTTTGGTAGTGGGGAGCCACAGAGGTGGCTGGCCTCTGTGAGAAGCTGTTGGAAGCTTCCCCTGTGTCCAGCAGAGCCAATCCCTGATGGCTCTGAAGATGGACATGCCACTGGCCAAGGCTGGGCCAATTAGAGATGGTGGTAACGCCTCTGTGATAACACACAAGAAGAAAATCAAAACAAAGTGCACACAGTTTTTCTTCCAGCCAGAGAAGAAGAGGAGGTGAGAACATGCGAGGGAAAACAACATGGCAGACACCAAGGTCAGTGGAGAAGGAGGCGGAGGAAGTGCTCCAGACACTGGAGCCGAGATTCCTCTGCAGGCCGTGGTGCAGACCATGGTGAAGCAGCTGTCCCCCTGCAGCCCATGGGGATCCACAGGAGATGAAGAGATCCACCCACAGGCCGTGGGGAGCGGTGTGGGTGCCTGCAGGAGGCTGTGATCCACTGGGAGACCTGGTGGAGAGAGGGGGCCCCTGCTTCCAGGCTGGAGCAGCCTGTCCATGGAGGACTGCACCCCGTGGAAAGAGAGAGCCACGGCACGGCAGTTTTGGGAGGGCTGTGTGCCCGTGGGAGGGACTCACGCTGCAGCAGGTGCAGTGTGGCTGCTGCTCATGAGAGTGGGCCCACGCCGGGGAAGTTCCTGGAGAACTGTCTCCCCTGGGAGGGACCCCATGGCCTCACACGGAAAGACTCCTCTCCCAGAGCAGTGGAAGGAAATCTCAGTGATGAACTGACCAAGCCCCCATGTCCTGTCTCCCTGCTCCCTGGACTGTCTCCCAGCTGCCGCTGGGAAGGAGGGAAGGGATGGGGGAAAAAGGTGTTTTAAGGGCTTATTTTACTTCTCATTATCCTCCTCTGAGTCTGTTAGTAATAAATTCACTTTGCAACTTGAAGTTGAGCCCATTTTGCCCTTTGAGAGTTTTTCTCCCAGTCCTTAACTCATTAGCCCTTTGTTAATTTTTTTTCTCTCCTCAGCCCAGGTGTGGCAGGGGAGGGTGAGCGAGCAACTCTCGTAGGTGCCTGGCGTTGGGCAAGTGTCAAATTTAAAACCTAAAATAATCCTCATTTACCTGACTTTTCAGTAGGAAAAAAAGTAAATTAATTACATTGCTTGTCTGCTAGAATATACTAAATTTCCAGACAGAAATGGTGCATGCTCTTACATATACTGTTCTTCAACTTGATATTTTTAGCCTAGTTTCTAAAAGGAAAACAATTTTTTAAACCCTGTAAACGTCTTGGGCTATTTGCGTGATCTTACCAAGCTTCCACTAGAATCTTTGAACCAACTGGCCAATTTCATACAAATATGGGGAAGATGGGTCCTGCAGAGCCACAAGAGACAAACTCTTGAAGTTCACCTTGCTAGAGCACACAGCTGGATGTGGGCTTACCCTTTATCAGACAGAGAAACAACATGGGTGAGGTCCCCTTGGAAACACAAGTGAAGATGAAATGAAGCTTCTTTGGCTCTGCTAGTCCCAAACCAATTTAATTCTTCTGTCACACCAGCAGTCCCCACCTCCATTCCCATTTCCTACCCCAATCCTGTGTGATCACAGAGACAGATTGGCACTTTGCAAAAAAACTAAGAGAATCACTAGTAATTTTTCATCCATAATGGGATACGGGCACAGTTTATTCCTAAAAGTAAAAGTAAATAAACTCAGGAAAGAGCTAGAGATGTCAAACACAGACCTGGTTGCTCCAAGCCCTGTCCAACCTGCGCTTGAACACGTCCAGGGATGGGACAGCCACAGCTTCTCTGGGAAACCTGTGCCAGGGCCTCTCCACCCTCACAGCAAGGAATTTCTTCCCAGTATTCCATCAAACCCTGCCCTCTGTCAGTAGGAAGCCATTCCCCCTTGTCCTGTCTCTCCAGGCCCTTGTCCAAAGTCCCTCTCCAGCTCTCTTAGAGCTCCTTTAGGAACTGACAGGGGGTCTAAGGTCTCCCTGGAGCCTTCTCTTCTCCAGGCTGAGCATCCCTAGCTCTCCCAGCCTGTCTCCAGAGCAGAGGGGCTCCAGCCCTCAGAGCATCTCTGTGGCCTCTTCTGGATTTGCTCCAGCAGTTCCATGTCCTTCTGATGTTGGGCCCCAGAGTTGGAGGCAGCACTGCAGGTGGGTTGTCACCAGAACAGAACAGAGGGGCAGAACCCCTTCCCTGACCTTCCTGCCCACGCTGTGGGATCAGCCCAGGACACAGCTGGCTTTCTGGGCTGCCATCACACATGGCCTGGTCAGGTCAAGCTTGGAAGTGGGATCAGTGCACATTGCTGCAGATGAGGAGAGGGCTCCAGGATTCTTGGTTGGCTAGGGACACTGTTGGACTCACTTTGCTCTTTATGCAAAACACCATGAAGCTATTAATCATAGATATTCATATGACCCCCATTTCTGGAATATTTTCTACTCAGTTGATTTATTTGTTTACATAAAATCTCTGTGATATAAGGCCCAGTTATCAAATATCTGAAGGAATTATGACCTCCATGTGACCTGGTCACATGAAAAATTTGCAGTGAAACAGGCACGCTGTCAAGGTCTCCCAAACCCCTGCCTAGTGCAGTAAAACAATGTCTCTAGTCCAGTATACTTACAGATCTGACATGATGAGAGACAGCAGAAACAAGACAAATAATACTTAAAGAGAAGGGTAACGGGTGAGTTAGTTTGGGGTAAATGAATGTTCAGTTCATAAAAACTAAGAAGACAGCCCCTCCTAACATGAATATCAATTTGGATTCATGCTTTGTCAGCAGTGGACAAGGAAGGATCACTGGCAGAGGAAGAATCTGAGAAATTCATTCCGTGTGGCTTTGGTTATTTAAGCAACTTCTTCTCCCTGACAGCACTGTCTCCTCTCGCAGTGACAGCAGTGTTTGAATGGCTCCACTTCACATCTTCCTCTTCACACCAACACACCTAAGATGACTCCTCTGCAGAAAAGAAGGTGGGAACTGGTTGGTGACAGGAGTGTGAGTGTAAGGAAGGTGCATAGGTGAGTAACATCCATTCAAATTATTAAATATCCAAAGCTGACTCAGAAACCTACCTCCCATGTTGATCTAATTACCAAAAAAAAAAAAAAAAATTAATCTCTTTATTTTCAGCAAATCAGTATTTCCTGAAGTATTGTGATACCTGAGCTGGGCTAACCAGAGCTCCACTAGGATTTTCATTTACAGACAATTTAGTAATATCATATTACATGTAAGAGTTGTGCTAGATCAGATAAAAATGTGTCTTGCATTCCTTGCTTGTCACAGAGCTGCTGCACAGTACATGTTTCAATGTGCTAAAGACATAAAGAGCTATGAGTATGCAGCTTTGGAATTTATTTTAGGGGTATTTGGATATATCATTGACTTCACTACTTCTCCTGGGCTGAGAAAAAATTTGGAAAGAGAACTATAAAATAGTTGGTATTTTTTATTCAACAATAATCCTGAATAATAAAAAAATACAAATTTTTAGAACAAAAAGCCACAATCTGTTGTGGGGAAAAAAAATATACCTTTTTAACCCTCTCAGCATTAAATTGAAGACAGATTAAGACAAAGTTTTGTGGTTACATATCATCAAACTAAAATATTTCATCTTAAAAACAGAGTTCCATTCTACCTGAATGAACCATTCAGGAAAACAATGCAATTCACACATAATTTTCCCAATTTAGAGAAACTTTCAGCTGAGAATCTTGGATTAATGCTGTCTATATGTCTGTACCACTACCACCCTGATTCAACTCACTTTCATAATAAAGACAAATTAGATCTTTCTTTTGTTTTGTTTGGCTTTTTGAACTTACTACATTGCTCATCTGATTTAGAGTGAAGGCAGAGTGGAGCAGTGAGTAAATCTTGTTTAGGGCTGGGGTTCTTTGCTTACTTTTAGATAAGTAACAAGTGTTACAGCAGCAGGGTGAGGGGGGAAAACATTTTTGGTATGTGAACAACTTGCGATTACTTTCCCATGGCAAATTAAAATGTGTGTTTCATTACAGAGCAGTCACCTTAGACCTGACATTCCTACATTTCCTTCCTGTATTAAAAAAATTGCTAAGAACAAAAACCCCTATCTAGGAAAAATATGGCAGTGACAATTTCTCACTCAGTATGCAAAGTGGGCAAATAAACTTTGGTTTCCACACAGGTGATATTTGAGGTAAATGCAAAATGATTTTGTATGTGCAAAATTCCTGGAGTTATTGAGATATGTGTGTGTGCTTCAGAACAGACTTCCCATATGCTGCAATTAAATCTTCAAAAGTTGTTCTGGAAAGTTATACCACATTTGGAGCAGGTTTGCTCTGGAGAGAGGCTGGGAGAGCTGGGGCTGCTCAGCCTGGAGAAGAGAAGGCTCCAGGGAGACCTTAGAGCCCCTGCTAGGGCCTAAAGGGGCTCCAGGAGAGCTGGAGAGGGACTTTGGACAAAGGCCTGGAGGGACAGGACAAGGGGGAATGGCTTCCTACTGACAGAGGGCAGGGTTTGATGGAATACTGGGAAGAAATTCCTTGCTGTGAGGGTGGAGAGGCCCTGGCACAGGTTTCCCAGAGAAGCTGTGGCTGTCCCATCCTTGGAAATGTTTAAGGCCAGGTTGGATGTGGCTTGGAGCAACCTGGTCTAGTGGAAGGTGTCCCTCCATGGCGGGGGGTGGAAGAGGATTATCTTTATGGTCTCTTCCAACCCAAAATAGTCTGGGATTCAGTGATTCAACTGCAGGTTCCTGGTTTCCAGTCTCCTTGCACCATGGGCAGAGCACAGGGTGAAGTGCCTACAAAGACCAGAGACCTGTATGACACCAAAGCAGGCTATACTCAGCAAGGCCATTCATGCAGATTAGGGAGTGGCACATAATGATACAAATCAACATTTTAAAAGCTGAGAACCAGAGCAGAGAGAATAAGGAGACACACCAGTGTAAAGCCTAGAACATTTTTTCATCAGTTTGAGATGTATAAGGTCACCTTTTCCCCAAAGCATAGTTCCCTGCACAGACAAGGTTGCAGGAGGAAAGCACAAATCTTTCCTTAATATTTGAAGAACATTGGTATTTTAAGAAAAGTGAAGAGGAACTTGCCGCTTATCTACATTTGGGTTCCATAAAAGCATCATTTTAGGATGAGAGGGAAAACAGAATGCTAGGTGAGAAAACTTAAGGGTTTGTTTATTTAAACAGTAAACCTAACCCAACACATTTTGCAAATATATCCTGGTCAGAATAGAAAAAAGTCTTGTAAAGATTAGAAGCAATGACTGATCAATACATGCCCTGGGGTGACTGTATGATACTGTATTCCCCATCATTTGCCCTATGCCAGACATGAATCCTGTGCCTTCCTGTGTCTTTAAGCTGTTTCTCACGAGAGGACTAAGAGAAGCCAGGCAAATTCTTCAGATCGTTTTTGTGTTCAAGGACACATATACTCCCCTGTGTTCCAGTTGCTATGGAGCCAAGGAAAGCACCTTCCTGCTTTTTCCCAGCTCTCCGCTCTCTGCAGCAGGGAAGAGAGTGGCATTCTCTTGCTTTTTTGCTAGCTTCTTGTTCGTTAGCTAAAGCACAGAGTTTCCTGGGACTTTGGCTTCTTCTTCTCTTCTGGACTGTTCAGCAACACCAGAACATCAACGGGAGGCCTTACACCCCAGCCACATTGAACCCCAGCTCCAGAGAGAGAGAGAGAGCCAGACCTACAGAACTTTGAAAATCTTCCCAGGTCTTCTCCTCAGCGAGAGGTTTTAACATTATTCTTTTTCCGTGCCTGCTTGCACTTTGCTTGTTAAATAAATAGGTTTTTTTCACTTTCCTCCAAGGAATTTCTTTCCGAACCTGGTGGGGGAGGGGTAGCTGAAACCTGCCTTTTATCAGAGGATGTTTCTTCCAATTTGTCTCAAACCAAGACAACACGTAAACTGAAATTGAGAAGAGAAGGTTACTTTGTAGACAAACAAAATGGAGGACTGTTGGTCTGAATTTGGGAAGGGGAAATGAAAAGGCGTAAAATAGGAAAAAATAACAGCACATGTACTATTTAATAGCAGAAACATAGTATAGTCTGATTTTTCTAATCTCCAATGCACCGTTAAAATGAGTGGATATATCAAAAAGGCAAATTTTGAAATTGTTTAGAAAAATTTAAAATTCGAAGTATTTACAGAAAGCCACCTGGGGAATGACATGAGATACCAAGGTAGCTAAACAAGGACAGCCCCAGTGCTCTATTCAGAGAAAATGGAGATTTTCAAAATGTGTGCTTTTTCCTGCCTTTGACTGTGCATGCCCAGATTGACATCACTTTCAAGTTCCTTTCCACAGAGATGGGTAGTGCTAAACAATTTCTAAAACCCACAGCCTTTAATACACCTCCAGACAGAAAATGTAAAACACAGGCAGCTAAGAACACTGACCTTCAAAACATGTGATCTTAGAAGGCAGGAAGTTGGGCACAAAACTATGGGCCAGGCAGGCACAGAAAAATAGCACCTAGACCTGGAAAAAGACCTGTCCTCCTTGTAGTTCTTTGCATATCAGTCAGTTCTGGAAGAAAAGAAGATGGGTGAGACTTGAAGGACCACACCAGAAAGGTGTTCAGGAGCTTATGCATAACTTGGAGATGCAAATAGGAGAGAAAATGGCTCTGTCTGCATTTTCAGCACTTTTTTTCCTTCAAGTTTCCCAGGAGGAATGCTGCACTCTCAGAGGGGAAACTGCATCCAGGTTCTAGCTGTATTGTCCTGCCTGAAGGGTGCAAAGAATCAGGATTAGACTTGTGAATCTGCTCCATTATCCCTGTTGCTAGAGTAAGAATGTGAAACAGTCTGGAAAATACAGGAACACCTGATGTTAAATTATATGTATCACAAGTACTTTCAAACCCAGCTTTTACGATCACACAGAAGGGTGCCTTTATCTATGCCAAAACCCACATCGAAGCCACAGGTTTCTCAATAAACACATCTTTTGCAACAGTGAAATACTGTGGAACTAAGGTTTGTAAGAGCAGCTAAAGGAAGACAGCTCTTCTCACCTGGCAAGCTTTCTGCCATCTCTGCAGCTCCTGCCTTATGCATGACACTGGTTTGGACAGTGCAGTTTTGTACTATGAACTTGAAATGTCTCAAAGTTAATGCTCAATTGCACACTTCCACCTAATCTTTCCAGAGTGAAGTAGAAACTAATACTTAGCACGTGTTTAGGCTCAGGTCTTTTCCTAATTAAATGGTTGTGTGCTTGGACATTAGGGTACAGGGTTTCAGGAGGAGCTGTGGGGACAAAGTCTTCCAGGAATAAGCTGTGTGCCCTTCACTCTGGGCACGTTTCTTCTTAAAGCATTGCTCAGCAATGTTGACATCCACAAGACAAAGAAGTAACTTCATTTGGCTTTGTATATTTTATATATATACATACACACAAAAAAAAAATTAACCAAAAGATGACTTACAAGCGCTTATTCACTAGGCAGAGAGTTTTCCAGGGTATAAAGACTTCTATCAGTGTGGTTCCTGGCATACATAGCTTTCCATTACTTTTTTTATTAAAAAGGGAATTAAACCCATGTTTTTCTCATTTGACTTCGTACATTCATGATGTCCAAACAACGCCAACAGTGATATCATCTGTCTCTTCCCTCCAGGGAGGAATTCATGCCAAACTGTGATACTCCTGCTTATTCCTAGAGTAGACTCACACCAAAGCAAAGCCAGCAAACCTCACTCCCTGGTGGGGAAATACATGTCACAGCATAGTCTACTTCCTACTGTACCTCCTACAAATCCCGCCCTCTTCTTAAGAGCTGTTCAACACTATAAATTAAGAGTTAAGGCTTGAATCCTGTTAAGCTTGATCTCTGCAGGCAGATACCCAAGGCTGTTCTTTGGCAGGATGTGCTCACCAGTAAGGATGTGCCCATATAGATCCTACTTCTCCCTTGTTATAAACATATATTATAATATTGGCTTCTCGCAAGTATAAAGGTAGATATAATGTTAGAAATGCTTTTTGCTGTGTGGATGTAGTTTTCTCTTGTTTTAGCAAGAATGTTAGCAAGTGTGAGCAAGTAAGATAACCTCCAAGCGAACAGAGGATGAGGCCCAAGAAGCTGCTAATCAACACTTTGTTCCAGAGAACAAAAGGGCCCAAAGGCTACTCCGCCTGGAGAATGGGCGGCCAGGAGAGTCCGAGAGCCATTATCACCGCTCTGCCCGGGGGCGGGGGGGGGTGGGCAAAGAGGCCAAAGCTGCAATCAGCCCTGACTGTCTGGAGAATTAAGAGATCCACCCTAATACGCATGCTCTAAAAAGGCGGAACCAAGGAGTGGCCATGCAGAACAGCTCCTGGAAAAGTTTGAATATGCATAAAGAACAGACAGTAAAAATGGTATAAAAAGGACTATCCCCAAGCATCAGGTGTGCTCTTGGCAGAGCGCCAAGGAACCGGGCCATTACCTCTTTGCTTTATTTTATGTGTCTCTTATTGTCTTTTGAATCACGCCGCAACCGGGCCAGGAGACACTTCAGAGACAGTCAGAGAAGTGGGTATTTGCTTTATTCGGCGCGCCGGGTGTGTGGGGATTGCTCCTCCAAACATACACACCCTGGTGCTCTCTACAACACAGTATTAAGGGTTAAATTATGAATATTCATCACATTCCTTGGGACAGGTGTGGTTATACAAATTATTCCTTGGAATTCATTAGCATATGGGCCACGCATGCTCTGTGTGTCCTGGTGGTCGTGCTGAGGAAGACCTCTCCTCTTCCTCGGGGGTCTTTCTGATGAAGACCAGTAGTCATCCTCCCAGTGAACTTTTCACCTTTCTTCCTGGGCATGCATAGTCCTTTGAGGAATGATTCAGCAGTCTCTGAGATGATCCTTGTCCCCTCTGTCTTGACAAGATTAGGGTGAATTCGGCTTCTCAGGCTTTGTAATTAACATCTTCTGTCTGAACGAACATTTGCTGCCTCCCAATAGTTAACTTGTGCTTACATGAGTTAGTTATTGACTGCCCCTTCTTCACTTAAACCCTTTAAATTCTCACAGGAGAGTGAACCTCGTTTTTCCCACCCTGAATACTCTTTCCAGGATATGTACAACATGTAGCATAACTGTGCTGCTGTCTTTGAAATGGCCTCTGACCTAATAAACCAGATGATTTGCCTTTAACTTTTTAAGTACCCCAGCTCAGGAAGGAGGTCAAGTGTGCCTTTAACTAGCTGCCTGTGTGATGGTGGATCTGCTGGGATGGGCACAGGTCCAAACTCTCCAGCACCATCAGCCTCCTTGCAGCTCCCTCTCCTCCATGCTTTGTGTGAGATTTCCCTTAAGTCAGCAGCACAAAGCCCTCTGGCCCAAGCCTGCTCAGCCTGACACCACCGCAGGTGGAGATGGAGAAGACCAGGACTCCATTTGGGCTTAGTTCTGATGTAGAATTCACACCAGCTTCCAGCATCACACTACCAATGAAATGGTGCTCTTGATGTCTCTCACGTATCTCCCCATCTCTCTCCCACTTCCCTAATGACTCAAACCCATTTCAGTAGTTCCCAAGTATCCTTCCTTCACCAAGACAGCAAGTGCTTACTGTACAGAAATGTCTGTGTACACCAGGAGCTTCCAGGAAATGCTTCACTAGGAAACAGCTATGAAGACTGAAGCGCTGCTCTGGGAGTAAAAAAACCCAAGGTCCTGATAAGTTCTGCCCCTCAATCTCTGCATCATGGTGACAATAGATGCTGAAGACTCTTGGCTGCCAGAATCTACTTGCTAAGCAATCACCCTGAGGTTCAGGGGCTGTGCAAACAGTATTCTCTTGGTGATCTCCTAGAGGTTCTTCCAGGAGCAAGGAAAGACACTCCTTTGCCCAGATCCTCAGACATTTACTGGCTGAAGAGGTGACAGAAGCTGAATTTTCACTTTAACAGTGGTGTGCGTGGTCCCAGCTCCAACTGCAGACTGCCACAGATGATGAGAGACTCAGCAGTACCCTCAGTGCAAGATGCCATGTGACACCTGAAACTATTGGCAAGTGTGCTGAGCTGCCTCCAGCATTGGCTTTCACAGGGATCTCAATTTTTAAATTTAAATCAGTGTTTCTCAGTACCTTTTAATAAAGGTGAAGCTGCCACAGGCCCCTCTCTTGAGTGCTGCAAGGGAAGCTGTTACAGCGGGGATTACTGTAACAAGCCTATATCAAACCAGGAGTCCCGTGGAAAACAAATATATACGGACGGATTCTTGCTAGATGTTTCAGAGATGTTTATTTCCCCAGCCGCATGGCCGGGCTCTGCCGAGGAACTGTTACAGTCGGGACCCGAGCTCCTTTACCCGCGCAGGAAACACAAACCAACCAATGGGGAACGAGGCTGACCAGGGGCAGGGAAACCCCGTGCCTCCCTCAGGGCTCCCGGGGCTACAGGGCGGGGAAGGGACCCCGACATTTCACCCGTTTTATTTTAATAAAAGGAGAATGAAGACAACTGGATAACCATAACAAGAACAGTTTCAAAACAAAACAAGGCACCCTCCTGAGTCTTTAAATGTCCTGACAGATTCTGTGGAACATCTTAGGGCTGACAGAAGGGAGACAGAACTCTCTGGACATGCCTGTGGGGAAACTGAGGCAGGAGAGGGTTCAATCTCTTCCCTCCCCCTTTTCATCCCCCCATCAGCATCGGAGAGGAATTGTAGGGAAATGGAACTGTATAAGGAAGCCATGGAGTGAAAAACAGATTAGGAATAAACTGGGGATAGGGTAAACTTAGGAAAGGGTTCATATTGGGTATAGGGTAAAAGGGGAAATTAGGCTGTGGGTAGGGAAATTGCTGGAATGGATATTGTTTATAATTTTGTGCATAACGGCTGCCTTTGACTGGAATACCTCCAGGCCCAGTAACATTCGCTGCTTGTAAACCCTTCTTTCCTTGCACTATATCAAATTGAACAACTTCCCCATCTCCTACACTTTGCAGGTAGTTTTTAGGGCTATACTTTTTAATGGCAGTTCTATGGATGAATAAATCTTCCCCTGTATCATCTCGTGTTATAAATCCATAGTTGTTTTTTACATTGTACCATTTCACAGTTCCTGTGACTTTCGTTGCTAGAACTTCTCCTATCACGTGCTTGCGTGTTTGTCGTGGGTGCTGGTCCCGCGTGGCCGCCGCCTCGCTGACTCCGACGTCTCGGTCAGGCCCCCGCGTTGCGGCTGCTCCGTGCCCTCCGAGCGGCGCTGCTCCGGCGCGTGTCTGGGCTCTGCGCGGCCCCGCGCTGCCATCGCCGCTGGCTCCGTGGCCTGTGAGTAGTTCCGCTCCGCAAACTCCACGCTGCTTTGAGAGCGGCCCCGTTTCGGCTCGGCGCTGCACTGCGCGGCTTCTGGTGTCGCCGTGGAAACCACCGCTTCTCCCTGCATAGGGCTCTCCGAGCCGTATGCACAGAGCGGGCTTCCATGCTGACCTCCGGTTCCTGGCTGCTCGTGGCCCATGGCACCCATGGCGCCTGCGGCGTCGCTCCCTCACTCGCGGCTGGGTGGCCAGGGACCCCGAGACAGGGATGGGGTCCGCGATAAGGCGCGCGCTCCCGAGGGGGCCGGGCGCATCCAGCGCAGGCACCTCCGCTGGCACGGCTGCAGTCATGTGCTCCCGGGATGGCTGCCACGCGGTCTCGGCCACGGGAGAAGTATGATCTTCTGCTTTAGGGGTAATGGGACCATACAAATGCTCCTCAAGAGCTTCGCTGATTATAAGGGATCCACGGAGAGCTTCTATCGCTAGTCCATCCCTTAGCTTATCGCAGATCTCATTCCAGAAACACTCCTGATAATATCCAGGAGGTTTGATATCAAAAAGTAAGTCTCGAGAAATATAGGGGAACCCTTTGAAAAGCCAGATAAAAAAGTGTTCAAGATCTCCCGGTTCCAATACTTGTTTTGTTGTTCAAGGATTCCTTTTACTTCTAGATACATTTTTTCTGTGGCTCAGAGAGCCCCATTTCCCACGATTCTTCCATAGTCCAGATATGAAATAGCAAAACAAAACCAAGAAGAAGAATCCAAAGTTTCCAGGGTTTACTCACACAAATCAGTCGCTTAGGGATCGGGGATCATTCTGCCCTCAATTCTCCACCATTATGTTACAGCGGGGATACTGTAACGCCTTTATCAAACCAGGAGTCCCGTGGAAAACAAATATATACGGACGGATTCTTGCTAGATGTTTCAGAGATGTTTATTTCCCCAGCCGCATGGCCGGGCTCTGCCGAGGAACTGTTACAGTCGGGACCCGAGCTCCTTTACCCGCGCAGGAAACACAAACCAACCAATGGGGAACCCCGTGCCTCCCTCAGGGCTCCCGGGGCTACAGGGCGGGGAAGGGACCCCGACAGGAAGCCTGGGCCCCAGCTGGGACTCCATGTGCCAGGCTCAGAGCATGTATTGCAGCAGGAAGGCACCCGTGTAGGCGCCTGTATAAAATAACTAGTTTTGAAAAACATCTCTTTATTATAATGTTGCTCTTTGGAGCCTGTGGCCATGAGGGCTTGAGGAAGGTCTGTAGACTGCTTGGGTGGCCTTGGGGGACGGTAGCAGCCATCATCTATTCTGCACCCCAAGTTCTACAACTAGAAAACAAATTTATCCCTAGAGTATTTATGCCAGCTAACATGCATGGGGGGCATTGGAAGCCTTCTGCAACACAAGAGTATCCTTTAAGATCACATGAGCAGTCACATGGCCAGTTTACTCACTGATATATTTAACTTTGGGACACTACAAAACAGAGGAATAGGGGATTACAGGGACATCTGCTCTGTCACTGCTGCTTCTCAATCTCCCTGAACAAACTGCACTAGTACCCTCATTGCCTGCAAGGACACTTCCAGGGATAACTCTTGCCAGCTAAAACAGAAGACCCGCAGGCAGAGTTTTAAGAAAAAAGCAAGCTTGCTGCAGGAAAATAAATTATTAGAAACAGTGCACAATATGGCAATAACAAAATGAACAGTTACTGTGTTATAGAACATGCACATTAAATTCTGTTTGATTAACAGAGTTATTTTTCAAAGTAAAGAAAACTTATAGAGAACATGAACATCTTTTGAAACTGCTGTAGATATGTTTAAAACTTCCAACTCAATTTTTTTTGCTGATGTCTCACTAATTACATTTAGGCAAAATGTTGGGGAGATTCCTATTCCTTGTTGGAACTGTTTTCCTTAAGGAAACTAGGGATCATTACAGGTCTGGAAATGACTGAATGTTACGTTTCTTTGGGATAACACCTATTTTTATTCCAGGTTATTGGCTGTTTCTTGAAACAGATAAATAAAGAGATTTATTTTGCCCTGCTTCAGAGTAACTGGGATGTTTCTGGCCACTCTGAGATTTGCCCTGTTGCACAGAAAGCGAGTGTGGAAGACAGAATAGCTGCACCTAGAATCCCTAAGTGGTTCTGCTCCTCCACTTCTTTACAGCACAACCTTGGCACCCAAACAAGTGGATACAGGATTTCTGAAGACAGTGACAGAAATAACACTACAGGAGACAAAATGATACATGCTTGACAGAGGCCAGTATCAATAGTGGTTTCTAGCAGGAATTCTGTGCATGGGAAAAGGAATTAGATTTTGTGTATTAAAACAAGCATTGCTTTCACAGAGCATGATAGGCTGAGCAGTTATGGAAATGCACTTCTACTAAAATTATATCTGAGCAGAAACACTTACATTAATTTTACCAGACCAATTCCTTCATTACATAGAATGTGCCAAAATGCCAGGTCAAACCAAGGTAAATACCTCACATACACCTTGGAAATACACACTGCCCTGAAACGGACAGAATATTTTAAAACTGTAATTCCCTGTCTCCAGAATCTGTTCAACAACACAGAATCAAAGTTTATCTTCAGTGACTGTTTCATTTGCAGACACATTTGTATCAGTCTCAGACCTGCTCTAGCAAAATTGTATGACTGCATTACACTTCAGTTGCGTTCTTTCTGTGCACCCCTAGAAATCAGATGGGAAACACTATAGTTTCAGTAAATGGTTTTCCTTCACAGAAATCTCTCCTGTTAAAGGGGCACCTATCATTGCAGCCTGTTATGCCTTTGCTTCTCCACATCAGAAACCAGTCAGAATCCCAGAATGATTTGGGTTGGAAGGGACCTTACAGACCATCTCATTCCACTCTTTGCCATGGGCAGGGACACCTTCCACTAGATCAGGTTGCTCCAACCCATGTCCAGCCTGGCCTTGAACACTTCCAGGGATGGGGCAGCCACAGCTTCTCTGGGCAGACTGTGTCAGCGTTTTACCACACACACAGACAAGAATTTTCCCCAACATCTAATCTTAATCTCCTTTCTTTAGTTTTCAGCATCCTACCAAATCATCAATATTCAGACTAATTCTTACAGGTGACACACTGATGTGTCAAAAAATCAAGGGATTCCTTACCAGAAGGACAAATCAAATTGTAATAAATCAGGAGGTCCTGATTTATCACAGACAAGCTAAATATCTCTATGAAAGGCAGTGCAATACCAAAAGATTGAGCCAGCTTATTAGCAACACTTATCACAAGCATGTGTCTCAGCTGAGCTCCAGTAGACAGTAACTTAAGGACAGTTTTACTGCACTTCCCTCCTTCAATTTGTCTCAGTACATTGGTTGGAAAGGCCTCATTTACAGAGTCAGAAAGCAGTCTTTGGCTCTTTTGGCCAATTCTATGGCACCGGATATCAATTTTCCTTCTCTGATTGCACCTGTAAGCCTGGGGTCATCCAACCTGACTTTAGTGACACAGGGCTCATAATCTCTGAGGTCGTGACCACCATGTTGCTGTGTTTAACAGGGGAACTCACAAAACTCCAAGAGGGGAAAGATTTTTAAATTTATTTTATTAAAATTGTAATTGAGATCATCTTTTAAAAGAGCCAATTTTCCATGTGACTTCTAATTTTAAAATGTCTTTTTTTTATAGCATTAACCAAGATTTGGGAGCTATTTTCATATATTCAGAGGAACAGAGAAAGCTATTAGCTAAAACACTTTTTACTATTGAGACAACTGCAATAACATGAATGTATGTCAGAAAGCATATACAAATCCTAGGGGAAAGAAAAGATAATACTTAGAAAAGGTGGGGTTTTTTCCAAATTTGATCTTATTGTTTTGATTATGTTAGAGCACTAAGAACTCATAGTCTTTAGAATCATTCAATTTGCTGTTGCTGGGGGCCTTTCTCACTGCAACGTACATAAAAGTACTGTTAATTTCCCACCCACCCCCAACATAAGAAGGACATGAAGTTATTAATGGGACTGAAGCACTTCCCCTATGGAGACAGGATGAGAAAGTTGTGGCCTGGAGAAGAGAAGATTGTGTGGAGATGTCGCAGGGCCTTCCAGCATCTGAAGGGGCTATAGGGAAGCTGGAGAGGGACTCTACATCTGGAACTGTAGTAACAGGACAAGGGGGAATGGCTTTTAGCTAAAAGAGGGGAAATTTACATTAGATACACAGACGAAAACCTTGGCTATGAGGGTGGTGAGGCCCTGGCACAGGATGCCCAGAGCTGTGGCTGCCCCACCCCTGGAAGTGATCAACGTCAGGTTGGATGGGGCTTGGAGCAACCTGGTCTAGTGGAAGGTGTCCCTGCCCATGGCAGGGAGCAGAACCGGATGAGCTTTAAGGTCCCTTCCAAAACAAACCATTTGATTTTTGATGTTTGATTCAATAAATAAGTTATAAAACTGTCATGCTTCAGGATAGCTGCAAAACTTTACTTTTGGACCATTTCAAATTTGATCTCTTTCTCCCTGATTGACAGAACTTCCATCAGTAAAAGCATTATAGTTTGTGCTATCTCAAAATACTTTAATAAACCTTGCAGAACATGCAGATCAGCAGTACTATCACACAGCTTCCTCTGTCTTCAGACAATGCTGCTCAATAGAACTGCAAAAACAATGGAGAAAAAATTGCTAAAATAAAAGGCACCTTTACAGAACACATTCCCAGAGGCATAGGTTTACTAAGAGATCTAATACTACGTAAAAAGCAATTCACATTTTATTTTAAATTTCAATAAACTTTACAAAAATGTTTCATTTTCGCCAAAAATAACAGCAATATTTTCAATCTTACTCCTAGACAAACAACAAACTCTTATTTTAATCTTTCCAGAGTGAGTTTACAAATAAACATACTATAAGATGCATGGGTTTGCGTCAGAGTCGGGGCAAACAGATTTAAATGTTTGTGAAATAAATTTTAAGTTTTTTGTGTCTTTTAGGAATTTAAATACTCCTGCCATGCCTGTTAAGCCTAAAGAAAAAAAAAGTTTTGTGTCTGACACAAAGGAATGTAAACAGTCATCAAGAGATTAAAGAGGTTGACTCTTCCAACAAAACCATAAACGTACCCCTATATCACTGACATTCACTTTACACCGAGACCTGTCCACAGCATGGGGATCATGCAATAGCTGAATCCACTCTCCAAAATGCCACTTAAATATACATCAAGGACTTCCTTAAACGTTTGGGTTTTTTTTAAAAATCCTAAGTAACAGAACTGAAATAGATTATACTCTTTTTAATATTTTGAGTTTCTTTCTTATCCTAATTCATCAGTGAATATGTAACAGCCCCATCAGATCTACAATCATAATGTACTTTTTCCACAATGCAACAGAGTAAACGAGCACCTAGTTAAGCCAATCAGATGTAGAAAGCACCTCTGCCAAGAGCAATGGGCTTGTGTCAGGCTTGATTTTGTTTGCCAAACACATTTAGTATGGACTTACAACACATAATTTAGGTCATTGACCACAGCTTGTTCAGTCCAAGGCCTAAAATGGAAACACAATTGCAGTGATTTTTTAAGATTTCAACTTTCTTTTTCCCCAGCTTTGAAACTTAATTAAGAAGAAGCTGTTTCAATAGATCAGTTAGAGCTTAAAAAGTTAGGCATCGTCTGTTACTTCAGAATTGTTTGAAGGAATACAGTCTTGAAATTCCACTTTATCTGGGTAGAGTTTAATGTAAGTGTCCACCATCAAATCTAAGTCATGTTTTATGTCAAAGTTTATGTTCAGCAAAGCAAGGTTGCTTGACCTTTGCTCTGTCAAGGTGTTTTTCAGGTATGCCTTTAAGCGCTTTCGCCCTATTCCGTATTTTTCATTCTCCACCTTCATCACTGGAAGTAAGCACAAGACTTTAAGCAATGCATAAACATTAGGGAAAAACTTTATGTCGGGCAAGTGAAGTGCTTCATAAATAGTAGCTGGAAGTTCAATATCTTTTCCTCTGTGCTTCCACTTGATTCTCCAACAGTGAAGCTCAGCAGAAAGTGTGTCTGGATTGGGCAAGTCATTTTTGAACATGTCAGCATGATGCTCCTCAGACGTATTGAATTTGAGCTGTCCCATGACTGAGGGCACTAATGACAAACATTTAAGAGCTTTTAAATGTTGTTCTGAGAAAATATCTTTTAATTCTTGAATAATATGCTCTACTGTCGGGACACTTAGGATTTCTTTGTAGTAATTTTCCGATGTCGTATCAGGGTCGAAGTTCCCCTGTTGCGCCCTGCGAAATTTTCCTGGGAGTTTAATTTGTACATCCAGTTTTGTAGCCAAATTTGTTGCTTCCTCAAACCAAAATTCATGGTAAACTTCAATATTCTCCATCACTTCGTTCAGAGAGTGCAATACTGCTGTTAAACTGCCAGCTGCAAAGAACACATCTGATGTTTGTCCCTGGAGATTTTTTCCAAATGCTCTTGTAAAAGACAGAACATTTTTCATAATTACAATAGTGACAATGAAATCAAAATCTGTTAATGCACTTGAAAGTACAAATGCTCGACCGACAATGAAGTTGTTCCACCTGACAGACAAGTCACCGCTCACAGCATCCAAGCACAGTACCAATGCTTGCAGGAGGTCCACTAAAACCTCAAAAGTATCATGCCTGCCTGTCCACTGAGAACGGCAGATCTTCTTCAACTCATTACCCTTCTCCTCATTGTCCTGAAAAAGAACAGAAATTGTGCTGTCCAGTTCTACTAGTAATTGTGGAGACTGATTAAAAAGACAGCAAACTTCTTCAATTGTTCCTAATGCAATGGAAACACCAACAACAGGAACAGATTTTGCCAGCCAAACATTTAAGGCACATGAGGAACACAGTGTATACACAGCTTGTGGATACTTTTCCAAGAGTCTTGTAGCCACAACTTTCATTTTAGAAGCAAACCCACTGGAGACGATGTAGGCTTGACCCCGACAGTACTCCATGTTTAGACCCCACTTTTCAGTAATAGTCGCATGGAACTTAACAGCTAAAATTTCAGGATCAGCCTCATATGGTAAAAACCCAATGAATTCTTCTCTTAGATTGTGAGAATCATCAACGAACCTGACCAACACTGGCAAATGTTCCTCTCCTGCTATGTCTACTACTTCATCGGTGACAATAGAAAAGAAGTGTGAGTCTCTTACTTCCCTCAGTGTCTCCTCTCTAACACAGTTTTCACAGATCTCAAGCATTTGTTTCTGCTGAGTTTTTGAACAATACTCAAGGTTGACTGCAGTCATCTCAAATCGTTTCCTCAGAACTTCATCACCACTGTTTATTCTATATTCCAGTAGAGCCTGAAAGTTATCGGAAGTAAAAATACCTTCTGGAAGTTCATCAACACTATGGCCATCCAATGGAATATTTTGTTTACCCATTAGGATCAAAATTTCAAATAATGATTTAAGGTAATCTTTGTTTTCTCTTTCTTCCAGTGTTAAGGGGACAGCTTTTTCCTCTTGTTCTTCCCCTCCTTCCTCTGAGACAGTACTTTGCTCATTGTTTTCATTCGATTCTTGAGTTGCCTGTTTTCGTTCAAAAGCTTCATCAACTACAAAATGAGAAATACTGTGTCAAAAATAAAACAAAACATTTACTTACTCATTATCTTTAAGTTACCAGAGTCCAGAGGATAATGTTTCCAGTTTAAAAGTGAACGAGTGTTTTGGAAAAAATTTAGACTGGCTGGCTGAATCAAGAAGGAACTCAGTTATCCTCTTGATATATATAAACTAATAGTTATGAGTCCTTCATTACGTTGTCAGCCTTAGCAAATAAAGTTATTATCTCAATTATTTTGACCACTTACTCTTTTGCTGCTTCAATGTTCTTATTTCATCTTCACTCTTAAAAAAACAAACAAAAATAACTTATATTGATGACAATGTCTAACATGTGACCTTAAAATATTAACACATCAAGATCAGATACGAATACTGTAGATGAGACCAGTTAACATTTGCCAAAAAGTGCTAGAAACTCCAAGACCAGGAGGTTTCTTGAGGTAGTTTATTGCTGCCATGACATGTATCTACTAACTACATGAGAACAGTTGTATTAGGAGGTTCTTCAATATGCATAATTATTAGTAAATAGATTCTACTGCAATTTGATAATGTACTGTCAGTAGATAGAACTATCTTTAACTCCATTTTCAGTCAACAGATGCAATCAAACTCACAAAGTAGTACTTAGAAATTGTCTGCAATTTTTCAAGCATAAACAGAGATTAGGAGTGGAATTCCCCCTAGCTGTCAGTATACTTATAACCACAGGGACATTTTCTCCCTAAATGACACACAAGACACAATCCCACAAAAAAATTTCTCAATCTTGGTTTTATCCATGGATCATCTTTTCAGAACAATAAGCTAAAACAAGCATGTCTGAATTGATTCAGATTTCAGAAGTTAAATGTGTGAACCAAAGATCACAATCAATATGCAGCAAGAATTCTGGAATATCATGCATCAGTTGTGTTCAGTTGGCACTGAAGTAACAAGGAAAAGAAAACTATACATTTGATTTGGATGAAAGAATCAGCTCTGGATCAACATATTTAATTTTCCAGATTATTTCTTAACAACTTCCTTAGTAGATAAAATTTTTATCATGCATTTAACTTACAATCAACAAAAAGAGATACATGAATAGGCAGCATAGAAAATACAAACACTCAAGTGCTAAATATTATTATTTGACATTTTTGTGTAAAAGTTTCACATTAACTTACTTGCCTTTTTTTCTTTTAATAATAAACCAATAATTTTACATTAAAAATTTACCAGCTCTTTTATCCTTTTCCTATGTCTGCTGTGGGGATTGTTCAGGTGACTTGTAAGATCAAATATAGTTGGCACAGCATTATCCCGTAACACAGTTCTGTATGGGCTCTGTAAGAAGACAGACATCTAGATTAGGGAATTCTTTGAGAAATTTCAGACACTGTGCCTTTTTTTTTCTCTCCTTCTTTTCTCCTTTATTTTATTATTCTAAAGTACTTTGACTTTCTGATGTTACCAAAGAGCAAGCTAAGCAACTCACATTTCAGGGATATCAAGAGAACACTGAAAGTGAGAAGTAGACAGATACTACAGAAAACTCCAACCCGAACTGCAAATGCTTTTTTTTCTCCCCATTATCTTCATATCAAAGACCCTGGATGCAATAATTTTAATTTACTGCAATATTATGGTTTTTTTAAAAATAAACATTCTGGATAAAAAGACATTTATGCATCAGAAAGGAAACATTTTGTTACTATTGTGTTTTGGGTTTTATCACTTATTTCACAATTCCAGAAACATTTAATCGTGAAAATGTTCAGTTGCTTCTTTTTGTAGAACTACAAAGTCCACAAAACACTACTGTGAAAGATCATATGGAAGGAAAATTTATCTGTGAATAAACAAAAAGAAGAAAAGATTTCTAGATGATCATACAAATGCTTCCAGTTAAAAAAAAATACTTTAAGTAAAATTTTATAATTTGGATATACTGTAAACCTTTGTTATATATACTGGCTAATTTCCACTAAGCACAAAATTTTAACTGACGTCATCTGTCATTAGACTGAACAACATTTCAAACAAACCAAGTTTCATAGAGCTTCTTTCAGAGTCATAATTACTTCAAATTTTCATTTGTTTCTGGGATGCTGGCTAATTAGAGACCCCATCACATGTAATATCACCAGGATTTCAGAGTTTGACCTGCATATTTTAATTATCCTTCAAAACTAAAAGACTGGTTTTGCCTATGTACCAGAGTGAAATTCAGCCTAGAAATTAAAATTTGATACGAAGTCCCAAGTCTACCCTTTCCTACTGTTATGCAAGCTGTTAAAATCATATTATCTTGTTGACAAAGAGAATTGAAAGCTATTATTTCATTAACAAAAACAGTGCTTTGATTTTAGCCGGAAAAAATGTAACAGGAAATTAAAGCTTGACAGATGTAAAGAGTATTTAAATCCTGTGGCCAGAGCAGAGTGTAATTTAGCCAAATCACACCATGTACACACTTCAGTAACAGGACATTAATAAGTTTAAATAATTAGAGATATGCAAACTTACATCAAATAAACTTACATAATATTGTAACCTCTAGTGAAACAAAACGAGCATGAGGAAAGCACTGCAGTGAGGGCCAGTGTTCAACAAACACCTTAAACCAGCAGGGGCACTGCTTTTTCTCTCGCCTCCAACTGTTCATTTTCATTTTCAATGTCTGTGAGACTGTGTGGAGCCCCAGACAATGACAGTGACCCCAGTTAAGACTAAGAGATTAATTTTCCAGTTACCCAGGAGCTCAAAGATTAAGAGGCAGCATTCTGGTGAAAAATGCCAGTCCCATTTTGCAAGATGCAGTAAACAAATGCTTGTTTTTACTTACACTTCTGCATATCATAGAAGTCTCAAAATGTTTAGCACACAATCTGTAATGCTTGTTGAGTTGATCTGGAGTTTTATCTTCTAAATCTGCCCTTCGACAGTTCTCTACCCATCTCTGACATCTGCATGTAAGGAGAAGAATTAGATAATCTTAGGATAAAACAAAATCCCTTAAAATTTCAAACCATACTCAAAATTGGAGCACAAGTGAGCCCAGACCTTGATACAAGGCTCAGGAAAGTTCTTTACAACTTCCTTTAAAACACCCCATCGAATCTTTGTAAAAACTACTTTTTCTGCCTTTGCTCACCACTCAACATCACCCCAGCAAATTCAGGAATCCTTTCCCTACTTTATATATTCTTGCCTTTGTCACAGACACACACACGCACAGACACACACAGAGCAGACTGTAGCACAGTTGCTCATGAAACCTACTTAATTCTAAAGAATTTGCTCTTAAAAAGAAAAAAAAACAAAGAGATGTCCTTGTAGTCTAAAGTCATAAAGTTTTCAAAGCAGTTTTTAAGATAGTTGTCTTCTCCACCTCCTTTGAAAATACAGTATTCTTCTTATTTATTGTGGTCACTGGGAGTTGAGAGTAGATTTATGAAAGTGAAATAATAACAACAGAAAAGCAACCATTCTACAGACATGCCTGAAGAAAGTTCTCCTTAGATATGTATTTTTACAACGTATTTACTTCTGCTTTGGATTAGGTATAACACAAAGATAAAGAAATATTTCCCTTACTAATTGGACTCCATTTAGGTATGCAAGAGACTCTTTCCTCTGGTGAGTAAACCACTTGCAGTAATTGATGTAAATGCAGAAGTCAGCTTAGACTTCCGCTAATGGGGTATATGCCATCCCTCTCTGAGCAATAAGGTTACTTGTTCTGTTGCTAGAAGTTAGGAGAAAGCAATTTTACTATTATTTTTGACTGCAAACATGAAATTATTGTTTATAGCAGTAAGGAGGGAGAAAAACAACTAGAGGTTATTCAACAATAAAGGAACAAAGGCTGTCTTGTCAGATGTTTTGGTGGGCAGCCCAAATGAGGAAATCACAGGTCTGAGTGGATTCACCTCTACTTTAGCTCAGTAAAGGGCAACTGTCCAGATGAAAGAGTAGAATCTTAGATTCTGATCTCTGCTGGCTGAACCATTTGTTAATCTCAATTTTTTGCTCATGCAAAATATCAAAATAACAGTGGTGGCAAATGCCATAAGTCAGGAATCATTTCTGATATTGCTCTTGGAGATCCATACAGAGTATCCTTAGTAACAACTTAAAATAAGGAAAGAAAAAAAATGATTTAAAAAATCAGGGGGTTTGGCACAACAGATCTTGCACTCTTGTCTGAGCAGTGCAATCACCCCAAAAAGAGAGCAGGGGAGCTTTTTTCACTTAATCAAATTATATAAACACTCTTTTTAAGTGGGAGACTGGCATGTAAATTGTATTGACCCTGGCTCTCAGACTTTCTCAGTGGGTGTCGACTACTGAACAACTCATTAAATGTGATCACAAAGGCTGATCAGCCTCCTCAATAGTTAGTGGGGAGGGTTTCAGTCCAAAGAAAGAGCCTAACCCCTGGTGTTACCTGCTTCTCTCAGTGATTCAGAGAAGCTGACAAACACTGACAGAGAGCAAAGCCAGAGCTCCTTACATTACATTAACTCCTCTGAATCACCTCCTGGCAACCACAGGGGGACAAATTGGTGGCAGCAATGGTGCATTTAGAACTGGCACACAGTTGTCAAGGATAGACAAACATCAGCCTGAATTCCTTGTCCTCCAATGTTGATGCCAACCAGAGAAGCTAAATAAGTACCAGTAATAGTCAAGGATCAGATCAGTGAGTGACAGCAAAAGATACCACCAGCTCTTCAGAGGGGGCTTACTCAAAAATGAGTCTCACACTGATTTCCTTAACCACCTAATATTCCTTTCCCTTACCAAGCTCTTTGACAGTTGCACAAAAACTGGCTGTGGCTGCTTGCTGCCTTTTGTGCTGAAGTAAACATCACTGACTGTGATGCCGAATTATTTTTGCCTTTTTAATCTATTCTCTGCATTTTTTACATATATATTTGTAGCTTTGTAGCCTATTGTTGTATCTGTGGCTAGTTTTCCCAGTACTTTTCCCTACCTTTTCCCTAGGCAGAAAAACAAAACACATTCCAAGGCCCCCTATCCTATCTTGCTCCTTTCTGGGAACCAAGGCTGAAAAACAGCTCTTCGAGACACATTTTCATAAAGAATGTTTAGTTCCCATCTAAGGGGGAGGGCAGGATTCAGAGAGGGTTGAACCAGGGGAAATAGCATCACCTCTTATGTACCTTGATGCCCAAAAGATAGGCTGGAAATAAATCCCCACAGACTGATGTCTATAGAGCAGGTATTTGTTTATTGAAGCGCTGGTGGTGAGGGGGGATTTTTCCTCCTAACTCACCCGCCTTCGTCAAGTGCTGTGATATATTTATACAGTAAATTTTATTTAATGTTGCTATGTCTTTACAGCATCATCACATATGTGCCGGAACTAATTTACATAGCATGATCTCATGGTTATTAGTAATTCTTTGCACTGTGCATACACTTCCCCAATTCGGGGGTCTGCGGGGGGTCTTTGATGAAGGCTTCTAAAGTCTTCTTCACACTTGAACTTTTCAACTTTGTCTTTGGGGCATGCGCAGTTGCAATGCTCTTCAGTCCATCTGGCCTTAACCGGCCTAAATTCTTTGTTTTGTGGCTAATTGGCTTTGGCTTGCCAATTTCTCATTAGTACTACACTTATCTGTCTCTAAAACTATACACCTAGTAAGGTTTTGTTTGTTTGTTTGTTTTTTTCTTTCTCTTTTTCTCTATTCTGCACATAAGCAACTAGTTAACGATATACTAGCCATTACATTGTATAAAAAGTTATTCATATTAGATTATATGGGTATCAAAAGTTATGATTCAGGTTATATAAGCATCAGGTTATAGGTATAGAAGTTATGATTCAGGCTACATAAGTTAAAAGCTGTGATTCAGGCTATATAACTATAGAAGGCTATGCTTCAGCTTATATTCTTATATTGATATTCTTCAGGTTATATTGATAAAAAGTCATGATTTGGATTATATTGATATTAAGGTTACACAGATATCTTATAACCCAAGCTTTATAAGCACTTTGTTACTTTGACCTAAGTTACATAGACATCAATCTAATTGGTGATTTTTGTCAATTATACTAATTTGCTAAACTTTTAAAACTGTATTCACCCAATGGGAAGTGGGCATTTTGTGGACATTTTTCCCTATCTGCCCCTAGAGACCTCCAATGAAGACCAGCCTTTGTGTTACGTCCTATACTAATGTTATCTCAGGGGTGTGTTGTTTTGTTTCTAGGTTCATTAAGGCATCACCTGAGCACATGATGCAAAAGCCCTTGGTGTGCTGAGCCCCAGTTTGAGGATCCTAACCACACAATCCTAGTGTGGTTTGGGTTGGAAAGGACCTTACAGCCCATCTTGTTCCAGCCCCTGCCATGGGCAGGGACACCTTCCACTAGACCCGGTTGCTACAAGCCCCATCCAACCTGGCCTTGAACATTTCCAGGGATGAGATAGCCACAGCTTCTGTGGGCAACCTGTGCCAGGGCCTCTCCACCCTCATAGCCCTCACTTCCCAATACGTAATCTAAATTTCCCCTCTTTCATATTATGGATCAGACATGGGCACCAAGCTTCTCAACCCACTGGAGCAGCAGATCAGCAACCAGAGTTCTCAAAATTTAGGAAGCTCTACTGGCAAAGGCTGAAATGTTGACATTCTCTCAAGTAGCTACAGGACTAAAAGGAAGTGGCAGGTTATATGACTGAACTCAAACCTGCAAACTCCACTGGAGTCTGAATTCAGCCCTTCAGTCTCACTGAGTTTGGTTCCAAACAGAACACTCTCTGAGGAATGGAATAACAAAGCAAAAGGAAGTCAAACCCCTGAGATCACCTGCTATAGCTCTGCATGGTATTATCCAAGCAGCAACTAGAAAGATGTTAGAATAAAATTATGTATTAACTTTTCTCAAATCTTTCGGTATTCAACTAATGCATGTCATGTACTGTTACACAAGTTCTTCAGCTGCAATACATTTGGCACAAATTAAAAGCCATCTCAATGCAATATATTACACTACTGCTGTTGAGGAATACACCTAATGCAAGTAGCTTCAGTGTTTTCAGGCTGTGAATTGGCACTGACCTTGCGCCTAACAAAGTCCAAGAAGTCCTGTGGCACTGGCTGGCTGGGGGTGGCTGGTCCTGCCTTGGGTCACCACAACCTCACACAGAGGTACAGGCTTAGGGCAGAGTGGCTGGAAAGCTACCTGGTAGAAAGGCCCTGGGGTTGCTGGTCAACAGTGGTTGAACACTGCTGTGCCCAGGTGGTCAAGAAGGCCGAGGACACCTGGCCTGTACATGCAAGTGGTGTCGCCACGGGCCCAGGGCAGTGAATGTCCCTCTGTGCTGGGCACTGGTGAGGCACCTTGTTGGGGTTTTAGGAGCCCTCCTAGGTTTTTTTGTGGTTTGTTATTTTTTTTTTCTGTTAAAGGAATTTCCTCCCCCATACATGTTGCTAGGGGAACAAATGGCCGTTGCATCGAGCCTTCACTACGTTGTAGCCCTGCTCACCCTGCCTGCCCAGACCTCCGGGGGGGATTCCCCATTTGGATACATCGCATCTGCCACTCCGGATTTGTGCCCGTCCCTGCCGTTCCAGCCTGCCGTTTCCAGCCTGCTGTCCCCGAGGGTCCGGCCAGACACCGGGATCAGCTGCCCAGGGGTTTGTGAAGCTTCTTTGTTCCATCCCTTCCTGGGATCCCAGGCCACCGGTGCCATGTGCTCCCCGAGCTCGCTCCAGAGCGCCCCCTGCAGCCGTGGGGGAACCATCGCACCTGCCCTGCTCACCGGGAGCCGCCAGCGCCCCTGCTGGCTGCGAGCGGAACTGCACCCGAGGGGAAAGGGCCTGACAGCCGAGAAGGCTGGGACTGGGTTTGTGTTTGCTGTTACTGCCATAGTTATTGTTGTTTGTTTGACTGGTTATACACATATAGATATATAAAAGTAAAGAACTGTTATTCCTATTTCCCACATCTTTGCCTAAAAGCCCCTTGATTTCAAAATTATAATAACTCAGAGGAAATGAGGGTTGCATCTGCCATTCCAAGAGAGGCTTCTGCCTTCCTTAGCAGACACCTGTCTTTCAAACCAAGACACACCTCCAGTCCTGGGGTCAGTTTTGGGCTCCTTGCAACCTCAGTGTAGATGCTGGAGTGTGCCTAGAGAAGAGAATGGAGCTGGGGAAGGGTCTGGAGCACCAGGATCAGCTGAGGGAGCTGCAGGGGCTCAGCCTGGTGAAAAGCAGGCTCAGGGGGAACCTTTTTGCTCTCCACAACTCCCTGACAGGAGGGTGCAGCCAGGTGAGGGTCAGGCTTTGCTCCCAGAGAACAAGGGACAGGACAAGAGGAAACAGCCTCAAGTTGTACCAGAGGAGGTTTAGGTTGGCTAAATTTCCTCACTGAAAGGTAGTTAGGTACTGGAACAGGCTTCCCAAAGAAGTGGTGGAATCACCATACCTGGTAGTCCTCAAAAGGCATGTGGATGTGGCACTTGAGGACAGCATTGAGTGATGAACATGGTGGTGCTGGCTTAATAGTAGGACTTGATGATCTTGGAGGGCTTTTCTAACCTTAAGATTCTGTGACTTTATTTTGTGAATACTGGGGTAACTTAAAGGCTTAGCTAAACCTGGTTCAGAGAGCAAGACTGATAGCAAAGTTGTTCATATTAAAAAAATCCCCAAAACCCAAAATGCAGCAACCTAAACTCTTACAGTAATGATTCATGCCACTACATGCACATTATAGACAGCATTTTAATATATGGTGATTCTTTCAAGGTATTTTAACCTAAGAGTTCATTTACTATCTTTTTTGTGGGGTTGTAAAAGTATTTTTTTCGTTTGAAAGTAAATAGGCAACTGGTTCACAGACAAAACATATTTTTGGAGAGCACAGAAAACATCAGCTGAAGTAATTGTTCACTCTGATGTGCTGCTATTAGGTGCACATGGATTCCCTTCAAAAAAGGGGGATTTGGGGGGATCTGCTTGTGAGGAATGCTCGTCTTCAAAATGTGTGCTATTTGTGTCCTTTTTTATGGAAAAGTTATCCTTTTTGTGAATTCAGATTTGGTTGTAGCTATTTGGATGGATTGTCAGGTGTCAGTTTGAAGTACCACGCCAAGAACCAGTTCTCCAGCAGCAGTTTTCCAGCACATTTTGTACAAATGTGAGATTTTCTGTAGACTAGTACTTGCTTATAATGGTGATAATTTTGTGTATGGTTTTAAAGCATATTTATTAATGCATATTTTAGACATATACATTTATATAGGTAAGAGGATTTTTACATAGGTAAGAGGTAAATTACTTTCTCTAGAATAAAGAGAACTGTTGTTGTCTCAAGAAGATTTGGTAAGTGTTATCCATAAATGGCAAGCATCGCCTGTGTGACCCAGGTTAGCAGCACAGTCTCAGCAGCAGGAAATCTTTTTACTTTTCAAAACAATGTTATTTATATTAACTTGGAGGACACCGTTTCATTTTCATCTGGGACAAAGATATGCAAAGGGTCCTGTCTGAGCAGGGAACTGGTGTTTTGTTGCCTAAGACTTTATATTTCCTCTTCAGCAAAAAGAAAAGGAAAAAACTTCCATTAATTAAAAAAAAAAAAAAAAGTAGATATAAGAAAATGCTTTAAAGTTCTGTTGCGGTCTTCAGAAGGTAGACAGTTAGGTCTATTAAACATGCAGAGAATTTTGACACCTACTACAATGCAATAAGGTATAAAACTACCATGTGAATTGATACTTGTACAATATGTAGATGATTTGTTACTTGCCAGCAAGGCATATGAAGATCGAAAGATACTATTTGTCTGTGCACTGCTTTAGAAGGAAAAGGCCACTATGCATCTCTTTGTAAGCTTCAGCCGTGTTGTCAGGAAGTAAACATTTAGGATTTATATTAACAAAAGGACAAAGATTAGGAGACCCAGAAAAAGTCCAGGATATGGTAACCAGGCTGTGGTTACTCAACCAGTAACAAAAAAAAACAGTTGTGAGGATTTCTTAGAGGTAGAAAGATATGGCATACTCTGGATATACTGGGGTAAAGCAGTTCAGTAAATCATTGGCAGAGTACTGCTAAGGAAACTTTCCTGTCAGACCATCCAGGAGCCACTCCGGCTATCACTCGCACCACCTGAGCTGGGACCAAGGCCCCTTGGCAGCTCCATGCTCCACACTCCCACAGTCAGACCAAGTTTCCTCAGCAGCTTGACCCTAGGTTTCCCATAGCACAGTTTCAGTCATATCAATCCTTAAAATAATTTCATCACAGTGCAGCTCAAGATGGTGCCTCCGAGAAGGGACCCCAAACAAGTCTAAGTCCTCTTGCCAGTCTAAGTGTGGGAAAGTTTGGGTCTTGTCAGCTCCTGCAGTGTCTCAGAGCATCCATTTGCTTGGCTTTGCCACAGGTCCCTGTGCCGTTTTGTTGGGCAAAGGGTCGGCAGTTGCCTCATGCCTCCAGCTCTTGCCTCCAGTGCTCCATCTGCAGCTGGCACTGCAGCTGCCTCTGAGCTGCCAGGACTGAATGGATTCCTTAATACTACCAAGACAGAGGATGTGGAGCCTGTGCAGTGGGGTCCAGAAACAGAAAAAGCTTTCCAAGCTATTAAAAGGAGTTTTAGCTTTTGCTCTGGCATTGGGATTGCCAGATTACTCAAAGGCCTTTTGAACTATTTTTGCATGAGAAGACAGGCTTATGGAGCTTGTGAAGTCCTTACTCAAAACCTATATCCACATCGCTGCCCTGAGTCATTACTCAACTCAACTGGATGCTGTAGCAGCAGGGAATAATTCCTATGTCAAAAGCAATAGCAGCAACAGCAATTACCATGAAAAGGAGCAGTCTTAGGTCTGAGTCACCCAACAACTATGTGTACATTAAGTGGACATGATTCTTAAACATGCTTCACAAGCATCATCTCCACAGAGAGCATATAGTTGTGAATAAATTATTTTAAATATACATATCATTTTGAGATTTTTTTTTTAATCCAGCAACTTTATTTCGTGTTCCCTTCAATAGTGAGCTGCATCATGATGTGCTCAGGTAGTGTTTCACTCCAGCCACCTACAGGGAGACACACATGATCAATCTCTAGAGAACTTGGATCTAATCCCATTCTCCAATGGATCTTCATACATGAATGGAAAATGACACACAGCCTACACAGGGATGAGAAACTTTGAGGCACCTGAAGCAGAACCTCTACAACCCTTGGTGAATGCCCAAGGGGCTGAATTAACCTGCGTTAGGAAGAGCAGCCTGGCGGGGATGTAATTAATGAGTGACTATACTAATTCTAAATATGCTTTTGGAGAGTGTCATACAATCTCTGTGCTATGGAAAGAACCAGAATTCTTTACCTTGGCAGAAAAGAATGTATCTAATGGAACTGAAATACAAGTGGTGCTGGAAGCTAGCAAGCTTACAAGAGAAATCACTCTAGTACACTGTCCAGCTCATACCAAAGGCTCCTGTGAAACAAAGAAATAATAAAACTGCTCAAACTTGTAGTCAGGTATATTTAAAATGGCCTGGAGTTTAGGAGTAGTACTATGGGATAGCAAGATATTGGACATAACTCTCACCAACCCCTAGAGTGGTCATCAACAGGAATAGTATTTGGGCAGAAAATTATACCTCAGACCAGCCTCTTAGAAAAGAAATGGTTGGAGACCACTTCACACAAAGTAATAAATGATAAATAAAATAAAATACAGCTACATGACGTACAACCTAGAGAGGAAGGATTAATTAAGGTATTTTCAGGAAAATCCAAATTGGAACTTAAATAGGAGGGACCATATACTGTCATATACGCTTTGCTGTAAGTTTTAGGTAAGGAAACTGGATACACCATTCTCACATCAAACAAGTAGTGGATGGTCAACCAGTTGATTGTGAATTTATATTGGTAATCATTTAAGTATTTGTTCACAGGAATCTATAATGTTGTACTTTACCCTGGTAATCCTGTTAGCTTTGTTATATTCGTTACTTTGAATAATGCTGTACATAAGGGCAGCAGTTACAGAATGGGTGCATAGACATATATGCCCAGGGATTATATAAAAGCCCAGGGATTTCTTGGTTCAGGGTCAATCCCCACAGGCATCAGTTCGAGCTGTTATTATGTTATGATTAAAGTGCTGAAAGGAACCAGACATCTGACACTCTGCTACAAAAAACCCAAGCTTGAGGCTGAAAGGAAAACTTGTCTGCCACCATGACTGTGGGCATGTCCAAGGAGTCAAACAGCACTCTTTGCTTCACTGGAGCCACCTGCCCTGGAGAGGCTTCGTTCACAAAAATGTGATTCCCACAGTGGCTCCTGAATGATCAGGCAGGAAAGTTACCCTTAATACCACTTAGGCATTGCTCATTAGCTTTTAAGAAGGTTTTCTTCAGTCACAAACTTTACATTTTCAGAGATCGGCTGACATCTCATGGAAGTTGAAACGGCATTTTACAGAGGTGCAGCCATTGCCTCAGTACTGGTCAACTGCAGTAGAACAGCATCTCTTTGCTTAAGAAGTATTTTGTTCTAAACTCTCATATCTCAACTGTAACTCAAGCCACCATGATGAACAGAGCCACAATCACAGATGAGAGTTAAGCAAACATTTTACTGTGGGGATCACTGCCTAGACTGCATAACACTGTAAAATACACAACCTTATGGAGGTAACAGAGGCTACTCATACTAGTTTGATTTGAAAAGACAACATCCCACCCATTAAATGCTGGTGGTTCCTTTCCAAAGGCTGATCTCTGAAACCTTTCTTGTCTCAAGCAGCCACAATGAAAGAAGGTAGTCTTTAACAGGTTAGCTCTCACTGACTTCCTAACACCTGAAAGATCAGACTTGGAATGTCTAACTGGAACTGCTTAGCACTGAATTGGGAAAACACTAAAGGCAATTACCCAGCTATTGTGGAAACATTGAGAACAGTAAGGTAATAGAAACAATTTACCTGGGACTATCCATTTACCATCAAAGATTTTTTTAAATTAAAATTTATTTTAAGATGTATTCTAACAACTTTATTTTCAACTTTCCCACCGTAAGCTGCCAAGTGCAAATAACATTTTGGCACAAAGTACTTTGCTCACCATCCCAGTCTGACCTATAAAAGTGAGAGCAAGCAGTACAAGGAACACATTGTCATTTCCATCTGCAGAGTGCTGTACATCAACCTACAGAATAAACCAACACCCTCAAGTCTGTAAAACCAAAAGGATGCATGGATTTATCAGTCTCTAAATGCTGTGGGTAAAATAGAATATATTATCAACTTTGGAGAGAAAGTTGTAAGATATTAAGGGGGGGAACCTCTAGAGAACTTAGAACATTATCTTTGACACTGACTGTTTTTAAGAGCACAAAGATGCTCGCAGTTTCTCCTTCCTTTGGACAGAGGACTCTGCTGCTCTACTATGCTCTTTTGAGACCCCATCTGAAATACTGTGTACAGTATGCCCCAATATAAAGAAAGACATGGAAATGTTGGACCAAGTTCAGAGGAGACCACAAAGTTGGTAAGATGTAGGAACCCAGAGTGCTGAGAATATTTCTCTTCCTGTTTTTAAGGGTTCTTACCCCCCTGAACAACACTGTTTTAACCGCCAACCTTGGAAAAAATTACCAACGATCAGACAAGAACTAGAAAATACAGTGTTGTGAATTAGGTGATAGACTACTATGTAAGATTGTCACAGGGTGAAAAATTTAGAGGTTTTGGGCTTCTCTTCGTAGTAAATAGATAAGAGTAAAAAATATCAGAATGGAGGATTGTCGTTGTTCTCTAAACCTTCTTTTTCTTCTTCTACTACTCCATGTTTTGCAGTAAAAGTAGTTTGGAATAATTGGATAGAGAATTCCGCAGTTCCTGCCCGTGTTACTGAATAATTGGTAGGAAAGTGAAAATAATATATGTTTTTAGTAACTATTGGTTAAATTATCTTTAAAAGGCCATGTAAATCTTGATAATTAGACTTCTCTCCTGCTTTCTGTGCTCTATGGTGTACCTGGGTCACGCTAGTGGCTCTGTTCCTCTGATAAGACTTAATAAACAACTATCCGGCAACGCTGAAACTCCAGGAAAAGTCTTGGTTTATCTTTGAAACGCCTTGCAAGGACTTTTAGGAAATTCTCTCCCATCAGGAGGGATTTGATTTATGGCATGGTTCAGTGTCAGTAAGAGGACTGGAGCACCTCCCCTACGGAGACAGGACAAGAAAGTTGTGGCTGTTCAGCCTGGAGAAGAGAAGGTTGTGTGGAGACCTCACAGCAACTTCAAGTGTCTGAAGGAGCCTTACAGGGAAGTCAGAGAGAGACTCTGCATCAGGAACTGTAGTGACAGGACAAGGGGGAATGGCTTCAGACTGTAAGAGAGGAAATTTAGGTTAGATATATGGAGGAAATATTTTACAATGAGGGTTTGGAGGCCCTGGCACAGGTTGCCCAGAGAAGATGAAGCAGCCCCATTCGTGGACATGTTCCAAGGCCAGGCTGGATGAGGCTGGGAGCAAGGCTGTCTAATGGAAGGTGTACCTGCCTGTGGCTTGGAACGAGATGAGCTTTAAGGTTCCTTCCAACCTAAACCATCCTAGAGTTTATAAAATACGGTTTCAAAAAAGTAAATCTTTAATATGTAATCATTTAATTGCACACATTTAACTATATCTCCGCACTGCTACCATGGAAAACACTCATTCAAAATGTCTTTCCATAGAAAAATTATAAGCTCTAGAGGGTATTTTCTTCATACAATAAACTGTCACCTATTAACCAATTCTGCACAGCTTGATGCAACTCACATTTTACAGCATGGACCTCTTTACAAATTGAGACTGAAGCTGAGACAGCACCAAATTTCTTCAATTCCACACAAACTGCAGACATTCCTTTGTGTGAGTTCCTGAGGGTCTCACAGGACAGAAGGTAGAAAGAGACAACAGCAGGAGCAAATCATACTAATGAAAGAATAGGAGTAGGTACCCAACCACTTTGATTTCAGTTCTTATTAAAAGCAGAAGCATATGGAATATGGATTGTACTACAATACCTTGCTAGGCATCAAGAAGAGGTCTGGATAGCCAAGCTTTATGGCAAGGCATTGCATTCATCCAAGAGAACTTCGTAACATATCTGAAATCACGGCTTTAGAGAGCAGCTACTACCTATACAAGATTTTCATATCTTCACTTGAAATCGCTTGGAGGGTCTGTTTCCTTAGAAAGTACTGCATATGCACAATTCCCATGGGGTTTTGATTTTTCCAAAGATCAGGCCAAGCAGCTTCAAGGAAGGAAGCAAACAAATATCATGTATAAATCATAAAAAAATTCAGCCTTAACTGCCTACTCTTAGAAGAGAGATAACTGGTATTGCTCTATGCCTATGCACCTTTCAAAATTGTGGGCATCATGTTAAATCAAGTGATTTTTAAGAGTGTTATCTCGATTTAAGGGTGACCTTTTACATGGGAGTTTCTATGTCTAAGTACATGATTTATTTTTCACTGTCTCTCACTCACATACTTTTTGCTCTACCAGTACACCAGCCCCGCTTTCCACTCATTTCACCCCTTTCTCCCATCACTTCTGCTATTGCTCATGATGCTTTGCCACCATCCCAGCAATCCTGTGACAGCTCCTGCCTGTGTCGCATTTGCCACGCACACACCTCATCGTCCAGCACCACATCGCCTAATACAGAGCAGGACTGATAGACCTTCACTGCTTGAGCCAGTGCAGAACCTGCGCGGGCTCCCCGCAGTGCAGAGCTCCCCTACCTCAGCCCATGGCTCCGGCACCCCTCCAGCTGCCCCACACCTCTCACAGCCATACATCTCATTGCACCGCTTCACACAGAACTACCACCCCACCCTGCCCACAGCCAGGCAGCCCCTAGCCCCCTGTCGGCCAGGCATCCCCTCCCCGCCGCGTCCCGAAGCGGCACCGCTCCCATCCCCACCACTCCCCCGAGGGGCGGCAGCCGCAGCCGCGGCCGTCCCGGCGCAGGCGCAGCCGCCCGCCCGCCACAGCCCGGAGGGTCCCGCGGCCCCGCCCCGCCGGCGCCACAGCGAGCGCGGCCTCCGCAGGCACCACCGGAGCTCCGAGCGCTCGCCGGCCCTGCGGGTAAGGAGGCGCGGAGAGAGAGGTGCGGGGGAAGTAGAGCGAGCAAGAGGGAGGGAGCCGCCTCCCCGGCGTGGTGTCTCAGGCAAGCAGCGCTGTGGGCCGGCGGGGCCTGAGGGGGAGAGCCGGGCGCTCCTCCCCCAGCCCGTGCCTCCCGAGGTGCTCTCACCTGGCCGGGTCCCGGGGAAAGCGGAAGAAGGCCAGGTCGGACTGGGTGCTCTTGCGGGTGCAGTTGGGCGCCGCGCAGAAGTTCGGCATGGTTCCCCCGGCCGGCCCCTTTAAATCCGTGGGCCGGCGGGAGGGGGGGGGGGGGGGGGGGGAGGGTGCGTGTGTGGGGTGGAGGAGAAGGAGGAGGCGACGGTGGTGGTGGCGGTGGTGGTGGCGGCGGCCGGAGGGGAGGGCGGGCGAGAAGCGGCTCCACAGTGCTGTGAGCGGCCGGGAGGATTCAGCGCCGCGTTCCGCCGGGCCGGGGCCGCCTCCTTCCCACACTGCACCGCGCGCGCCCGCCGCGGGCACGGTACGCCCCTGCGCGTGCGTGCGGGGAGCGGACAAGATGGGGGCGCGCAGGCGCGGGGGATCGGGGTATGGTTGTGTGCTACACCATGTGCGTGTTCTACTCTGTGTGTTACACCGCGTGTGGTCATTACACCGTGCGTGTGTTACCCCAGGTGTGTCTCTGTGTTACGCCGTGCGCACGTGCTATGCCGTGCGTGTGTTACACCGTGTGTTTGTTACGGCATGTGCGTTTGCGTGCGTTGCGCCTTACATGTGATGCCGTGTGCTCGTGTGTGACGCCATACGTGTGTTACACCGTGGCCACTCCAAAACACAGTGTAGGAGGGAGATCATAACATTTTTTGACGTCATAAAAGACAAGCACTTTTTTAACCTCCCCAGCTCTTTCTTCTCCACTCCAACTTACTCATGTCAGTCCGGTCTTCCTGCTCTCTCCTGCCACATTATCCCTTTTTCTTCATTTATGTATTTGGAGCCCTACATAGTTTTCTCATCTAACCCCCAGTCTCCAGCCACAGTACCTCCAGTTCCCCCATAAACTCCACGACTGGTTTCCCTCTCTTTGCTTACAGCTCCTAGTCACCACCCACAGGTTTCCAGCCGGCCAGCCTCATTGTTACAGTTCTGATCATTTGTGGCTAAGTTTCCCTTAGTTTCCTTCCTGAGGAGACTCTCAGAGGGGTGAGTGGAGCAGGGCGGGGCTGGCATACCTTCTGCTGGGGCTGCTCCCCATCTGTATATGTGCTACACTGTGTCTGCTTTAAAACCAGGCATAGGGTGGACATTAAGGCCATAACATTGTTCTCTTGTCTTATTTTCTTTTGTTTGGCTCTAGGAGGATGTCGTTACTCTGCAGCCTGATGGATAATCACACACAGAATCACAAATCAGTTAGGTTGGAAAAGACCTCTGCGATCGTTGAGTCAAGCCTATGACCGTTCATAACCTTGTCAAGTAGACCAGAGCACATCCAGGCTTTCCTTAAACATCCCCAGGGACAGTGACTCTACCACCTGCCTGGGCAGACCTTTCCAATATCTAATCACCCTTTCTGTGAAAAAAATTCCTCCTGATGTCTAACCTCAACCTTCCCTGGCACAGCTTAAGACCATGTCTTCTCATCCTGTCGTTGGTTGCCTGGCAGAAGAGGCCAATCCCCACCTGGCTAAAACCTCCTTTCAGGTAGTTGAAGAGATAATGGTAAAAGCCACAAGCTTTTAAGTAATAGAATAATTAGATAGAGGTTGTACCTGGTCTGAACTCATGATTAGGTAAAAATAAAATAAAGCTTAGAAAAAAAACAGTATACAGAAAACTGGATGGTAGGAAGTAGGTAAGGGCTCCATCACCAAATATTTCCTGTTTAAAAGTAGGCAGAGCTGCTGTGAAATTATAAATGCTGATGGCAAGTGATGATTATTTTAGGCGTAATACTGCTGTAGTTTTAAGAATTCAGCTGTGATACATCCTTTACATATCTTCACATAAATGTCCTCCTGTCCTGGAGATGTGTGGGCTTTAGGAAGGATAATCTGAAGACACAAAATAGTCAAAAGTGTGTTTTCAAAAGAGTGTATAAAGGAAAAATAACAAAAAACCCGTACTCATTTGATTCCTTCTGAGCTTCAAATATTTTAAGCTTTCTTTGTTTAATATGAGCAGGATTAAAGCTGTCTTTTACATGAGGAAGTCTTGTCATCAAGTGCTCTTGACCAATTATAATAACATCAGTTTATTTGGTGTTAATTGTTTGCCTGAATTCTAACTTAGATATGCAGCTGAAGTAGTTTTGAGTAATCATTTAAGCTAATGCTCAAGATCACTGTAGCTGCACCCCACTGGTTTGACTTTACTGGGCAGTCACAAACATTCATGGACAGTGAACTGTATAAATGAGTTGATCAGACAAGTAATCTTTTTAAAAATAAGCTAATTTAGGTTAGATTTAGTCCAGGTAGCTGCCGTCTGATCTGCGGTGCAGGTTGCATAAATGTTCATGCTGATACAAGGGAACACAAAAAAGAGAGCAGGATCATTTTCAATTGTAGTAATAGTATAGGAGCATGGTTGCATAATGTTAGAGTGAATTTTAAAACATTTAAAATCTATTTCAGTAGGAAAAAATTACTTCTCACATAACTAATAAGAAAATGATATCTTCTGCCCAATATTGAAAGACCTTTTTTTCTCCCAATTGCTTCACCAAACAAAAGTACTTGCATTCTAAACTCCTTTTTGGAGCTCTGAGCAAGCCAGACCAGAATGTTATCATGGCAGTATTTAAATGAAATTAGCCATTGCACATATTTCTGAGCTGCCACTTCTGACTAAAGTCTCAGTTGATACTGATTGTGTCATTTGAAGCACTATACAAGTATGTTATGGCTGTTACCTTCCGGATGTGTGTATATTTGCATAGGAGCTTTCCTAATGAAATGAAGGCAAGGACTTGTTTATAAAGTGGACTTACTGAGGTCTGCTGGATGGTGATTTTTATATGAAGACTAATTCTTAAGTGCTTTCTATGTAATGGGAAGAAAATGGACTCAATAGTTTTCAAAACCCAGTAGTAATACTAGAAGCACTTTATTTAAAAATTAGTTTACATTACTACTTAGTTGGAAATTTCAAAAATTATTTTCTCTTGTAGAGTGCAGAAATCCCTGAAACCATTTTTCCTGCACAGTAGCCTCTGAAGTGTACATATATAATTTGTATGCTGGTGATTTTGTGTTTTAAACAATCCTCTTGATTATTTAAGTCCTATTCACAGTATGTTTCCAAGTATGTTTATTGAACATTGAACAGGGATTATATACTGTATTAGTGTTGAACATATAATCTGTATTCTGATAAATTATTCTTAAAGGAATTTTGTGTGTTCACGTGTATTTTTTTTAGTCGCTTTTTTTCTCTGTTGTGTCTTCAGAGGTTAGCTGTGTCTTAAATACAGGATTTTCTTTCACATAATAGTGAGTATAAAATAACCTTTTCTGTGTGTGTCTGGAAATGGACTGTATGTCTCTTTCCCAAAGGTGAAAGTCGGTATGCCTTAATTTTCTGAGAGTACTGTTGAAGTGTAATGGTCTACTCCTGCAGGTTTCCTGCTATTGCAAAATTTATTTGCAAGAGAATATTTAAAGTCTGAAATGGTTCCATGATTCTTTTTACTACTACATTTCTCTTGCAAGCCTTACAGCCCTGTTGTTGGAATAACCTGAGTGTAAGACCTAAGTGGGCATCAGGCTAATCCCACGGAGCTAGTTTTGTAGATTTGTATCCAGAAGTATCTATTCACAGGTAACTGTAACAAATACTGTCCAGCATTTACCTGCTGTTCTGGAGAACTGGGAGGCAAAGGTGGGGAGTAACCAAATCTTGCATACAATGTGTGTCAGACCTCTGGGGACAGGTGAATGTAGTAAGCAATACTAGTGGCCAAAACACAACCCCCACCTAAGTTACAGTAATGCAGCATCCTAGCTCCTCCCTTGAGGTTAGCTTTTTGCAAATAAAAATTAACAATGTCTGTGATGATATTAAAAGGTTATCAGACCCAATTCCCATTGCATTTTCCGTTTCACTGGGATCTTTTTTCTTTTTATGGTTCTGATTCAAAGAATGATGATTTTCATAGGTGTTCTATCAGATCTTCTTTATGAGGAAACCCAGAGGGCCATTGTCTTTGCAGCACTGGACTTTGATGTGAGGATCTGCCCAAAAACCATGGTTTTGTGCACAGGCTGTCTGTATTCTTATCTGCTCTACTTCTTACTCTTTTTACTCAGCTGTTATTCTGGGCTGCAGCTACTTCCCTGCTGCAGAGGGAAGCAGCCATCTGAATTCCAAGCAGCTGCTCTTAGTTCAGGCTTCCACCTGAGCTGCTGCAGTTTCTGAAGCTCCAGCCAGCCCAAGATCACAGCCTCCCCACTCTGTGCTGTGCTGCAGGTACAAAATTACGCCACCATGAAGGAGTCAGGAGTGAGTGTCTGAGTCATCTCTTTTCCCTTTTTGCTTGCCCCAGCTCAGAGTTGTCTTTATCTGTCTGCACAAGCCTTGCTAATCCCCAGTGTTAACATCAGCCTCTTAAAACACGTGAACTTTGCCCAAAGTTTCACTGAAAATTGCAGTGACAATAATGCTAGTTTCTGGTTTGCAAGTGCAGCACCAGCTTGCATTTCTTTTCCATTGCTGTTGTCACCCTACAACAATACTGTAAGTTTAAACTTCCATTTGCAAGGTGTTCCAGGATTGATATAATTTCTAATTCTTACATTAGGATTATATAATCTTTAATATTCACTTCCTTCCTCAGCATTTATAGCATACCCAGCCTTGTAAAAATAGTAAGTCAAAATCAGGAGCAAGTAATTTGTTGGTGAGTTGATTTGAACTTTAAAGCAAGAGACAGTCTGTTGATGGGTTAAAAGTGCAACTTGAAAGAGAAAATGCAAGCTTCCCTAAAATACAATGCAAATTGGGTCCCAGTGTGACTTAATTCTGCTAATTGGCGATCTGGGATATGTTCTTTGAATGGCAGAAGCTTGTTAGAGATACCCAGCGTTTGTATAACACATATGTGGCCATAGATAAGGACTCAAGTGGCTCAGTGGAGCAATAACTTCAATACTTCGCCTTATTCCTTAGCTTCCTAATCTGAGAAGTGGCTTCCTATTCTGAGAAGTGGCTTTGCTTTCTTCCCAGCAAGTTTATATGTTTTTTGCCAATACAGCAAGCCACAAAGAGGATGGAGGTTTGCATCTACCTCCCAAGATTGCAGAAGGTACCAGTTTTAATTCCTTCTGTGATATGCTGCAGAATGACACAAGTGATTTTTTTCATTATCTGAGGTTATATAGTCGGGGTTTTGCCTCAAGTGTAGCAAAGTGTTTAAAGAGATGCTCATCTCGATACACAGTGGCATTCTGATGAATTTTTAATGCTTGCTGAATTTAGATACTTTCAGCTCAGAAGCTGTTGGGATTTGTAAAACAAAAGCATTTGTTGAATAGAATATGTATTACTTACAATGGGGGAGGGGGGAAATAGCTATTGACTGGCAACACAAAGCTATCTTTAGTGAAAGTAATTGAAATATCTTTGTGAATTTAAATACAAATAGTCGTAGGTGACAATCTGTCTGACAAGACTGTGTATAAAAACTTCTCTGCAAGCTGCCAGCACCTAGACATTTGTTGAGGCTTCTGCTTTTCTCTTAGCCAGGAGGAAAAATGTGATGGGAAAGTGTTTGAGGAGGAAGAGAGTTTTTAGTAGTCTGAGGGCAGAAGAATGACATTAAAATAAAGATGCTTATGTCAGGAAAATGTATTGAGTCACTGAATAACCTATTAGGAGAAGGGGAAACTCGATTAGTTAGGCCACTTGGAAACCAAAAAAAGGCCAAGAAATAATTTAACTTCTGTTAAAATCTAAGATATTTCTCTCTTAGGCAAGACATGGAAGATACTTTAAACTATCCTTAAATTCCCTAAAATTTGAAATTATCTACAGTGTTGCATTCCTTTTAGTATCAAAAGCACAGTGGATTTCTTACTTCATTCTCAATTTCTGGCAGACTGAAACAAATAAATTTTTCCCTTGATTTTCCAATTATACTTTTAAAATTACCAGTGTAAGTCTCTTGGAAGCTGGAAATTTACCATTTACCTCATAAAAGCAGCAGCTGCAGTAGCTGTGCCTGGTTCCCATATAGTACCAAGCTGAAGCACCTCTCTTTTACTCATGAAAGGCTGTTCTGAAGAAAAAGGATCATTGCAGAACCTGTATCAATCAGGGTGTAGTGATGTGAGGGGAGATGCAGTTAATAACCCAGCAAGAACTACAGCGAGGCTGCTCCATTCATTTCCTATGAGCTCCCAAAGAGCTGAGAAGCCCAGCTTTGTCCTGATTACTCAGGCTGCATACAAATCACTGCCCTGGGAAAATCACAGCTCTTCCTTGGGCCATCTGAAAATGTGGTTAATTAGACCAGTGTGTGTTATTGATGAGATTCATATTACTTAAGCCAGTGGGGTATCTGAAATTGTTGGATTGTAGAGAACATAACAGAAAGTAGTAGCGATTGATGGTCATTTCTTTCCCTTTCTGGAAGGAGAAACAGATTTTTTTTCAATGCATATAATTGAGCGAATTCTGAAAAAGACTACTCAGCAGTATGCTTTTATAAAATTAATCATGGAATCCCAGGGTGGTTTTGGTTGGAAGGGGCCTAAAAGATCGTCTGGTTCCAGGCCCCTGCCATAGGCAGGGACACCTTCCACTAGACCAGGTTGCTCCAAGCCCCATCTAACCTGGCCTTGAACACTTCCAGGGATGGGGCAGCCACAGCTTCTCTGGGCAACCTCTGCCAGGGCCTTCACCACCCTACAAATAATGCCTAGCTTTTAGGTATCATTGTCTGTTGTTAGTTTGTAAAATGCATTATAAAAGTGGGAAATGAAGGCACAAGAGAGGTCCCAACAACTTGCACAGTGTTGCTCATCAGGTCACCACCAGATTTGATCATTTGAGTTCTTAGCTCCCCTTGACCAACAAAACAAATTAATTTCACTTGTGGGTTTTTTACACTGTTGAGCTTTGCTTCCTTAGGAAAGATGATGAAATGCTGCTGTCAACAAGTTTGCCTTTTGTTTTACTTTATGGACACTCAGAAAGTGCTCTGTAATTTTGGGCCTCCTTAAATGATGACTCAGAGAGAGAGGATGTAGGTAATGAGAACTGAGAAAATTATTAGTATCTCTGAGGCACCTAAGGCTACAAAAAATGCTGGCATTTTCACACTGCATTTTCTTACTTTACAGTGACTTCACTTCTTTTATATGAGTTTAGTGAGAGAATGTGGGACATTTAGCTATGTTTCTGTATTAATGAAGTATGTATTAAGTAAGCCTAATTGTCTTTTTTTCTTCTAATTTTTTTAGTCTATAGCTGGAACACTTGATATTTTGGTCTTCAGGCAGAAAAAAATGCTGTCAAGTCTCAGTCTCCTGGATTAGGCTAGGAGACCTGAGCCAGCTGTGTGTAGTCATTCTGAATCCAGATAACGCTCCGTCAGTTTTACAGAAAGACCTGTGCTGTTCTTGGACTGGTTAAGACTGTAGAGCAGTGTAGTGATTTTTATTTGATGTGGGATTTGACTCAAGAAGACCCTCCTGACCAGACCCTGCTGGGCTTGGGGGTAATTCTCGTGCATCTGCTAGGACAACCTTGGTATTGAGCTAAGCTGATCAACCGCTGCAAGGCTCTGGCCTTTTTATGCTTTTCAGGACTCATTATTTATGTGCTTTGAGCATTTTTTTACTTTGCCCATACTATCGCAGCCCTCCTGTTTTTCTGGGTAATGGAGAATTGATTGTAGGCTAGTCTGAAGTAAATGGTAACATCATGGCTTTGACTACAAGGAAAATTTGGCTTTTGGACTTTCTGAACCTCTCATACATCTCCAAGTCTGGGTCTTCATCCTTAATAAAAATGAATATTCTTGGAAGTCATCTTAGGACATCTGAAGAAATGCAGCAATCACAGCTTCAGACACTTCATACATACATAACTGACTCATTTTTTACATCACTTTTCTGTTCTGTGTGCCAAAGGAAATGAAGCAAATACCATTTTCTTGAATACATGCATATGAACATATATGAGTGTCAGTGTATGTCTGTCCACCTTACCCACAGTAACTTTTGATTCTGTTGGCTACTTTCATCCGTGCTGGAAAAAAAATTAGAGAGCTAAAAACAAATACGAAATAGATCTAATTACGTTTAATGAATTTAGCTACTAAGCAGGTCTGAAAAAGTATTTCTGCTCCCTCTGAGCTGCATCGTTAGCACTGATTTCACTCAGAGCGCTTTCATAAACACACAAACTCAAACATAACATGCAGCTAAAATCCAAATCTTAGTAGATACGTTTTCTTTTAAAAGGCTGGTTTTGTAGTTTCTGCTCATGGGAATAATTTATTCTGCAAATACAGGGGCTGGCTGTTAAACATCTTGGGTGCAATAAAACTGATACTCTGCTATAGCATCGTAGTTACAACTGATGAATAAACCTCAAAAAGGTTATATTGTGTTAAGTGGCAAGGCTGTCCTTGCCTATTCCTATTGACTAGAGTAGTTTGACTAAAAGACACATTTTGAGCTACCTGGTCTAGGGGAATGTGTTACTGTCCATGGTAGGGGTTTGGAGCTGGATGAGCTTTAAGGTCCTTTCCAGCCCAAACCATTCTGGGATTCTGTGGTTTTTGGAATTTGTGATTTCCTTTCCAGTGGAGTCTCTAACCTGGCAAGGAAAACTTCAACTTCTGGCGCAAACCTGCATCTTCCCATTTGTGCACATCTTAGGACATTTATTAGGCAGTAGTATGCAAAGATGATGCTACTTGCCTTCAGCTCATTCTTGTTTAGGAAGGCATTAAAAGGAGAAAAAAAAATTCTAGCTGTCTTGTGCCTGTTCAGCATAGTTGTTTTTAAGTACATGACACTGTGAAGAATAATAGGAAACTGCAAGTGAGAAGAAATTCATCTGTGATCACCGGGAAGAAACATTTCTATCTATAAGGACGTGGAAAAAACAGCCCTTGCGGATCTGCTGGAAATAGGTGTTGCAATTCAGTGCACACCATCCATCCTCCTCGGGAAAGGTCCAGCTGTTTCTGGCATTCTGAAAGCAAACTGTAGCACACGATTTTCTGAGAGAGGGCAGAACAAGGAGGAGCCCTTCGTTACTCTTCACGAGACTGCCTGGCCCCAGGTGCCTGTGTCCAGAATGCGTCCAAGATGGGAAGCATGCTAAACAAGTGCTGCAGCAAAAATGGAGCCCTGTGAGATAGAGAGCCAGGAGCAAGCCTTATCCCGAAGGGGTTTGGGTGTGATTTTCCAGCAATTTCCTTGCAGGTAGTTTTATGCATTGGATTCTTTTATACTTTCTCGCTGCAACATGCAGCCACAACTGGATTCATTGCTTTTCAGCTGCACCCCAGAGACATTTTATCTTCTATTTCTAATATGATCTGAGGACTTTCAAACAGATAAAATTTACTGCTTTTCATGGAAATCTTCAGGAAAACAAGATGTAATCACTATAATATCCAAAACGGCAGCCAGGCCCAGGACTCTGACACTGGCACTCGCGGTGTTGGTGTCAGGAAAATTAATCCACAAACACCAGAGGTTTATGTCCAAAAAGGAGACAGAAGCCCTGTTACTTTATTCGAATAAAGGGAGAGGCCATGGGGTATTCCCCTGGGGTCTCTTAAATTATTAGAGGACACAACTGCCTTTCTATCCTATTTCCCGGCCGCATTTCCCTCTCTCTTTCCCCACTGGCTGAGATACTTGAGAGGTACAGACATCCCGAATCGCTTAATACAAACCCCCTTTTTAATGGGTACCTCTCCCCGCCCCCAATACTTTTATTTGTGTCTCTGTTCTTTTTCTCTAAATCCGGGGATTAGCACAATGTTGAGTGAGTAACAGTCTGTGTCAATTTAGTGGAATTCCTGTGGAAATTCTGGTTCCTCACACTGCTTCTTTTCACCTCTCGGTATCCGGCTTTATCTACCAGCAGGCCCATAGATTGTTTGGAAAGACACCTCCTTCTTATTCCTTTCAATGAGGTGCAGGTGGTTGCTGTACTCGGGTAGCAGAGACACCCCGGAGCAGCTACGAGGGGGCCGTAGGTGCAGAATTTATTTAGGGAACCCTTATTGTTCCCTACACGCGCATCGCTACAGCCCCGCGTGCCACCGGCGTCCGTTTTAAGTTAGAAAGGTGCAAACGGCCAAATGGCGTCGGGGTGATGTTCTCCCCTGCCAGATTTCGTTCCAGGAGCGGTGGCCAGTTGTTAATTCCTAGAGTTCGGGGGTATGCGACTGCGTTCGAATCGCGCAGCGCGCTCCAGCCCGGGCAGAGAACGCGCACCGTGTTTTGTCCCCTCCGCCTACCCGTACCCGCCTGCCGAGCCATGGCGGGACGGTGGGCGCCACTTCCCACGCGTCGAGAAACACCGAGAGAACTATCATTCCCAGCATGCTCCGTGTCATCGCGCATACGCAGTGCTCACTCGAGCGCCATCTTGGCACCCGCTTCTTCCATCTCCTCACGGTCGAGCGGCAGCAGAGACTACAATTTCTAGTGTGCCTCGCGGCGCACGCGCATGCGTAGCGCGCTCACCCGCCATCTTGGCCCGAGTAAACGCCGTCGCCGCCGCCACTAAACAAACCCGAGCGCGGCACCAGTGAACGGGGGGGTGGTGCGGCCGCTGTGGAGCCTTCGATGTGCTGGGCACGGTCGGGCAGGTGGGTCCCGCTCCTCACCCTACCCGGGGCGGTCCGCCTCGGGGAGAGGGGCAGCTCCGCTTCCCCGGACGGTGGGCACCCGCCGCCCCCTCACGGGCCCAGGGCAGAACCCTGGCCCCCGCCCGCTGCCGCTGCGCCCGATGCGAGGAAGCAGCGCTAGCCGCGGCCCGCTCCCTCCCTCCCTGTCTTTCCCCGATCCCGGCGTGGACTCAGCGCCGCTGGCTCCGGCCAGTCCCCCGCGCCCAGGGCCGGGGAAGGGCGGACGGCGAATGCCCGGGTGGCGGCTGCCTTCGGGCGTCCTTGTAGGAGACCCTCCCCCCCCTCCTCCCCTCCCTCCAGCCCCCCGCTGGTAGCTGCGACGGCGCCAGGGCTTTTGTTCCCGGTGCCCATCCCTCCCCACCCCCCCGTCGTGCCGTTCCCTGCCCGGCCCAAGCCCCGCTTGCCCAGCTCCCCTCCGGCTGCAATTTTTCCTTTATTATCCTCGTCTCATCGGGGAGATGCGCCCTCTCTCCCCTCCATCCCCGGAATCTCGCTGCGCTGGGATCCGGCAAGAAGGTGTTCCCGTGTTTGGCTTATTTTTTGCGGGGAGGGAGCTGGTGTTGGTACGTGGAGAGCAAATTTTCACACAGGATGTTTTTTGCCATCCTGTCATATAATGTAGGCTGGAGCAAAATACATTCCCCGGAGGAAAGGGGGAGCGTGCGGTTCACTGGAAGAGTTCTTTTAATAGTTACTCTGTACATAAAGAGAGGGAGGAGACTTGAACATTAATTCGGGGAGCGTTTCAGCGTTAAAAAAAATGCTTGGGAAAGAGATAGGAAACTCCGCAAACAGGCTTGGGCGATGCATTTGAGCGAGAGAGTATAGGAAGTCCATGCCCTTGTGAAACTGCCAAATTCCTTCATGCCACTCCAAAGGATGGGAGCGAATGTGTTGGTGGAGGTGTGAGCAGGCTGAGAGGAGTTTACATTAATCGGCTTGGGAAATCAGTAAATCATAGGCTTGAGCGTTTATATTTCTTTTCCAGCGAGGCTGAGCTCTGTGGGAGCACAGACACAAGGGAAGGATGCCTGTGGTGTGGCCAACTCTTCTGGACCTCAGTAGGGATGAGTGCAAGAGGATCCTTCGCAAACTGGGTACAGTAAGATACAGTTTGTGGGTCTGTATTTTGCCCTTTTAAGATTTGCCTTTATGCTGCTTATATTAAATATTTTAATAGGTCTACAGGCAGCTTGCAAGTGATTTCCTGCATTTTCCATGTGTCATTGGTTTGACAGCCCTGGCTTAAAATTGTGTTTGGCAGACACTCTCAGCCCTAGCAAAACAAGTAGAGAAGAATTGGTTTAGTTTGGTTGAATCTCTCTTGGATGTCCTAGCTGCAATGCTGCAGGGCTGTTTTTTTTTTTTTTGCCACTATTAACATGCAACAGGATTTTCTGTGAAAGGAGAGCCTTTGGGGTTGCTTTTTGTTTTGTTGTGTTTCTTGGTTGGGTTTTTTTCCTCAATTCTGTATTAGAAACCTTTTTGTACCTCAAAAAAATATAGAGGAATCCTGGTTTAACTGGCACTGTAGGGCTGAATTCAAGTATTTAAGTTACTATTGTGAAGACATAAAACAGGATTTTAAAAGATGTTGTTTGTGATTTGCAGTTACACAGGTTGTCAGGGAAGTGGGAAAACAATGCCCTTGCTCAGCTGCCATAAGCACAGGAGCCTTTTTAATTGTTTCAAATGTAGCTCATTATTTGAGGCCTCTGCTCAAGAGATAGACACTGGGAGATGTTTTTGTGCTCTGTCCTTGTAGATCTAAGTGTATGAGGAGAGATGCTTCTGTGTTTTGGAAAGTAGTAAAAGCATTTGCTCTTTCCTCACACATCTGTTTTTGGCTACTGCAGGAGAGAGAATCCTTTCTTAGATCTTTGATCTGATCCGACATAGTTGGTTTTGAGTTCTTAGGGCTGAATTTATGTAATTAAGGGTTTGGGGTTTTGCCAGTTAAATGAGGCATAATACTAGAAGGGAAAAAAAAAAAGCCTTAGATTTTTCAGACTTTCTTCTTAAGACCATAATCTAGGAGATGATGTCCGGAAGAAAGTTGAGGCCCCCTCTAACTTCCTGTGACTGTCAAGTGACAGCTTTCCTTGTTCTCATTTTGCTTGAATGCTAAGAGAAAATGTGCTGTATTTCTTAACTGTGCCAAAGTTCTCATACATTGTGAAGCCATTGACTTTATTTTTTGAGAGTTGAGAATTTATCTTCCCTCCCTTTGCCCTTTTTCTTTCATTTCTTGGGAATATGGGATTTGCGTTCTGTTGAAACAATGATGCACATGTTGCACGCAACATTGCAACAAGCTGTGCTATCTGTTAAGGTGACAGCCCTAAGTCTTAAGCAGGGCCCAAGAAGTACAAAAACTAGGAGGCAGTGCAGAATACCAAAAGCTTTTGACAAGATCTGTGCTACTAAATTTCATTAATGTAGCTGTGCTGGCTGGAAGCATGGAAAAAAACTTGCACCCGAGCTGACGGTGCTATGCTGGCAGAACCTTGCTGGTGCAGCTGAGCCAAACAGAACTGCAGCTACACCTCCTTCAATGACATAACCTAGGCTGACAGGAAGAAAAAAAAAAAGTCATTTTTGTTTTGCTGGCATGAGCTGTCCCCACAAGGGGGCCCTGCCAGCAGGGTTAGGCTGAGGCAGTGCCTCTCTGAGCTGAGAGGAAGCACACCACAGGACTGAGGAGTGAAGGAGCACAGGCAGTGGGGGCAATAGCTGTATGACACTCACATCCAGCAATAGCCATTTGCTTTAGAGGGTCCTGCTTTTCCAGCTCACAGCCCAACATCTCATTTGGCTGATGGTACAGCAGTAGTGGGAATACTCTGTAAGGAGTGAAGCAGGGATGTAGGTGAGGCTGAAATACATCTCGAGGTATGCAGGACCTGGTGCTGATCATGGTTTATTACTGAACGAGGTGATGATTGTAGCACCTAACACTAGCAATAATGATATTTACTTCCCAAACCCATTTTAGGTATTTCATGTGTTTTGCATTGGAAAGAGAGCACACCACTAATGATCGCTGCACAGACACAAGGGTGAGGAAGTTACAGCTGATCAGTAATCCTTACTAGCTTCCAAAAGACCAGAATGTGCATTTTTAAAGCTCTGGTGTCGACGATATTTATTTACCATGCAGAAGGAAAAAAAGTTTGCCCTTGATAAGTAATTATATGGTTGCATCTGAGAATTACTTTTAAGTTGTTAGCAGAGGCAAATAATTAGTATCGTAAATATTGTAACATGGTTGTCTAAATAAATGCTGATATTAGTAATAACCATTGCATTAATTAGTGAATGTTTTATAACTGAAGCTGAAAATGCTTCTCTAGGTCACTCAGCATCCCTGTGCAGGCTGCATAGTTAACCAAAATGACTCTGCTTTTTGTTTTGTCTGCTTAATCGGGACAGGAGAGCAGGATTTCTTTTCAGCACAATTCCTTGATTTCATTTCTACATTAGCCCTTTGGAATCCTAAACTGAAAGCTTTTCAGAATAGCGCCAGTCTTTTCTTTTGCGGCAAACTTCAGTAATGTTAGGTTTTGGCCTGCACCTTTTATTCTTGGTCTTGGTTAACTGGGATCTGTTGTGGGGTTGTTTGGGTTGGCTGCTGAAATAGGGGTGTCAAATGAAAGGCACCTATGTAAGGATCAAACGAATTTGTGTTTCTGGTTTTCCTAAACCATGTGAAGCTGACAATAGCAAGTCATTCTTTGGCAAATTAGCAGGCTCCATTATTTGCATTAGGTATGTCTTCAACCTGTTTAGTAGGACAAAATTCAAAAGTATTAGTAGCCTTTTACGGTTCCATTTTTTAAAACACTGATGGCATGACATCACAGTCACTTGGAATTTGACATTTCTGGTAAACCAGAGTTGCATTTTTGTGAGTTAGTCTTTGTGATGGCTCTCTGTTTAAGAATAGCTGGATTGTTTCTTTTGTGTTGGGCAGGTTTAATTCTGTGTTGCATTTCTTTCAGATTCAAGCAGTTGTACCGTATCAAGTAAATAGGCATAAAAGATTACGATGATCGTATTTAACAAACTAGAGCTGATGCTCTCCATGCTAATTAAGGAAAGGCATTACAAAAAACCCAGTTGTTCTAATGACGGTTTATTTCTTTTCCAAGCTAAGCTTTTCTATAGAACTCTTAATTATGTTATGTGTTAAGAGAATTCTGAACTACTCTCCAAACAGTTTCTTCAAGCTTTTTGCCTGAACTGTCAGGTCAGAGAGAGCTTGACACATTCATTTGGGTTTATAAACTAGATAATCCTCTCTGATGAGACAATTGTTTCATAGAAATGGTTTATGCTGCAAAGTAATTGGCTGGGAGAGTTCTAAATCATCAATCTCTTTCAGAAAAGCACTAAATAATTGAAAGACATGTTCCTCTTTAAGATTTTGAAAATTTACAGAATACTGTCAGTAATATGGAAAACATGGGTTTTTTCCCCTTTGCTGTGAGCATTAAATAGAAATATTATTTGCTCTAATTCTTCAGAACTGGAGGCCTATGCAGGTGTCATCAGTGCCTTGCGTGCACAGGGAGACCTTACAAAAGAGAAGAAAGATCTTCTTGGAGAACTCTCTAAAGTGCTTAGGTAACCCTGATCTTTTTAGACTAAGACCCATCCTGTTTTCTTTTATGGTGTTGCATGCTTTTTCTTTCACCGGGATCACAGTGTAAGTCTGAATTTAGAGAAGTAATTCTCCATGTTTCAGAGGTTTCATTCTTGTTCTGCTTAGAGTTTTTAATAAGAAAAACAAGCGTGCTCCTGTGGTAGAAGTTTTACTGGTTTGTTGGTGCTTTATGGGATACTGAGTGTTAGAAGTATTACAGCCAGGTCATGCATGTACACTGGCTTGTGGTTTTGTCAAGGTAGAAGTTCAAGGTCTTTAAGCCCAAGGTACCTGAAGAAAGAATGCTGCATGTCCTGTGTGAATTTTTCTGCCATCCTTTAAATGTATTGCTCTCATTAGGAGGTTAGATTCTAGCTGTTTTTCAAGGGCACCCTATGAGCAGTAATGTTCTTTTCATTCTTCAGTAATATTTTTGAGCAATAATACAATTGATTCTCTGTCACTGTGATAGCAGGAGTTAAGTGACAATCTCTTAAATATAAAGTCCTGTTCCCTCTCTTCTCTTAGATTATTCATAAGTTTAATTTTAGCTGGAATTTTTAGATGAATGTTCATGTCTTCCTCTGATGAAAATATATTGCTTTATTGTTTTTTTAATAGTATTTCAACAGAGCGACATCGTGCTGAAGTTCGGAGAGCAGTAAATGATGAACGACTAACAACAATTGCACACAAGTAAGTTCCAAGTCATTTTGTCCCTGATTTTCAAAAGTGTCCTTTGGGAAATCCATTATGCCTTAACTGAATGTTAGAATTTTGAAGATTGATAGTGGTTTAAAGAACCAGTAGTTATAACACTGTATGGATGAAGGCATTACTGTATCAGATCTACAGGGATGTAGAAACAGTTATTTAGTACATTTTGGATCCAAGGCCATCCCGTTCACTGAGCAAGTGCAACGTAAGAAGCAGTTTTTTAGCATGGAGACCTTTCTGTAAGATAGACCAGAAGAAACAGAGAATGAGAAAATAGAGAAGCTGCTAAGTAGGATGAACATGTTTGCTGGTTTTTTTTGTTTGTTTTGCTTTTAGTTTTATTTTAATCAGTTTGGAAAGGCTGTATTAACTGGAAAGAGGAAACTACATAGGAAAGACAAAGAGAGGGCAAGAGGTGGCAGATTAGTGGAAAACATGTATCAGCACAGAAAGGAAAAAATGGTCAGAGTAGAAAAAGCTGCAGCAAGCTGATGACATCAGTGTCCATCACTCTGCGGTGCAGCTGCTGTGCTGGCATTAGCTGGGGTGGTTCCTCCTTGCATTTGCTTTCACAAGCTCTACATGATTTTGAGAGGTGGAGGAGCAATAGATCAAGTGGTTATGTATCTTTCATGATTACTTAATAGTTTTACTATTAAGGACTGTCTTTAAACAGAGCTGCATTGTAAATGTCTGTATTTTTTTCTTTTTTGTGTTGCAACTGTTGATTTTTTTTTTAAGTTTGACTGTTGTAGCTTAGGTGTTATGAGGAGGAAAAAAAGGAAATTATACGAATAGCAGGACAGTTGGAGTGAGCAATTGTTTGATCCAAGACTAGTCAAAATCAGCATACTGGTTTAGTGCTGTAGAGGGACATTTAAGTTTTAATGTTCAATTTTAAAGATTTAGAAGTATGCTGTTCACCAAACAAAACCCACCAACTTCTTACCCCCCTTTAAAGAAATGAGAGGGAAGATAACAAAAAGCATTTAGTTGTCAAATCAGGATTCTTTTCCTGAATCAAGTTTTCCTTTTAAGTAGTACTTCTGGTCTTAGCATTTTGCAGAACACGAATAGTTTGTTCTGAGGCGTTGCACTTCAATGAAATACTATAATGCAGACAAGGTGCAATTTTGAAGTGCTGCTTTTCTTTATTTCTTTTCTTTGTTTTCCTGTGGTGATTCCTTTTTAGTGATAGTTGGTAATATAGTATTTCACTTACATAATTCTCTTAACTCATTAGGAAAGCCTACTTTGCTAGCCTTTGTGTCCTTTATTTTTTGTTTTTAAAATGTATTTTTACCTCAGCTTATGTAGCTCTCGTTATACAATATGCATATGTATGAGGAATGCTGAAGCATTTCAAGATTTATCAACAGAGCAGATACTCTGCATTTTACAAACTACTTTGTAATAGCTCTTGCTGCAACTTGCTTGAAATATTTCATGTGAGAAGTTATTTTTTTAGAATATATTAATACATTAAATGGGTTGATTTGCTTAAGAACATTACAGCATTGAAAAATAATTTGCCATTTTGGTTTTGTTGATTTGATAAATGACTCATGTAAAACAGTCAAAAATACTTCCTCATCTAGATAAGAACAGTGTTTTTATGAAAACATTCTAGTGTGGATGTAAGTACTAAAGTTAAGAGCTAATTAGAGCAGAAGACTGCTTTCTGTTTAGGAAGATGCTCAGGGTGTATTTAAATAATTTCATGTTCTGTGACCTTGTTTGGGAATACTAAAATAAACATCAGAAATGCTTCTGTTCAGGTGAAACAAAATTTGCCATAGAAGCTAAGAGTTTTTCCCTGTAACATAATCCATTTCAATAGTCTTTTATGAAATCTATTTGGTTTATTGGCATTTTCGTATTACAGAAGTAGAGAGTTGGTATACCAACTCTGCCTGAATAGTAGCTTACCTAATGTGGGGCATTTGAGTATGGTGTTTACACACTTCTGGCCCTTGAACAGCTCTGTAAAACAGAACAACAAAAGAATAATCAACTCTTTAATTTAAAATGTGAGGTTTTCTATATCAGGTGACAAAAATGCAAGGGCTTTCATGAAATGAAGGAAGTTATGTATTAGTGCTCTAGTGTGTCTTAAACTGCCTTTTAGACTTGCACTATGGGAAAAAAAATGTATTTGAGTAAGATACTGAATATTTGGAAAGTTGTCAAAACACTTACAGAACATGCATTTCTCTTTAGTATGTCTGGACCAAACAGCTCTTCCGAGTGGTCCATAGAAGGCCGTCGACTGGTGCCACTGATGCCACGACTTGTTCCACAAACAGCTTTTACTGTTACTGCGAATGCTGTTGCCAATGCAGCTGTTCAGCACAATGCATCTCTTCCAATTCCTGCAGAAACTGGGAACAAAGAAGGTGAGAGAAAGATGGGATTCTGCTGCAATCTATGGGAATGTAAAAGCAATGTCACAGTGGAAATTGGTGGTTTAGATTTAAAGTGTTAAATATTAAAGATATTTTTTAGAGGCCAGGTTGGATGGGGTTTGGAGCAACCTGGTCTAGTGGAAGATGTCCCTGCTGATGGCAGGGGGCTGGAACTGGGTGAGCTTTAAAGTTCCTTCCAACCCAAACCATTCTATGAACCTATGAAAAAAAATCCAAATCTTTCTTACAAACCTTATTCACAGAAATATAAAACACCCCTTATTTTAAAGAACCCTTTGTGGTATCTGCAGCATTAATCTGACTGCTTTGTGTTATTGACACTCTAGCAACTGAAATATAAAAACAATCCAGTTTGTCAGGAAATGACATTCGCTGACTAACTTATCAGCTCTGTAAACTTTAAAAACTTGGACTAATGGCTTAAGATTTTGTAAAGTTCTGTAAGTGATGAAAGATGTTTCAGAATGTTTTATTTTAAGAATGCAAGTAGGTTTGGTGAAAGTCGAGAAAATACTGCTTTGGGTTTTTTCCTTCTGATTAAATGTACTATGTAACAAGTAAAAAGGTTGCTTTCTGCTTTCCCTATGCTTTTAAATAATGGTAGTACACATTCCAACTAGCTTGGCTGAGCAGGCTTGGATTAGGCTTCATACAACTGGAGCATGTGTAACACTGCTTAAAAAAAGCTGTTTTATCTTGGTTTTGTGATAAATACTGTATCATTGTGCTGTTACTTAAAAGCAATAGTTTAAAAAAGCAGTTTAAAAAAGCTGATTAGCACGATCAGTTCTTCACTACTGAAGGAGTATTTTTTTTCAACTGGTGTACTGTTGAGTAGAGGCAATAGCACTTTTCTGTCAGTTCCTAGTCATTTACAGAAAAGCAAAAAGATTGATGTATTGAATTAATGCTAAAATTTAAAATAACAAATTATAAAGTAAAACAAAGATCAGTACAAAAAGAAATCTCACATTGGCAGTAGAGATTTTTGGGGATGGGAGGAGGGGAGGTTAGATTTCTGTGTTGTCTTTGAAGACCATTAATTCCGTGGCCATGCTTAGCTCAAATTGGGGAGTATTTCACAGTAACAGGATTGCAGAGGCAAATACACAGATAATGACCCAAAAGGCCTTTGGCTTCCATTTCAGTTGAAAAATAGTGATAGAATAATGGGATTCTACACTTCAGTTATATGGAAGGTGTCTTTTCTCCTCTTCAGTGGTGGTTTGCTATTCCTACACAAGTACCACTTCAACCCCAACATCTACCCCTGTTCCAAGTGGCAGTGTAGCAACAGTGAAGTCCCCCAGACCTGCCAGTCCAGCCTCCAATGTAGTCGTCTTGCCAAGTGGAAGTACTGTTTACGTCAAAAGTAAGTGATACTAGCAACTGATTAACAAAAGGGAAAGAAAGGGACAGCGTGGCTGAAGCATAAGACTGAATTAAACACTCCAACCTTGGACAAGTCATTTAAGGCCTTTGTGCCTTTGTTTAGTCTAGAGAATGAATTTATTGCTTCCCTTTTTCAGAGAAATAGTGTTCAGGATAAATCCACTCATTGCAAAATGCTGTAAGGAGCAGTAAAGCTGCAAGGACAGCAAGTGGAAAATATTTTGAAAATTAAATATAGACATTTCTGTATATCAGTGAATTTCTGATCCATCTTGTTGAGAACTAATGCATAGTAGTCACTTACTTGAGTTAGAAAAGGTTCCTCTTTTCCACTTTCACAGTTGATGTGGAATTTTTTTTTTTTTTTTTTTTGAATGCAGTTTGGCAAGGGTTTGTGCTCACATCTGTGTCTGGTAATTTTGTGATTTACCTGGAAGTCAGTCTTGGTGAGGCTTGTGTTTCTCAGCAGCTGCGAAAACTTCATATGAATTCCTATCAGATACCCATCTTCACACATTTAAATCTGAAAATTCAGGACATAGAATCTAGAAACAGTCTTTTTTCTTGAGAGTGTGTATGTGTCCCTATCTTTGTTTGGCTAATCAGTCAGCTAGTTCTAAAAGCAGATTATGTTCTCATATATACGCCCTCGCCATGGGTGGTTTTATTTTAGTATTAAAATGTTTCCTTCAGTTCTTACTTGATTCTATCAAAATAACAAAGATTAATAGTGAAGTAGATAAATGCTTGCTCTGCATACCTTTAATATTTTAAAATTTATTTTAGTCTTTATGGTATATGTATACATCTGTATAAGCTTCTAGGTAGTCAGAAATGCCACATAGTACATAAATATAATGTTAATTGCAAACAACCATCATTAATGGCTCTGTCAACCCATGAAACCCATTACACTGAGGTTTTTCATTTTTCTGATCTATGCACTAATCATTTGGCTTTAGTTTCAAGATTCAGGGGGAAATGTTCTTAACATCTTAAAATTTTATTGTAAACTTTAGTGAATTATTACATGGTAATGAGTATCAAATGAGTCTAGACACATGATACAGGGATGATCATTTTACTGTCTGTCCCTAAATTTAATTTTTTCCCTATTTCATGTGCTTCATTTTGTTGTTACTGTTTATTTTTTTAAAGAAATTGTGTCTTTCAGAGTATGTTACATCAGTCACATTAATTTTAACAAACCTGCTTGGGAGCAAATTCAGGAGATCTGAGTTAGAGTCAGGACTTTGCCACTGGTCTGTGGTGTAACCTCTTCCAAGTCACAGTCTGATTGAGTCATTAACCTTTCTATGACTCTGCTTCCTTACTTACCAAGTGTGAGTTTCAGTCAAGCTGTATTACCTTTTAACTAAATGTCTGTGGAAAACTGTACAGCAATTGCTAATATGAAATGGTAGGAATAACATTCTTGCAAAACCCCAGCAGTGAAAACAGGAGGTGAAATGAGCTGTAACATAAAATAATAACATAAAATAATGCTCTACTAGTTTAATGTTACTTTCTTATGTCTTGATTGATTGGTTGATGGGTTTTTTTTGTGCATGAGGGCCACAAAGTTTCCTCTATTTCTTGGTGCCTCACCAAAATAACAACTGTGTCCTAACATCCTAGCTGCATGCAGATTTTGGATTTAAATAGGTTCTGAGATTTTTAAATTCCTGCACATGTTCAATATGATTAGTGCACTCACAGTAACACTTAAAAGCCTGTCCATAATAAACCTTAAAGTTACGTAATCAAACCTCTGCTTTATAGAGGGACATCACCTTTACAGAGGCTTATTCAGGGCCATAAAGTAAATTATTGATTAGAGATTTGAAATTTAGTCTTGTAGATCCACACTTCATGTGTCCTGCTACAGGCAACTAAAGCTACATTTTTTAAGTTTGCTTCTCTTCCCTAGTTCAGTTTCCTGTCTCTGTGGATACAACTGTTAGCCTTTGGAAGCATACCTGCAAATGAGCTACTTCTGCTGAGAGAGAGTACCATTTTTCAGAAATTGCCTATTGTGGTGCTGGGCAGTTTCTTGTCCATATTAGTTCTTGAATCTTCACTTTTTGAATGCCAGAATATTTAGTAATTTTAATTAGAGATTGGCCATAATTAGATCTTGGCCCTAATTAGAGACTGACTACGAACGAAGTTTGCTTTGACTGCCAGCAGGACTGCTTTTTGATGTGATGGTGTTCTTGTCTGTAAGTCCCAGGCACATGGAAGAAGATTTTCAATCATCTTCTCCATAGGCAGGATTGTATCTCTTCAGCTTCTCTCTGATTGTTTTTCTTTTTAAATGGTTTGACACAGGTTGACATTGTAAGCATAAATAATAGGATTGAAGATTTGTCAATGTTGGTAGAGACTTTAGAGGTCATCTAGGTTCAACCATCAATCCAGCACCGATGTAATTACCCCTGAACTACCTCCCCAAATGTCTCATTCAGGTACCTCTTGAACACTTCCAGACTTACTCCAATGCCTGACTACTCTTCCAGTGAAATTTTTTTTCTAATACTGAATCTGGACCTCCCCTGGCACAATTTGAGGCTATTTCCTCTTGTCCTGTCACTTGTTACCTGGGAGCAATGCCCAACCCCCACTTGGTTACACCCTCCTGTCAGGGAGTTGTTGAGAGCAAGAATGTCCTCCTATAACCTCGTTTTCTCCAGTCTGAGCCGCCCCAGTTCCCTCAGCTGCTCCTAGCACTCCAGACCCTTCCTCAGCTCTGTTCCCTTCTCTGGATGCACTCCAGCACCTTAGCCTCTCTCTTGTCATGAGACGCCCAGAAGTGACTCCAGGACTTCACCAGTGCCCAGCACAGGGAATGGTCACTGCCCTGGTCCTGCTGCCACACCAGTGCTGGTACAGGCCGGGTGCCAGTGTTCTTGCCCAGCTGGGCACACCTGGCTCATATTCAGCCGGCTATTGACCATCATCCCCAAGTGCCTTCCTTCTGGGCAGCCCTTAAGCCTCTCTGCCCCCAGCCTGTAGCTCTGCATGGGGTCGTTGTGACCCAAGGGCAGGACCTGGCACGTGGCCTTGTTTAACCTCACCCACTGATCCATCTTGTCCAGATCCTTCTGTAGAGCCTGCCTGCCTTCAATGCTACCCAGGAGCTGTAAGAGGTTTGCAAGGTCATTGTGTGTCTGTCTGTAATCTAGACCAATTTATGAACCTGTTGCCTACTTTGGCAAGTTTCATTTGGATTTAAGATCCATTAATCATGCTGTTATCCTTTGCTGAACTGAATATTGCAGCAGATTCTTTTTCTATATGTGCAGTATATGATTGCAAGGAAGAAAGAACTCTTTTGAGCCAGGACTTCTTATGTTTTTCATGATTGTGTGTTAGGTGCCATTTTATATCTGTTGCACAAAATACACCAAAGAAGGCAAAAGCAGATAAAGTGAGGATTGACCTTCACAGTTAAACTATATAAAAAAAAAATATATCCCAAGATGTTGTATTGAGGTGAAAGGCAGAAGGGGTACTGTAAGGATAACCATGACATGGAAGTAGGTGCAAAGGCTGAAGTCTGAGAAAACTATAGGGGGTTAAATTTTGATAGTCCAGTTGCTGTGAACAAAACCACCACCAAAAAAACCCAAAGTAGTGTAAAGTTTTAAACTAAAATGTGTGTGGCATTATCCCAATCCCTTTGTGTAGTCTCACTAGTCAAACTTCTGGAGACAGAATGAAAACCCTGACCTGGCTCTTATGTTAATGTCTCAAACTGAATGAAGTAACCCAGTAACTGAATAGCTTGAGGTTTTGGGTGATTTGTCTCTGATTCATGGCACTGTGAGTGTGGCCCGTATCAAGGACTAAGATCATCTGAGGTGTGATACAGGTTGGTTGTGACCGTAAGATGTAATTTATCCCTTATTTCTTTTTATCTTACTTGAAAGAGGGTGCAAGACTCAAAAAGGGTGTAGTGTTTCAGAAAGCACTGAGATCTGCAGACAGGGGAAACATAGCTTAGAGAAAATACTTCTTTTCCAGGTGTCAGCTGCTCAGATGATGATGAAAAACCCCGCAAAAGACGGCGAACGAATTCTTCTAGTTCTTCCCCTGTTCTTCTGAAAGAAGTCCCGAAGGCAGTGACTCCTGTCACTAAAACTATCACAGTGCCTGTAAGTGGCAGCCCCAAAATGAGTAATATAATGCAGAGCATTGCCAACTCCTTACCACCACACATGTCGCCTGTGAAAATAACCTTCACTAAGCCCTCAACACAGACAACAAACACCACAACACAGAAGGTATGTGGGGGAAGCTGCCAAATGTTACTTTATTCTGGTTTTATCAATGAATAAGATGTGATGTTTGACTCTTCCTTTCTATGATCTGACTAGCTGTTTTTTAAGGATTGATCTTGGGATAAGGTAATCCCTCTTTAAAACAAACAAAGGGAAAACCAAACTCTTGTATGAATATAGTTCACCTGTGTGTGAAAGGACCTGGATTGACAGCCGTGGAGACTGAAGCCCTCTTTTTATCCACAGAACAGGTACAGCACAGGCAGCGGGAGTGCAAGCTTCCCCCAGACTGCCCCACCAATGTGCCTCAACCCTGACCTGAAGGGACCACTTCTAGGGATGAGAGGGGATTCAGTCTCCATGCTCATTCAATTCTTGGCCTGTCTGGTGAGACTGCCAACAAGGTTACCAGTTAGTACCATTTGTGGTGTTGGGTTTTATGATATGGACACTAGTCCACTGAGAACTGGATCACATAGGCCACTGAACAGTCTTCAGATGGTAACAACTATTGGTCAAAGGTAATCTTTCTTATTTCTATTTTCCTTATTTATAATTATTCTTTGCAGTAGTAGAATTCCAGGAGAGATGGCATGGGCTTTCCCTTGCCAAGCCTTTTATCTAGAGACTATTTTTTTGGGGTCTATAACGTGTATTCTTGGAGCCGGTCAAAGTCCGGGGGGTTTTATTTTCTTTTCAGTACTAGTGTGCCATTTCTCATTCTACATTAACAGTGTTACAGTGGTCAAAATCAGTCATTATTTCAGCTGAGTGTGCCTAGCTTTCACCACAATGCAGTGTGCAGAAAAGGCTTTCCTTGTTTAAAATTTGGATTGGATTTAGATTTTTAAGTGCCTAATCTATGGCATGACTATATTCCCATTCATTAGGAGGCAATTCAGTTGTGTCTATTTTTCTGTTCTTAAGATGTAAAAACAAAGATGAATGGTTCAGACCAAGTTCATTCTTGGTACAGTTATTAGTTACAGCAGACTTCAGGGAGAGTTAGTGTCTCTGTGGAATTAATTTCGCCTCGATACCAACACTTACAGTAGGCTGGCCACTAACAAGCATTTTTTTCCAACTGTGAGAGTTTGACTATTGAGCTCAAACCTTTGCATGGTATTTTTTCTACTATTCTTCTTAATTGCTTTATGCCTCTTTTTGGATTAGCAGAGTTCCTGTGTCCTGATTTTTGGAAACTTTAAAACCAAGTAAGATTAACTGAAGTAATGTGCAATAAAGATCTTGCTTTCTGACCTCTTCCCACTGCAGAGAAGATGCTTTCATTTGATTCACTGTTCTTTAACAGTGTCCTTAATCAAATTTCATCTCTGAATACCTGAGTGTATAAGAGAAATCCATGAGTGAGCATAAACCATCAAATTAAATGTTCTGCATTCAGTGCAGTAAATCCACAGCTACTACAGGGCTTAACCTATCCATCCTATTGCACATTAGGGTTATAATTTGTGCAGGAAGAAATCTTTGCTTCAAACATGTGTAGGGTTGTATTAAGTATGGTGTTATATATCATGGAAATTAAAGACAGTGTACTAAGTCTCCAAAAGAGTGGACTGTTGATAGGACCTTTCCTGCAGTTGTGCCTCTGCGTTTGTTCTGACATAGAAATTTTAGGGTTTACTTTGCATTCTATTATTTGACTGTCTTACTAATTTGCAGTGACAGGAAAATCAGTGCTTGTTTTGTTAGGCAGCCAGAGTAGCATTTGTATCTGAACTTGTCACACTGCCCTCTTTTGTTGGATTTAGATATGCCAAAATATATAACTGGATGATTTGGGTGAGAGAAATCCCCTTTAGTAGTTTTAATTTAAATGTCAGTCTTGTTCATTCATATCCAACAGCACATTTCTGATTTGAGTGTAAGTTGTTATATGTGAATGAAATTCTTTGTTTCTGCATGCCAGCTCTTTGAATCGTTTTGACATTTTAGTGGGTTGGAGGAAGATGTGTTGTAATAAGTAATAATGTCACAGCTCCAGTTTCTGGATTCTCTTGTAATAAAGTCACTTGTCTAGGACACAGAAGGAATCAAGCTAGTGAAGTTTCTGGCAGTTACAGTACCTTTATTTTTTCAGGGACTAAGTTTTGACATCTCTCAAAATAGAGCTGGCAGGACTAATTTCAGTACATGTTGGGAATTAGATTTTACTGTAACAATTAAAAGCAACAACAACAAAATTACCACCTTGATTTGTGTGTGTGTGTATGTTTAAAGTTAGGCAGTTTCTCTGCTGTAGAACATGGGATGCAGTTTTGGTACCTATGATGAAATTATTTGGATCATTTCAACATACATGAGAAAACAGTACTTCAGAAATAAAGTGGTTGTGATTTGAACTTTAATTTTTAAATTTTTACCTGAATTTTATGTTTTCTGTATGTACTTCATACATGAAGATTACTGAACTTTGCTCTGCTCTTTTAATTTTGAAAGATGAGATAGAATAGATAGACCCAAACCTGCTTAGTCACAGTATAGCAGTCACTGTTGAACTGTAATGCTTTACAGGCTTTATTCCTTCCTTAATTAAATAAAGTGTTTTTAAGTGATAATCTTGGACTTAAGGAAATGCAGTGGTCTGCAGGAGTTGCAGTTATGCTCAAATTCATTCTACATATCTGTACTTAGTTGTGATGCTGAACTTGCCCTGTTGTAGTAGGGTTTATATTCACACTAACCTGTAATATGCCTATTTTAACTGCAAGTTGTCCTTTGTATTCCTAAATTAGTTACCCTGGGTGGAATGGAGCTGACCCTAACTTCAGACAGTTGGGAAGTATTCCAAGTGTTAGCTGACAGTTTAAGAAACAAGATAAAACTCCAGGGGCATATCATAGAATCTTTTCACTTCCAATTCTCACACTAGAACAAGCTGTGTCATGTTAAGCTCATCTGCATGTTTGTAGCCTAAGAGCAATTTGAGAAAGGTGTTTTGATTAAATCAAGGTTAGGCAGAATGCAGAAATAAGACTGATGTAGAGAAAATGTTCTCACTGGAAAATGCAATCAAAAAAGCAGCGGAATGTGGAAACCTTGTCCTTCAGACACTGATTAGTTGTGGTCAACCTGCTACAGCTTGTGGGGGTAGTAAAGTTTTGATTTTCCTCAGATCAAGATATTAAAGGTTTTTCTAAGCAGTAGAGGCCATCAAACTAAGAACTGAGGCAAAAGGAGAAGCAGAACCAGCCATGGTGGTGAAATTTGCTTTTTTAATAATGCTTTTATTCCATCCATGTGGCTGTTTCCCTATTTTTTTTTTTTTCATTTTTCTTTAAGCAAATTATAAACTCATAATCTCTTGCTGCTTGATCTGTCACTTAAGTCTATTTCTGGTGCCATTACCATATTATTTCTTTATCAGGCAAGGTTTCAGTAGTGCTTGGCTAGCTGTGTAAGACTTTGTGTGTGAGCTGACACAGGTTTCCTTTGCCCATTTTGTACCTTACTTTTCTATCAGCTTTTGTTACATTGAATCATTAATAAGCTTAAATTTTCAAGGTTTTAATAAACAAAATTTTTGTTGGGACAATAGCATTATTAAAATAATTTCTCAATATTCTTGCTTGAAAAACTGAAAATGTTGTACTTTTGTGCTCTTTTTCTATTTTAACTGTGTAAGTACAAGAAACGACATAGAAGTTGAATAAAAGGAATTTCTTTATGTAAACAGTCCCCATTTTTGCTAGTCAATAAGTGCTTCGTTTTCTAGGTCAATTGCATAATGACAGACTTCTTCCAATACTGTCATGAATTCTGTGTTTTTCTATGTCAGATCAGATTCATGGAGTTGTAATTGTAACTCGCACAGGGGTGATGTTTATTCTCTTCAGAGAAATGGTTTTCAGACAAATCAGAAAGAATTTCTTGTTATTAAGAGCACTAAATAAAGCAGAAATTGCTTCAAACCTAAACCATTTTTCTTTCACTGATGAAATATTGCATACAACCTGGTAGATCATTTCCCATTACTGACTCAGCAAGTGCTTGTTAATTGTTGAAAAAAAAATCATCTATTTTCTCTCATTGCTATTTCTTGATACTTTTGGGAGGTTTGGGAGAGTGGCACTTAAAACTTGCTGGAAATCCATTCAGTTTCTCTTAAAATAGGTTTCAAGCTTCCTGGCCCAGTTTAATGAAGTCAAGTTCATTCCTGTCTGTTTGCCTTCAAACATGAGATAAAATTCTACTTTAATTGGATAGTAATTGTTTTCCTTAAAAAATCTGCCCAATTTTAAGGAGACATTAATCACCACTTCCTCAAAATAATTGAAATTTTTTCTTGCAAGCAAATGTGATTGATAGTCTTACAAGCTCTTAATAAACATGTATCCCTAAACCTAAATACACAAACAGACATGTTACTGAAATTCTATGCTTCTAAATAGATGCAAAGAACAAATGAATTTCTTCTTGTTTTTTTCTTTTTTCAGGTCATAATAGTAACCACCTCTCCAAGCTCAACTTTTGTACCCAACATCCTTTCCAAGTCCCACAACTACGCAGCAGTTACAAAACTTGTTCCAACATCAGTCATTGCCTCAACTACTCAAAAGCAGCCCGTGGTTATCACTGCTTCCCAGTCCTCCGTGGGCAGCAGCAGCAGCAGCTGCTCCACTCCTTCCTGCACTGCAAATACTATTGCTGTGACTGCTGTAGTGTCATCTACACCATCAGTGGTTATGTCAACAGTAGCACAAGGTATGGCAATTCTCTTATAAAGGCTCTTTCACTGAGGAATTGGACTTTGCATTGAGAATAGCATTGGGGAGATGCACTTTTTGTTTACATATGATGAGTAAAGCACAGGACATGTGAAAGAAATGTGCTTATGAAACTAATCCAAGAGTCTCCACAAAAGTTCTTGTTGAACTCTCTTCCTCTTTACTTCAACAGTTAATGTGCAGATCCTCTTTTTTAAGAGGAGGTGAAGTAAGGTGGTGTGACTTAGCTCTAAAACAATATAACCTCAAAATGATTGGCTTTAAGAGCTTCTCCTGATGCATAGAAAAATGTATATTTCCAATATTTGAAGGTTATTGCATCTCTAAAAGCCTGATTTACAAAGATTTGCAAAGTTAACATCAAATAAGTACAACTTATTAACATGCCCAGATGACAATTCTGAAAGGTAGAGAAGTGTTTACAAACTTTTTATTAGTGTATTTTATCGGCATGTCAGTTTTAAAGTCCTTTATAATTAAGACCTGAGTGGGCCTGATTAAAATTCTTAGGTTTCTGATTTCAAATTCCAGCTGTGTATGCTAGCTTGACTGTTTCAGCTTCACAGCCACCAGCTAGCATTTGAAAGGGAAGCTGTGAATGAATGAATGAATGAATGAATGAATGAACTTTAGTGAGCAGCACTTGAAAGAAAAACTGCCTGACAGTGACAATGTCACATCACAATTTTTCCTGGTCTGTATTTCCCATTCTTGTTCCATTCCACAAAATATTGGGTAGCCGTATCAAGGCTGAGGAGGCATTTTCCTTCCCTATTGCTTGTATTAATATGATCAGATATTAATCTGTGGAGAAGAAGGGCTCACAGCAGGCTTTAATATTTTTTGAATCGTTGATTTTTAGTTGGGTTTGATCATGGAAGAGACTTTAATTCTAAAGTACATAGGTGGAGTATCTCTCTAAAAGGTTTTTTTCCAAGGCTGTCATTGTCATTGCAGAAGATGCTGGTGAAAAGTTTTGTGACATGAACTGATAATCTCTTCAAATGTAGAGTTAAACTTACGAATGAAAGGAGCTGTCCAAGGAAATGGTGTAACCATCTTAAATTATGCAGTGAGGTTGCTTATTTAGATTGCCAGAATTGTACCTTTACTGTAATTCCTGTCATTATCACTGCCATCTGTTTCTGTTTTTCACTACAACTGGGATTTAGTTAAAAATTGCCTTCATAAGATACGGACTTTGTCTTGGTGCTTACAGATGTGTAGTTTAGAATTATATACAAAGCCAAATTTGCTGTAAATATTTTGACAGCTATGTAGGGGAATGACAGAAATAAGTAATAATATTTATTTGGGAACTTTGTATTTCCATCTTACTGCAAACTTCTTTTAATCACTTTTAAGATCACCTAACCCAACAGCACAAAACAGGTGTCACACAGTTTTATAATTTACATAACATTACTTGATTTTTTTAAAATGCCAACCAACTCTTTTACTAACAGCTACTCCCTTCCAGTGTTGATGGGTTTGATATTTGACATCCTCCTATTGCCAACTTTTTGTCATTGTGATTTTAGAATCATTTAATCACAGAATGGTTTGAGTTGGAAGGGACCTTTAAGATCTAGTTCCTGCCCCCCTGCCAGGGGCAGGAACACCTTCCACTAAACTACGTTGTTATAAATACATATTTAAAATACTTTCACTATAGGTATTTTGCTGTCTTGAAGCTTAAAGTCAAGACTTTGAAAATATTATTGAATTATTTGTATTACAAAAGGTGGGGAAGTAGACTGGGTTTGTGGTCTTTCCATTAGCTGCTGTTCTGCTGCCACATTGAAATTCTGTATAAAAGCTCCATTGCCTCCTAACAGAGCACTTCTGCTACATGGGAACTTTATTTCCTCACATATATCAATGCATTTTTCAGTAGTAAAGATGGTTGAAATGCAAAATTATTTTAGAAATTATAATATTTTTCTTTCTCATTGCACTGTTCAATCTTAAACCATTTACTCTTTCACAGGTGTGTCTACATCAGCAATTAAAGTTGCCTCTACCAGACTACCTTCCCCAAAAGGTTTGGTTGGGAATCCAACTCAGATCTTAGCACAGTTTCCCAAACAGCATCAGCAGTCTCCCAAACAGCAGCTGCACCACGTCCAACAGGCCCAACAGCAGCAGCAGCAGCAACCGCAGCAGCAGCAGCTGGTGCCATGTTCTGTAGCCCAGCAGCAGCCACAGCAGTCTCAGCTGCCAGCTGGCATCAAACCCACCATTCAGATCAAACAGGAATCAGGTAGTTGGAGTTTATCTTGGGTCACATTGGTGAGGTCTGACTGTAACTCAGGAAAGTAGGGCAGAATTCTGTCCCAAAATGTGCATGGGGTAGTGATCATGAAGGCATGATTTCTTGAGTACAGGATTTGGCTTTAAACATGAATATAAGTAGATAGTGAAGGATGTTTTAATGTTTTCAAGTAACAGTAATTAAAGAATTTGGTTGTTTCACTTTTCTTGTTTGGTTCAGGTATTACAAACCTTGCTCTAGGTATATATGTTTTATCTTAGAGGTTGAGAGGTATGTAAATAACTGCAAAAGTAATGTGATTGGCAACCTGAAACACACCAGTTTTCTGAAGATCCAAGAGTTGTTCAACTATATCATCTGGAAAAAGAAGTTACTCCATGTTTTAATTATTTTCTTTGGTCCAGAAATCAAAACATACTTTTGAAGTACATGTCAAAACAAATACAGTTAGATCTGGAAGTTGGACTGGATTCTTTTTGTAACATTGATTAATTCAGCTGACTTTGGGCAAGTCATGTAATCGTTCTTTCTTGGCTTTTCTCTGCTGTAGCACACAGTTCTTATCTCAGCAAGAAGTAGTAAGAAATAAAGCTTGCAAAGTTATCCAGTTCTCAAAGATGTGCTATAAAAGTGCAAAGTATAATAGTACTTTTATGTATATTAATATAAAATTAGTATTTTAATCCTGTCAGTAAAATTATTATTTTATATTGTACTATTTAAATCAAGGAATTAAAGTAGACCATGGAATGAAAAAATAAACAGCCCTACTCCTGTCCTTTGATAAAACTACCTTTTTGATTATAGGATCACTGCTTAAGAAAAGTAATAGCTACTAATTAAGATGTAAAAAAGGCTTCCAGCCACTGAACAGTATCAATATGAGCTTCATTTCATTGTCTTCTACAATGGATTTAGGCTCAATGTGCTTTTTAGTTTAAAGTTTCTTTGGAAATACCATCTGATACCAATTCTTTCTGGAAGATGTGAATCAGTTTTCATGGTGACTTTTTATCCAGTGTCTGGATGATGCAGAGACTTCAATTTCTCTTTCAGTTTGGAGCTTACTTGCTCGGTACTGCTTTTATATTCAGTGTAGAGAGAAGAAAACTTCTCTGGAGGATGTTCCACATCTCAAGTGGACAAAATTTTTCACCTAGAAATACTTGTGTACAAATTAGGTGCTTCACTTAGATGGGATTCATCCAGGCTGTGTGTTCCATGGCATTTGGCCACCACAGTGCAGTGCATTTACCTCATGGAACAGATAATATCTGTTGTGTATCTCCTGGATGCACATCTCCTGGATCTCCTTTTGAACAGATGTTAGGAATCTGCTGGTTTGCAACTGAGAAGTGAATCTCACAGAGGTCCCATTCCCCAACACAAAATGGAGAGAGAGGGAGCAGAATCCTGGCAGTACTAAGGTGCCCTCATCCTTCATTCTTGCTGATTCTATTCATAGCTTAAGCCAAATTTCTTTGTGGCTTTAAGATAACCAGTAAATCAAGGGGAAAGAGAGCAGTTTACTTAAAGTAACCTTCCCTAGCCAGTGTCACAGTTGCTTCCTGACAGTCACTATTACTCCTTGTGCAGAAATGTTTTTTAATTTATTCAGGGTGATGAAATTTGTCTAGGCTAATTAAGACACATTAGGATTTACAGACTGAATTGATGAAGAATTACTTTGCATCTACATGGTCCATGGTATATGAACCAATTCAGTCTTGGTTGTAACCTATTGCCTCCTGGGAAACATTATGGTTTCTTGTATCATGGACCAGGAAAAGTTAAAAATGACATCAACAAATCAGTGATGGAATGGACAGTGGAAATAGCTAGGAATTTAAACAGGCACATGAAAGGCAAAGATGATGACTTTCTTGGTATTTGCAAAACAAACAAAAAACCCAACCAAAACTAAGAAAAAAAAAAAAGTCAAAAATTAAATAATTTTTTTCATGATCAAGAATACATGGGCTCAGAATTGAAGCCTTGTGGAGCTACTTGCCCACTAGGCCTTGGTCTGAGAAAGCATTTCAGAAGGTAACTTATCGTGCCTGTATTTTAACAGTGACCTTTCTCCTTTCCTAGGTGTTAAAATAATCACTCAACAGGTGCAGCCCAGTAAAATCCTTCCCAAACCAGTTACAGCGACCTTGCCCAGCAGTAGCAATTCACCCATTATGGTGGTTAGCAGTAATGGGACTATCATGACAACTAAACTGGTCACTACTCCCACTGGTAAGTTACACCTCTGAGAAGGGAAGGGAGGGTAAACCCAGACATACAGGTGATCAAAGATGGTTTCTTAGGTTTAATAAAAAAGCACTTACCTCTTTCGAACAGTGGGCACAATGGCACATTCACAATCCTGTTACTTATTATAGATAGGATTTTTGCACTGCGTGCTCTTTTGTTCCTCTGTTTGAATTGTTTCACAAAAATATCGTTGTTCTTTCCCCATTGGGTTTATTTAAAGGAAGTTTTCTTGCAACCTATACAGATACTTTGCACTTCTGTAGCACCTTATATGACATGATTTATACTGATTTAACTCAAGCAGACAGATCAGCACCATTCCTGTTTTGCATTGATGGACTTCAGAAGACATGTGACTTGCTCATAGTCCTGCAGTGAATTTATAAAAAGACCAGTAAATTGAAATTTAAGCTCCCAGTGTTTTTCTGGGCATCTAATTGTATTTGTGTTTGTAATAGATAATAATGCAGACTGTTCAGATTATAAACTTGGATGAGGAAAACTTAAAAGGTAGCTTTATCCTGGTTTTCAGAAAACTGTTTATTTCCTGATTTTTTTTTTTAGTATGGGCTGGGAATATTAGAACCATAAAATTGTTACTGTTGGAAAAGCCTTTGTGAGATCAAGTCTGACTGTTAACCCAGCACCACCATGTTCACCACTAAAAACCTTGTCCCAAGTGCCACATCCATACAGCTTTTGAATGCTTCCAGGGATGGTTCCACCACCTTCCTGGGCAGCTTGTTCCAATGCCTGACCACCTTTCCCATGAGCAATTTTTTCATAATATCCTACCTGAACCTTCCCTGGCACAATTTGAGGCCGTTCTCCTCTTGTCCTTAGCATAAACTAATGGTAAAATGGTAAATATTCTGTTTATAACTTTTAAAGTACTCCACAGATAATTTCTTGAGTACATGAAAAAAAACCAGAAGTTTTGCAGTTCATTTAGTTGGTAAAATCTATATTGTGTTCTCTTGGATGTGAACGCACCTTTCTGGACAAAACAAGCTGCTTTGCTCTATGATCTTTAGCAATTAAGGGCACTAGCAGCAGCAGTACAAGCAGAATGGAATTTCAGTGTTTGTGTAGCTGTTAATATTTTTGAACAATTTTCTTTTGTGGACTCAGTTCTCTTTCCATCCAGAAAAGGACTACTTCTGAAAAAACAGCATTTATACTATGTTTAGAGGTTTCTTTTGTGCTACTGTATGCTAAGTCCATAAAATTGCATCATCATTGTAAATTATATTTTTCTCTAAGGGTGTTATTTAGACCAGTCGTTAGTGGTTCTCTTTATAAACAATCTGTCATATAGCAGAAGTGTCATTCATGAGAGGAAGGGATGAGTTCTAGTTGTGTCATCAGATGGCTGACTCTGGGGCATCTAAGGGAGCAAGAGGCAAACCTATAGGCAGAATCTGCACATCTATTGAAAATTAGGATCTTATGCACAAGGACATTAATTAAAATAAGGCAGTCATGGAACATTTGTTAAAATACTCAGAAGACTGTTATATTAATTTAAATTTTATATATACTTGAATATTGCTCTGTGGATTTAGAAATTACTAGAAAAATTGTAAAGGGTGGTAATAGATTGCAGTGTAGGGTATCTTTGAATAAATCTGTCACTTTATTCCTAAACTAACATATTTTCTCACAAATATTAGTAGAGGATTGTGTTGTAACAGTGAACTTTTTTTTTCCTCTCTTTAAAACAGGAACTCAAGCAACATATACACGGCCGACAGTGAGCCCTTCTCTGGGGGCTCGGATGGCTGGAACTCCAGGGGCTGCTACTTACGTGAAAACAACAAGTGGTAGCATCATTACTGTAGTACCAAAATCACTGGCTACTCTAGGAGGGAAGATCATCAGCAGTAATATTGTTTCTGGTAGGCATATGAGTACTTTGATGTTAAGACTTCTATTTTAAAAGTAACTTTGGGTTTTCTTTAATTGTTCGGGGCTTTTCTGTGCGTTACGTGCTCAAATAGTTATTAGGACCTTTATTGGAAAATTCAGAAGAAAAATAGCTGAGCATGAAGAAGAAGATAATAGAAGTTTGAAGGTGAAGTGTTCTTAGGATTGTGGTAGTTCTTGTGTTTAAGAAGGAAACAGCAATTGTGAAGGAAAACTGCAAGGAAAGAGAAATGTGAGGTGGGGAACATTGTATGGAGGGCAGAAAGATTACAAAACACTATTGGCCCCTGTTTAAAGCATTTTATAATCCCAGTGCTGCCCTTCTCTGTTCCACTGCACATCCAAAGAACCAGAATAAAAATGGCCTGTATATGTTAGATTCAGCTATGCAGTCTCCACCTTACTTTGATATTTTATCATTGGCAGCCTGTCTTTCCTTTAGCCCGCGTTCTGCCTTAAGGTTTCCCTCCCAGCTTTATGCAGACCCTGCTGCTTATCTTTGTTAGTCTGCTGACCAGCCCTCATTCTCCCTGCTGGTTATGTACTGGTACAGGTTGCCCAGGGCAGCTGTGGCTGCCCCGCCCCCGGAGGTGTTCAAGGACAGGTTGGATGGTGCTTGGAGCAACCAGATCTAGTGGAAGGTGTCCCAGCCCTTGACAGGGCGTGGAACTGGCTGAGCTTCAAGGTCTCTTCCAACCCAAAACATTCAGTGGTTCTATCATCTCTATAAAGATAGAGTCTCTTTAAGACCAGGACCAAGCACACTTACACTACTAACAATTTCTTAGTATATGTTTGGGACTTTGACTTTGTTTAGCAAAGACCTGATGTGGCACCAGCCAGCTCCAGTCACCTGATGGTGCTGCACAAGCTATCAAGTAAATGCACTCTTGGGCTGTAATCTAGTAGAGCAGTTTTTGATTTCTACAAAATTATATTTAGTGATGATACAGCATCTTCTTTGGCAATAAGTAATTTTTCTTAGCCTGTTGTGTGTATGATGAATTGTTAAGACAATTTTTAGGTCTTCTAATGAATTATACACAGGTGGAAGTATTCTTCTGAGCAGCAGCTAATGTGGAGAAACCTGTGGGTGATCCTGACGAGGATAATAATGATTGTCCTGAAAGAACACAAGTTTGGAAAGCATGCCTGCTTTTTTCTTTTTGTTTGCTTAATTGTTTTTGCTAAGGGAGCTTCTTTAGATGCCTCTGAAGTCAGTAGGATTAAATAAATCATAATCCTGTCTCAGCATGTCTTCCCTTTCCTAGAATTAGTAGAATTTTTAATCTGAAATACTTTGCAAAGTATCTACAGGCATGACTGATGGGTAGAAAGTAGTAAAGGAAATCTTTGGGTTTGCAGCTCTGTTGTGACTGAATGGTGCTTTCCTCTGGAGAAAGGAGAAATCGTTGATAAAAAGCTGTCTGAGTAGCTACTGCAGTGGCAGTCTGATAGCATTGATGACTGATTCCAGTGTATGTAACTTTTGTATACTGTGGAAGGCTGACCAGAATTAACTGTCACTGCAGGTAATTAAAAACCTGATACAGGGAATGGAACTAATTAAACACCAACATAGGAACAGAAATAGCCAAGACAGCTCTTCAAAAACAAAAAAAGCACCCCACACTTCTAAACGTAACTTTTGTGGACTGGTTGTGAAACAATAGCATGTTTTTCTTTTTTCCTTCTTTAAATCCACTACTCATCACTTACATTAGAACAGAAAGAGCTGGTGTTTCTCTTGACTGGAGATACATCCTTGGTACGTAGATTCTTCTACAGAGGTCATCTGTAGAAGAGATTGTCTGTGCAAATAGGACCTCGAGTTGAATATTAGTTATGTGCTTACCCCAGCCTAACTCCAGCCTTTGAAAAGTTCTACATGTTTGCCTGAGAAAGCTGTGTTAGTCTGCTTTGTAACTTGTGAGAAGGGGTTGCCTGTCCTAATACAGAATATATTATGTTCCCCTAGGCACACCTGTTTTTACTGTAGGTGAAAGATTTGTCGAGTTGGCATCTAATCATTCCATGTTGAGTTGGGTGACATAAATTCCGATTCCAGATGCTGCTGGTTTCTTGATGTGCTGTCAGATTTAAATACAGTGATTCCTCTATAGCTCACCAACTTCTATGGCGAAAGGAAATACACAAAATGTGACAAACTGCACATTATTTCTTTTCCAACAAAAATTTAGGAACTACAACCAAAATCACTACAATTCCAATGACATCAAAACCGAATGTGATTGTTGTGCAAAAAACTACTGGAAAAGGAACTACGATTCAAGGGCTTCCAGGCAAAAATGTTGTCACAACACTGTTGAATGCTGGGGTAAGTAATCATTTCAAGTCTCAAATGAAGAGCCAAGTGGCAAGCATTCATTCTGCTAAAGGCTTGATTAAAAGCAAACTGTGCATGAGCTCCTTAACAGATCCAGTATGCCTTAATGTCAGGGATGTTTGAAAAGTGACTGTGGTTTGCAGAATATAATTCCATGCTTAAAGCAAACTGGGGATGTTTTTTCAAAGTTAAAGGAAAATATAAACTTTTGCATGTGCTTTTTTCCCCATGGATAATGATTTTGTATTCCTGAAGCAATTAAGGAGATGAAATTAACTAGAATCTTAGCCTATTTGCTCCAGTGAGAACCAGGGTCCTGGGTTAATAACTTGCGTCTCCAGCCATTTGTCTTTTGGGTATAAAGGGCAGAAATAAACTGTCTTCACAGTAGGGGAACCACTTTAAATTTATGTGGTGTGTAACATTGTGACATCCTATGCCCTGACTATTGTATAGTGGTGAATTTTTTTTTTTTATAACCTGAGGTATACCTAAGAATAAAATCAAGTTTCCAGCATCAGCTGAGCTTACCTGTATGTACTAGTAAATAAAAATGGTCAATGTTCCTAGATAAAACTGTGAGATTTAATGCCATAGTCCTGTAAAATTTAAAAGGCTGCTCGAGTAGCAGAACCACTGAGGGGGTTTTTAAAATCTTTTATGATTTTTGTTTTAGGTTTTGAACTTTCCTAGTTTTAGAATTAAAGGTGTATTTGCAGACAAGTGGAAATCTTATGATGTTACACAATGGTAGCTACCAGAATGGGATGGTATTTTTGAAACAAGTGTGCTTTGGGGGATTTCCAGCTATTTCATGGATATTGGTAGGAACTGGCTACTAATGTTGTTACTTGGTTTGTTACTGTGCAGAGCTTAAAAAAAGCATGCTCAATGCCTTTGCTCTTCTTAAGCTATCGGGAGTCTAGTCATCTGTAAACACTATTCCACAGTCAAATGATTCCTGTGAAACAGCTGTGAATCTGCATTTTTTGATGAAGTGAACTTTTAGTTTAAAAGAAGTCCATACATAATTAATGTATTGGTCCTGAAGACAATATGAAAATCTATATTTAAATAATTTCATTTTAGAATCTCAGTTCAAGTTTTGTAGATGTCTTGCCAAAGTTAGTGTTAATAGAAATTGGTGGTCTTAAAAAACATTTGTGAAGGATTTGGACAAAGTTCCAGTTTGAAAAACTTCATGTCTTTTAGTTACTTCTTTTTATTCATCCCTTCAGAGCTGCTCAAAAGGTAAGGTAATGGAAAAGTGGATCTTGGTAGCTTTTTTCATTCAAAACCGTAGGTTCTTTTGTTCTTGGTCTTCTAACGTATTTTGTATCAAATAAATGTAGTTGTAGCGGGAGATTTATTTCATGGTACACACACTCACATATAACTGTATTTTTTTAGAGAATTGGGTCTCACTGAACAATTTCATTAAGTTAACCTGTAAACTTTGACTTCTCTACAGGGGGAGAAAACTATTCAGGCAGTGCCAGCAGGAGCAAAACCTGCTATCATCACTGCCACAAGACCCATCACAAAAATGATTGTTACACAGCCAAAAGGAATAGGGTCCACGGTCCAGCCAGCCACCAAAATCATCCCAACTAAAATTGTTTATGGTCAGCAAGGGAAAACACAGGTACAGTGAGGACCCCTTTCTGTCTTGGAATGTACCCGTAAATTTTAATGGGAAGTAAATAATTTTTCAATGTATTTCCTCATTTGTTCCAGGTTTAATATATATCTGTGGGGAATGAGACTTAGTGTAATGAGGTGGCCTCAATTCTGATTTCTCAAGCACAGTATTTCCACTTGTTAGCTTTTTCTGGAGGCCTAGAGCAAGCCAAAAGGATTTATTAAGCCTTTTCTGTAGCTGAAACTGTCTGGCCATGGCTCCAGATACTTGTTTACATCTTACAGCTAATGGTTAGACCATGAGAAATAAAGATGCAGAGTCTGGACATAGGTTATCCATCACATCTGAGGTTTTACTGAAGTTTATTTTCTGCTTAATACCTGTTCAGGCTGTCCCTGCAACCTTGTGTAGTTGGTGGGGCTGGGTACAGAGAACCTGGCTTATTTCTGGATGCTTTTAGTTTCAGCTTTTTCTCTGGCTGCACTTACTATTTTAAAGAACTTTTATCACATGTAACATCTTGTGTGTTTTGATTGTTCAAGACTGTATTTATTGTGGACGTACTTGTCCTTATCAGTGCAGTGCATGTTCCAGCTCACTTGCATAGCTTTCTCTTATCACACTAGTTTTATCTAGTCCTGAAAAATCACTGTTTAGTGGTTTGTTGTGTTAAGTACTTCAAATAACTGAGTGAGAAGTACATTATTGTGCATTGCCACTTACTTGGGCTTTGTGGTTTAATAATCAAAGTTGCTGAATTTAGAGGTAGACTTTTAAAGCAAAATATTAATATTTTATAGGTGGTGTAAATAGATCTGAGTGGCACCCTGTACTCTGATTGCTCAGATGTGTTTTCTTGAGTGCTTTTACTTTAAACAAAATTTACCTTTCTAATTAGGTCCTCATAAAACCAAAGCCAGTGACATTTCAAGCAACAGTTGTGAGTGAACAAACCAGACAGCTGGTGACTGAAACGTTACAGCAGGCATCAAGGGTAGCAGAGACAGGAAACTCTTCTCTCCCAGAAGTGAAAGAAGAACCACAAACCTACACTGACAGTAGCTCTTCTTCTACAGAGTCTTCCCAGAGCTCTCAAGGTCTGTCTTGGTGTCACATAATGTATGAATGGACTGTCTTCCAAGAATGCCAGCTGGCTCCAGAGAGCTCTGTGTGTCTCCTTTTAGCACAGGTTTCACCCCATCTGTTTGCAGTGAAGTGCCATTGTTCCCTTACTTTTATATTTTTCTTTCTTTTGAGCTGCTTACTATATGCTTTCATTTCTCCTGAAAAGTGGTGATAAAGATGTCTTGCTGGGCTCCAACTTGCTGTTAAAATGCAACCTGTTCCCTCCTTCTGGAGAGTCTGCCAGAGGTAGGCAGGGTAGCAAGTTTTGGAGGTTATTTTGGCAGTCCATGCTCTGCCACTGTCTTTACAGAGTGTATTGAAGCATCTCTGCTGCATGGCTGAAAGCTGTCAACACAAATCTTGGTCCTTTTGTAGACATGTGTATGTGCATCAGGACATATATCAGACATGCAGTCCTGATGGGAATTCTGCCCTGGCTTCAAGCCAAAGCAGCTCTTTGTGTCTAGGAGGAGCATAAATAGTAGGGCATAAACAACATCCAACCTGTGTTTGGGAGTGACCATGACATGTATCACTACAGCAAATAAAAGCAAATGTCCCAGTGAACCTTTGTACCTTTTCTGTATAATTTTGTAACTCTTGATCTATACGGCCATTTAAGTAAGTTTTTAAAAAGTTCTGAAGATTCAACCAACTTACCAAATTTAGGTGCTGTTAGTTCAGAATGCTGAATACATGCTGATCACCCGAACTGCTGAAACCTCGGGGAAAAAAGTTCAATCCAAGGCAAATTCAACATACAAAGAAACCTGCTGAACTTTGATTTTTCAAACAAAATCTTTTACAAAAAAAATAAGATACAGAACTTTTTGGTTTTTTGCTGGAAACTGTTCATAACATCAACAGTGTTTTACTTCAAGAATCAATTGAGATAGAAACTAAAGTGTTGCTGAATGAGAGTATGCATCCTTGGCAATGTTCAAAGCTAGTAAGTAGTGCGCAATTTGGTATAATTTTGAACTATCACCCTGCTTTAAAGCAAAAGTTGGACAAGAGCCCTCCAACCCAAAGTGGTTCTATGATGACTTGAACAGGCACCGGTTGCCCAGAGAAGCTGTGGCTGCCCCATCTCTGAAAGTGTCCAAGGCCAGGTCAGACAGGGCTTGGAACAATCTGGGCTAGTGGAAGGTGTCCCTGCCTGTGGCAGGGGGGTGGAACGAGATGAGCTTTAAAGTTTCTTCCAACCCAGACCATTCTGTGATTCTATGATGTGCCTTTGTTTTTTCTGCAAGCAGATTCTCAGCCTGTAGTCCATGTGATTGCTTCAAGAAGTCAAGATTGGTCAGAACATGAAATTGCTGTGGACACAAGCCCTACAATAATTTACCAGGATGTATCCAATGAGTCTCAGTCAGCTACTTCCACAATAAAAGCTTTGCTGGAACTTCAGCAGACAACAGGTCTGAAAACCCATGAGATTGTTTAGGATAACTTTAGAGGTTACTTTTTGCTTAAAAAGCCTGTTGTAGTAAGTTTTGCAATTGAAAAGCACCTATCTTGAATCAACTTGATTCCTTCCTTTTTATCCTGTATGCTTGTTTGCATCTATTCTATAGTGTTAACTATATTTATTTAAGCTGGTGCATTTATATTGTAGGTTTATTTTATTATGAAGGTTTATGTATTAGAGGTTGATTTTATGCTTTTCTTCTAAAGCAGTCAAGGAAAAGTTGGAATCAAAGCCAAGGCAGCCTACCATTGACTTGAGCCAAATGGCTGTCCCAATCCAGATGACTCAAGAAAAGAGGCATTCTCCAGAAAGTCCTTCAATCGCTGTTGTAGAATCAGAACTAGTGGCTGAATATATCACAACTGGTAAGTGGCTAAGGTAGTGTGAGGGTGGCTTTGCAGTTGAAGTCTGAGGACAATTGTGGAGTTTTCTTACAATAGGTTTCACTTTTATGTTTTTGCTGAAATTTTCTTTAGAGGAAATTAGTCTTTTCTTCCACTCCTGAGACCCTGTGCAAGGGACAGAGATTGCATCTGTTTTGCTGGGGCCTAGGGGAAAATGTTTCTAACTGAAACAAAGGGTGGTTGCTTCAGGATATCCCACTTGAGTAGATTTTCCTTTCCCTGGATGTAGAAGACAGACTGTCCCACTACCCTTGAAGGAAAATGTCCAGTAAGGAAAAAGTAGAAAATGAAACTACAGGAACTGTAGCCTAGTTTTTGTACATACTGAAAGGAGTCAGACATTGAGTAACCTATTTATTTTAAAAGTGCAAACGTATTAGTTCAAAGCTTTCTAGCAAATTAAGAAACTGGGGCTACATTAGCATGCTAAATGCATACCTGGCTTTAACTCAGGACTAAGTGGATTTTAACAAATTCAATCTCTTTAAATTCTTGACTCCTCCTATTTGGACATCCATTTTGTCTTTTCTCTTGTCTCTCCAATGTTCCCTACTATCTCAGAACACTCGATGTGAGCCACTTCCCATACATACATGAAAAGATCAGATTACTTGCTCTCTATTTTAATTTCTTAAAGCCACATTTTTAGTCTCTATATTATTTGGAAAATGAAGGAGTGTTGAAAGTCTACATTGGAAAAGAGAAATAAAACTAATTGTATTAAATTGTATTAGTACATATCTGTAGCTCCAGCGGTTTTAGTGCTAAATGTCTGATCTGGTATTTTCATTTTGTTCTGTACCTCCTCCCCTTGCTCCCATCCCTTAAATGGCCTAAGTTGTGTGAAATTGGAGCTGGGGGGATGTTACTATTACTCCTTTAAATAGCACTTACTGTATCTAGCTTCAATTTTGAATGTTTGCTCCCTTGGATCTCTTTTAAAACAAACTCCAAAGTATAAAAAATGGTGTTAAACTGCTTTCCAATTAGCAGTCAGTTATCTTCACTGACACAGATACCGTGCATTGAGCTTCTCTCCAAGGTTCCAGTTTTTGATGGGTCTTGCTGAGAAGTTGATGTACAACAGGGCCTTTTGCAGGGAGGATGGAAAATTAGTCAGTGTCTTTGTAGACTTCAGTACTTTTCTGCAGCTTAGAAGCCATACAAAGTACAAAGGCTAAAAATTTCCTGGCAATATGGAGATACTATTTTAAATATTAGGATTTCTGTAAACATTGATTTGAAATGTGGGAATCTACCAGAGAAGTGCAGGCTCCTATGTGTTGGCAGCAGCAGATTCTGCTGCAGCATTAAAGTGGTTATTTTGCACTTAGATTTTTGTCCCTTCCCCCAGTTTCTCTGAACATTGCCAGGTAATGCAAGTAATTGAGTTTCTTTTTGGTTTAATTTGTTCTCCTCTGAATTTATCAGTAACCCACATAGCTATATCTTCTGCTAAAAATTCAGTCGTAAGATAGTAAAGAATCTATAGTCTGTTGTGAAATGTCCTGCATGGGCCTAGACCAGAGGATTAAGTATTTGGGAACTGGGATTCAGTGTGTGCTTCCTCATGAGATGAAGGGAGCAATTCACACATCTTAGTGTCACCATTTTTTATCTGTCTGCAGACTCCGGAAGACAACACTGTACTGGTTCACATTCGGAAGAATATCTACACAACCATATAGGTTAGAAACTTTATTTTTAAATTACGTTTTCAATTGTGTAGGAGTTGTTGGGAGATAGCCAGGATAAATCTGGCACAGCATGCAGGCCAGTATTGAAATAAACCAACTTTCTTGGAGTGAGAAAGTAAAATTACCATATTAATTCAAAATTTGACTTTTCTTTAAACATTCAGGAAGGTCACTACAAAATTCTTAATTTTAAGTTATGTTACAACTGAGATTAAACTTTGCTTGTTCTCCTTCAAGAAGATGCAAGTGATTAAATATTTTGTAACTAAGAAATTAGGTTACACAAATACTTGCATATTATTATGGATAGGTATAAAGTAATTTGGATTCATATCTTATCAGTGACTGCAATATAGAATGGTTTTGTGGGGTTTTTTTCTCAGCAGCACATGACTTTTCTGTCAGTTCATTGTTTAATTACAGGTCTCTCACTATAGCTCTGTAACTCAAGCTAGATCTGTTCTCAGAAGTGACAAAGACCCATGACAAGGTCTCCATTTTTTAATCTATAATTTCTGATCAGCCTCACTTGCTTTAATAATACCCAAACATTTTCTTTGTGCTAATCTTTCAAATTTAGCCTATGCTCTGGGGGGTATTGTGTGCAGTTTATCAGTGGTAGAAATCTGGTGAGCGAGGCTTGCTGTTCTTAACCGCAGTCAATTGCAGAGGTGTTTTTAACAGTGTAAAAAACACAGAATAACTTGTGTTCTACAGCAGTATTCTGGTGCTGTATAAAGAACCCAGCTGAACATCAAGTATAAACTCGGCTTGCAGAATTGGTGTATTGGGAAAGGGTGGCCAGAAGAGGTTTGGACCAAGTGTGGTTACTTAGGAAACAGACAAAAGCAAAACCCCTGAGTTGCTACTTTTAAGAGGTTTCTCAGAATAGATCTACTCATTAAGGTTAATGCTAGTGCACAGTGAAAGACATTTTTCATACTGAGATCTTTTTTACTCGTGTATGCTTTCAGTTGAAGCTTAACTGCAAAGCAAACAGTTGAAGTTCCTGCAGTTAGTTCTGGAGAAGTGCCACTGACCTCTTTACTTTCAGTCAGTCATCGGTCCCAGCCCCACCAGCCATCTCAGCCCCAGAGGACTCTGCTGCAGCATGTGGCTCAGTCGCAGACAGCAACGCAGACTTCTGTTGTGGTGAAATCTATTCCTGCATCCTCCACCGGTGCCATTACCCATATCATGCAGCAGGTTGGATCCTTTCTTTGCCCAGCAGTCTATAAACAGCAGTAGGTCATATAAATTACATAGGACCGGGGCTTGTTCTGAATGTATGTATCATGGTGCTGCTACCAAAAATGTTCAGTGTACAGGCAAATTAATGATTTTAATATCACTTCAATAGCCATAAGCCAAAGGAGAGGAGGTTTAGATTAAATACTAGAAATAAATTCTTTACTGGAGGGGTAGTGAGGCACTGGCATGGGTTGCCTAGGGAAGTTGTGGATGCTGCAACCCTGGAAGTGTTCAGGGCCAGGTTGGATGGGACTTGGAGCAACCTGGTCTCGTGGAAGGTGTCCCTGCCCATGACAGGGGTGTTGGACTAGATATTCCTTAAGATCTTTTCCAACCCAAACCATTCTGTGATTGTGTTTCGATGGAGAGGGTGGTTGTAGTACTGCAGCGGCCTGAGCCCTTTAAGTTATGTTGGTAGTGTAGGGGGAAGAGGGCTGAAATGGAATCTGGTCAGTACACAGAGCACACAGTGTCTTTTCCATTTGAGGGCTTTAGTTTGTGAATAGGAAAACTTCTCTGAATCAAAAACTCAGATCACATTTAGATAAGTATTGTGGGGATCCCAAACACTTCAAACAAACAGTGCAGCTTCTGGTCAAATCTTGCTGAAGCCACTTGAATGACTTTGATCAGGACATGCTCAATTCTACAGTGCTTCAACTTGAGGAGCTTCAGCTGCAATCCAGAACAGCACTGTGTTATAAACGCACATCAGGCAGTATATTTTCACAGGTGTGGGACTAGGCTGCTTCATCTTGCTAACACTGTTTGTCACTACATTTATACATTTTGGTTTACAAAGCATAGATTGCTCGTTCCCTCAAAAAGTCAAATGTTTGTGTAATGCCCAAGAAAAATTGCAATACAATTTTGAGAAAGGAAGGAGAAGAGAGGATTTCTGCTGAAATAGGACAGCCTGTAGTTATGTGGGGCCCTGCAGAAGAAACCATAGAGAAGATGACGTGGCTTTCAAGAGGCAGAATAGAAATTCATTGTGCAGAGAGACTCTGGCTTTAATGAGGAGCTACTGTCTCAGCCACCTGCTACTTCCTGCTGCTTCATATCCAACTGCCAGGCAACCTTAGGAAGCTTTGAGCCTCAGTCTTACACAAGCAAGATCTACGTAATCCCACTGAGGGTTAGTTGTGGAGTTCATGTTCTCACATAGAGATGTACCACAGTTTAACATTATACTAAAGCTCTTAATTGCATATATATTGTGAAATATCCATGTAAGAGTATCTTTTTATACATGAATTGGGAGTCTGTAATGTAAAAAAAGTTAAAGTAGTCCATTTGAAACATGAAAAATTAGATTGTGTATTCTTACATTTTTCTTTACTAACTTGCTCTAAATTCTTCTTCTTAAGGCCTTAAGCAGTCATACTGCATTTACCAAACATAGTGAACAACTTGGAACTGAGGAAGGAGAAGTGGAAGAGATGGACACCTTAGATCCTCAGACTGGCCTGTTCTACAGATCTGCCCTGACACAATCGCAGGCACAAAAGCAGCAAAAACTGAGTCAGCCGCAGCTGGAACAGACTCAACTGCAAGTGAAAACTCTGCAGTGTTTCCAGACTAAGCAGAAGCAGACAATCCACCTACAGGCTGATCAAATCCAGCACAAACTCCCACAAATGCCCCAACTTTCCATAAGGCATCAAAAGCTAACCCCCTTGCAGCAAGAGCAAGCACAGACCAAACCAGATGCACAGCACCCCCCACACCATATGATGGCCAAAGAAAGGCAACTCCCTACCTTAGTGGCACAGCCACAGCAAACTGTAGTACAGGTGCTTGCAGTAAAAACCACGCAGCAGCTGCCCAAACTGCAACAGGCACCAACGGCACAAAAAATCTACGTGCAACCCCAGCCCCCCCAGAGTCAAATGCAGCTACCTGCCTCTTCAGAGAAACAGCCAGCAAGCCAGGTAACGGAATATTGATAGCATGCAAAATGCACGTCGCTGTTCAAGGAAAAAAATAAAACACTGACCCTGTCGCTGTAGCAGTGTTTTGTCCTGGCAAGAGAGAATCCCTCATTCCGCTGGTAGTAATTACCCCATCAGAAGGTTGACACTAGGAGAGAGAAGCACATGTTATAGGGGAAAAATCCATAGAGCTCACAAACTTGTTTTGTTGGACAGTTTTTATTAATTTCAGCCACTACTGGTGCATGGAATTTGTCCCTAGTTATTTTCTTTTCATTTTTAGATACAACACATTGTTAATTTCCATTCCCATAGCACTTCTTATTTCTGTAGAAATAAACATGAATACACTGCAGTCTCCTAAGGCTCTCCATTGTTCCTTTGTAGTTCATATCTTCCTGAAGTTATATGGCTTTCATGTACAGGAGTAATTTGATTTTCCTTGGGAGGGAAAAAGGTAGAGACTGAGGAACATGGAAAAAAAAAAGGTATTTTAAGTAACTCCAGAAAAGTAAAATTTTTTTGGCCCTTGTAGGAATAGATGTGAAAACCAGGAAACACCCCACGGGGCTGTAAATCCCAAAGGAAAATTAGGCTGCTGTGGTATTATACTGCTACAATCCTTATATAGCAGCCTAAAAAGCTGCTTTTCCCCAGGCTTCAATTAACTGTTGCCCTATCATTGCTAATTCCTTTGTTAAAACACTGAGTTTCAATTGTCTTCCTAATAGCAAATATGTTGTTTGTGCCATTCTGTCCTTGGAAATATTGATTAGGATTTCAATTAAAAAAATATTAATTGTAATATGCACAACAAAAATTTGATTTTCAGGTGCAACACAGAGATAACTTTTGAGGGGCATGAGGCTCCTTCTGTTTCAAAGGTAGCAGGTGGCAGTTCTGTGCCCAAACTGGCATTGCTGGTTACCAGCCTATTTCCCATGCAGGCATCCACGGAGACAGCAGTAGCAGATATATTGAGAGTGTCTATGGTGGAAGCTCAGATTGATGCAAACATAGAACATACGATAGTGGATCCCCCAAACAAGGCCACGTCCACTAGTAAACCTGCTAGTGGAGCAGAGTCGTCACCTTGTACCCAGGGCCCGAAGGTGGCTGCAGTAGGGATGACGGCACCTTCCATCCCCCAGCAACAGACACATGCAGAATCCAGCTCAAGTCCTCCTGCTGTTGGTCCTACTTTAACAGAGAGGAAACTCGATGCACAAGGAATACCTGCAACAAACCAGTTTATACACATTCAGAATATATCACAAAAGAAAGCTGAAGAAAGCTCATCAGAAATTGTTGTCCAGGTAAGAGAAGACAGAGCAAATAAGACAAAGATTGAGCAGAGCAAACACATCTGATGTGATGATAGTCACTGAATGATGTTCAAGTACTTGTAGGTTTATTCCCCAGGTTTTGGTTCTGTTTCTACTCTAATCTTGCAATTGATTGCTACCTTGAAGTGTAATTCTTCTTAATTGGGCTCAGGTTTCTCTAGTACTGTATCATTCACTCTGCCCTCAGTGTCTTCCTCCTGTTGAGAAAACAACCAGGCTCATCTCATTTTACAAAGTATTTTCATTTGAAATGCTTAAAACTGCTTCAACACTTAGTATGGAGTTATATTCTAGAATCTTTTATATACTCTATTAGAGTTGCTTCTAAGTGTAAAATTAATGACATATTAGGGTTGTGCTTTCTGGAGAAGTTCAGCAAATAAGGTCTGTAATCAGAAAAAAGCTTTTTAACTTCACATAGGATCAGACTTAACACTTCTGAGATAAAATTACTATTGATCTTTAGCCTAAATGCTTTGAATCATTGCCTAACTGCTATGCTTGATATTTTCATTGATTCTGCTGCCTTAAATATGAGGGTTTATGTTGTAATAAATTATCAGAATGTCAATTGAGGAGATAGTTAAGTCTTCCAAGTGGTATAACGTGAGTGTTTGTAGACAAGTTGGCATGGCATATGTTCACACAAATGGTAGCGTGGATTGAAATTGTTTTAATATGTATCATACTTGTGTTACAGTGAAAATGCTTCTGATGCAGGAAACAATTTGTGTACGAAGGTTTCAAATTTTCATGCTACTTTGTGAAGTCTTTACTGGGGCTAACTTCTCTTTTGGAGAAATTACCAGTTTTGTATTCATATTTAGTCCTCCTTAAATAGACAAAGGTAGATTTCTGTTTTGCTTCAAACTTGTATATTTTGAGAATTTGTAATATTTATCATTGTGGCATGCTATGAGTTGTTTCAAAAGTCAAATACTGCCCAGAATTTCAGTTGTATAGTCACAGATTTAGCTTCTAACCTATGAAAGTACAAGCAAAAATACACAATAACAGTAATCATCATCATCATCATCATCATCTTAGAAATAGCTATTGTGTTTCCTCAGCCTCTGAGCTGCAGCTCTGAGCAGGGCCAGGGCTTGTACTCTGTTGTATACAAAAACCATAGTCCTACCGGAGTGCTTGGACAATGCCCTCAGACACCTGGTGGTATTCTTGGGGTTGTCCTGTGCAGGGCCAGGAGTTGGACTTGATGGTCCTTGTGAGTCATTCTAGCTCGGGTTATTCTTTTATCGGCATGTCTTGTCTGAAAAAGACAAGGCTGAAGAAAATATTATCTCTGCTTTGGGTTTGCAGAATGGTGGATGGGCATCTGTTATGCTGTTACAGACCTTTAGGGAAGATCAAAAGCCAACATCACTGCCTGGAAAACAAGATTATTCAAATTTTACCTTTCACAACCCAATCCAGTGAAAGGGTGCTTTGAAGCTTTAGTTAGGGAAAATTGCCCTTGTAAACCAAATAATCCCTTTTCCATGAATGCCTGTGCTTGCACAGATGCCTTTACCTTCAAAATTGTTCATTAAACTTAATATTTTCTTTCTTTCAGACTATCCCTCACTATTCCATCCCTTGTCACTCCAGCTCCAATGTGGTGGTGGAACCTAGTGGGCTCCTGGAGCTCAACAACTTCACCAGTCAGTGCCTCGATGATGAGGAGACAGCAATGGAGCAAGATGTGGACAGTAGCACTGAGGACGGCACTGAGCCCAGCCCCTCTCAAAGTTCTGCTGAGCAATCTTAAGGAATAGGGACACTGGAGTGCACTTTAAAGTATCTTGGGATTTTGAGTATCCAAGATGCCCTTCTGTTGTGATGTCTTAGAGCACTTTGCCTATTAGAATTGTTCATTGGACTCTTGAAGCATCAGTGTGTTTTAACAAGACAGTATTGCAAAAGCTGCATCTTAAAAATTGTTTGGGAGAAAAAAAAGAAGAGAAGATGTAGTTACCAAGATTGAGTAAACCTGTGAGAGTGGAATGTACTCCTGTTCAAAAACGAATCTGCAATGAATTCTACAGCTTGTGCTATTGAAGCCCATGCCCAGATACTGAAACAGCTTTCAGTGAAAAGGGATCATTATTTTGTTGTGTCTTTTTAGCTGTTGAGTGAAACACCATTAAAAAAAAATAGAAAACATTTAATAACTATTTTTATTTTCAAATAGCATGTGAGAGAAAAAATGTCTCTGATAGTGCTGGAAAAGCCCCAGGAATTTTGGAATTGGTTAGCTTTCTTGCACTCATGCTCACTTAAAAATTTTTTTCAGAAGCCTAAAAATATATATATTTTTAAAATTCTTTCAACTTGGTGAATGTTTGGAAATAAGCAAAATAAATCACTAACTCATAGCAAAGTGGATTTGCTAGTGGAGTTTTGTTTTCATGCTTTACAAGAAGTCAGGTAATGGTAGATGAGGCATTTCTTTGTGCCATAAGCACACAAAATGCTCATCTACTCTAGTTAACCTGATTAATTATTTAAATATAAAATTTCAAGTGAGACAAGTTGTTGGAAAAGCTCCTGTGAAACAGGCAGTTCTAGTAATTCTAGTACAAACCAGGAAGAAGGAGGTGTCTTTTGCTATTTATCAGTTTTTCAAAATTGGGGATAAATAGTTCAACATCTTTCCAAGTTGAACTTGAGAATTTACAAGTGAGCTAAGACTTTTAAAGATCTATATTTTACTCTTACATGCTGTTTTTAAAGTTGACCATTTGGGGAGTTTAAAAGCTTAAATGGATATACAGTGGTAGGTTTCCAAAATTAGCCTTATGCCTTGGCTTGTTGAAGCAATACATTGGGGTTTTGTGATAGTTAAAAGTCACGGAGAGCGGTTTGGGTTCAGATGGGACAAGAGAACCAGTTTTAATACATTCTGGTGATCAAGACAATACTTTTTTTTCCAAAATGTATATAAAACCACGTTTTTAACTGTTTTGTATAGATTTCATTATAAATAACTAAGCATTTTATGACTTTGACATATCATTTAATTGTATATACATGTATAAGCTTAACTGGCCACGTTTTGGTGCTGAAGTACTACTGTAAGTAGATTTCATCCAAAGTCTAATACAGCTTTTTGCATCAGTCTTTTTTTTTTAAGCTGTCATTTTACTGTTGATATTGTAGTTAAGGCTAAATTCCAGTTGGAGTAACTCAAACTAAAAAATACAAGCCCTAAAAACCATTTATATTACCTGTCCCGAGTATCCACCTATGTTAGAACTCGCAGTAACCCCTAGAGGGGGCTCTTGGTTTTCTCTAACCTCAATTATCTTATAAAAGTCACTAGGACCTTCATATACTTCTCTTTTCCTTCTGTTTTCTTTTTCCATCAGCATTAATTCCAAAATAATGTAGTTTATAATTGTGGAGAAGTGTTCTGATAAATTTGACATGCAAATACTGGAATAGTGGGTTATGAAACAAATTATTTTTGTTACCTTTATATTGAAATAAGTATTGGTTTGGGTTCTGCTGTCCATAGTGCTCAGGTTTGAAGAGAATAATATGTTCTAAATGAAACATTTTACATTTCTTTCTTTAGTTAAAGTATAACCCTGCCAGTATGTCATTGTAGGTAGTTCAGGTTTTGATTACTTTTCAGGAGTTTTTACTCTTATTTTAATGAAATCACAGGCATCAACAAAAGTGAACAAGTTATTGCCTAAGTTGTGAAAGTTCCGCATTACTACAGAATGACAAAAAAGTGACTTAATACTGATGTTATTGGCAGTGAACAGTCTGTTGTGCTATGCATAAGTCAGCATAAGGAATGGTCTGCATTTTCATACCCAGCTGTGAAAGGCCCAAAGCAGGTGACACACAGTTCTTCTAGCTTGTATGAAATTTTCATTGTCATCTGGGCTCTTGCAGTGCTTTGAGTGTCCCTGGCATGTCTAGGATGGGAAGGCCAAGAGAATATAAGAGAGAGCAAGATTTTTCTTAAGCAGTTATGACCAAGAACATTGCCCTAAGTTACAGTTTCAGTTTTAGGTGAAGGTATATGTTTTCCCCAGCCAAAAATAGATACCAGGAAATGGCCTAAGGTGAATTCAACACCTGATGCATTTACTATATTGAGTTCTGGTCCGATTTATTCTGTTTTATGTAAGACTTGTTTACCTCTTTAGTGATGACTGGAGCAAAGGTATGGACAACTACAGTGGACTATTTGACAGTTCTTTGAAGACAGCAAATCGTTAAACACCTGAAAGTTTTACGTGTTTCTTAGAGAAGTGATTGATTTCAGGTTGGCTAGTTGAAGCACATGGTGGGGATGTCTAGGGGTGATGTAAGAAACTTAGAAGAAGGAACTTTGGTAATTAATGTGTTAATTCTTGACACTCTTCTCTTGCTGCTTTCCCAAATTTCAACTTGTTTTTCTTCAGATTCTTCTGTTGAATTTGTCTGTTTCAGCACTTCACCATATGAATACCTTTACAAATAAGAAATAGACAAGATGACCTAAAATGTAGGGCAGATATGTTAATTTTTTTTTTACATCATTTTTGATAGTGACAGTAAGACGAAGTGCTTGGAGCATTTGGCCTTCTCTCCTTTGCATGAACTCCAGGCATCACTGCCTGTTCTTTGTCCTGCCTGGCAGATGTGCAGCTTTTTCCTACATGCCCTTGAGATACTTCATCCACTTCTCACAGCCCCATAAATATCAGGAAACTGCTAAAAATAAAACATCCGTATGTAAGATAATATTTGCATATCCTATCTCCCTCATAAGCTGCATTTTCATTCCTGAAATTAATTTGATGTCCCTCCTTGGAATAGAAGAAAGGGTAGGCATGGTGGTGTTAATTTTTGGTACAGGGAATTAGTAGGCACTAGGCTTGTATCTTATCAGTAGGCTGTGGATAAATTGTAGAGCAAGTGAAATGGCATTAATGAGTCACTTTGAATTCAGCAGTTTAATGAACGTGCTCTGGCACTGCAGTAACACATGAATTTTCAAAAAAGGATGCTAAGAAAGTGAACTGAAGTTAGAGGAATTACTGAATCTAGGGGGAATTTATGTGTGTTTTAAAGATGCAGGGAATCACAGAGGACTGCATGTTGTCTGGAAAGGTTAAACCATTGGGGTGAAAGTATTTTTAGTCTCAGTCCTTCTCCCACTGACAGAACAAGCTTTTGAAATTTCAGGGCAAAATAGAAAAAGGGCCCTTAGGGGCCTTTGAACAGAACACATGACTAAATCAATGGGATTAAAAAAACCCAACAACAAAAAAAACCTACCTGAAGCCTTTTAAAAAGTCAAAAATCTTGAATTAAGACTAAATGCTTTTGTTTCTAATGTACAAATAGTTTCTGAAGTCTAAGGATTTCACAGGTGAAGGTGGTGGTTTGTGCATCCCCACAGGTGCACACAAAGGCAGATGGTTTCAGCTTGGCAACATTCAATCCAGAGAGGACTGATCATAATTTAGGATAATGAACTAGAAAAATACTGCTTTGGGGTTTGCCTGTATTGGAAAAAAAGTATGTTTAGCACTTGCGTGTCTATGCTGGACTCCTTTCCCTAAGTTTTGAAGTAAACCATGAAGAATGTTTGCTAACAGCTTGTGCACAGTTTCCTTCCACACTGTGGGACTCAGTTTTTCCCCTACTCAAAGTCTGTCCTGAGAATCTTTGAATCTGTTTTCTTCCAGTAGAAAAGAAACACCTTATGATAAATTTAGAGCTTAACATAGCTTATCAAAGAGAAGGTATGGGAAGAAGTACTTTTAGTACTTTTAGTGTTTGTGGGTTCCTTTGCAAGAAGAAATTGTCATGGGGGCATTTCAGTCTGGTATAGAGGCAGAGTATCATCATCAAATGATTTGGGTTGGAACGAACCTTAAAACTCATCCAGTTCAACCCTCCAGCCATGGGCAGGGACACCTTCCACTAGACCAGGTTACTCCAAGCCCCATCCAGCCTGGCCTTGAACACTTCCAGGGATGGGGCAGCCACAGCTTCTCTGAGCAACCTGTGCCAGTGCCTCGACACTCTGAAGGTAAAAAAAAAAGAAAAGTAAACTTAAAAAAATCAATAGTAAGATGAAGGATAATTAACTGGGATTGACAACAGTATAGTGTTTTCTGTCATATGCAGTCTTTCTCTCCAACCAGCACAGATGCTGCAGGTTGAAATCTAGTGGCCTCGTATCTCTGATACTGGCAATGAATTGAGAGTTGCATTGGTATGCTAAGGATTTAAACTGTGAAAATTAAAAAGAGAATTTGGTGGTACCTTGAGGCATATAGAGCTATGACTGGCATGTGGGGATGCTTGGTCATCTTGGATGGGTTGGGGGAATATTTTCACTGTGCTTTGGTGAAAAGTTGCTGAAGTGTTAAAATAGGAAAATCCGTACCTGGGAACTTGCTCATTAATTCTAGAGAAAAGAGTCTTTGAATTATTTGGTGCAGAAAAGGTAGTAAGAAGTTTTTAAGCACTGTGTACTGAAGAGTAACCAAATGGTCTTGAATCTTTTTTGAAGCCCAGGACTGCCCACAGGAGAGGGTTGAAACAGAATGATTTATAAGGTCCTTTCCATCTCAAACCATTCTGTGATTCTCTGATGACTGTTAGAAATGTCGGCCAAATACTCCAGATCTGATTCTACTCAAAACTTCCTATGATTTTAGTTTTGCTCAATCCTTGACCTCTTTTGAAAGCTAGATTTTTTTTAGTGGTTTTTTTTGTATGGTTTTTTTGGCGGGGGGGGGTTAAGGTTTTTTGGTGTTTTCATCAGCTTTCCAGCTCATAAGTTTTTTAGCAGTTTTGAAATTTTCTGTGATCCTGGTTTCTGTAACTGCCTTTATTAAATGGATTTAGAAAAGCTACTCTCATCACCCAACTGTGAGTGGATGATGAGGACCATGGGCTTTTTGGGCTATCATTGAACCCTTCAGAGAGTGGTAGGCACAATAGCCAGTCTCTCATGGACTACATACGGGATTTAGACTCCATAGAATGGTTTGGCTTGGAAGAAAGGGACCAAGATAATCTAATTCTGTCACTTGAATGCCCAAACTACCTAGCATGAATCCTTTTTGATGGCACTTCTACTAAAACTTTGGTAATTCTTACTTGTAAGAGCCTAATTTATTACTCATTAGAGCAAACATTGTTCAGAAATTGTCTTATGTGGTTAAAAAAAACCAGCTTGTCACAGCTCATAGTCAGAACTGTCCCAGAGGCTCATAGATCTCCAGTACTTCAGGACTTCCTTCATGTCAGGCTCTACTGATGCCTTTTCCTGGTCTTAAAATCAAGAGTCAAACACTCTTAGAAGGGGAAAAGGGATTTTACCTTTGTATTTATTTTAAGGATCCTTAGGTGCACCATGACCAGGTAAAATGCACTGAAATGCACACCTCAATGCACACCCCCAAAAGATCAGGTATAACATTATAGGTCTTACTAATTAGCAGATCTATCAAAAATTCTCCAATGAGAGGCTTGAATGAGCCCCCTACCCCAAGGAACCTTCACCTGGATGGTTCTATCTTAGTTTACAGAATGTGTTCTGCAGAGGACCTTGGTGTCTGGGGCACACTAACCCCTACCTACAAAGCTTCTAAAATGTTTAGTCTCCTAGCTGAACATACAAGTCCAAGAATGTAGACAAAAAGCACTAAGAATACAGAAGTTGTAAAAAGGTATAACGGGTATAAAAGAAAAGGCAAAAAAATCCTCATGGCATCACTACCAGAGGCCAACTAAAGGCTCTGGGAGTCTCTTTGCACAGGCTTTTTTTACTGTTAAGGATGCTGCCCAAGACCTGCATACGGCAAGGAGCTGGGAGCAGTTCTTTGTGCCCACGCATCGCTGAGGTTGGCAGGAACCTCTGGAGATTATCTGGTCCAACCCTCTTGCTCAAAGCAGGGTCAGACTGCTCAGGACCATGTCCTGCTGGGTTTTTGGAAACCGACCATAATGGAAACTCAACAACTTTTTCCAGTGGCCACCCACGCATTCTTTTTTCTTCTTTCCTAGTATGTGTTTTCTGGTTTTTCTCTTGATTTGTTTTGGATGTGAAATAGAAATACTATATTGGTCTGAGAAGAGGCTAACAACAGCATGAGAACAAACCACAAGGAAGAAGCACAAATTTAGCGAGAACAAAGTGTTGTAGCTGCAGTGTTCCCAGAAATAGAGATACTTGTTTTCCTCTCCAGACTTCAGCTTGTTCAATTCTCCCTGCCACTTCTGGACTGCAGAGACACAGGATACTAACAAAACACTGTAATCAGATGTCACTTTCTAGTATTTCTCAATATTAAAAAGGTGTCCAGAGAAGGATTTGAATGCTTGGAAGTGTTTTTTCCAACTGCATCAGTCTACAGTTGGATGTAATAGCTGTTACTGAGCATTGTGCAGCCTTCTTTTTTTTGCATGAAAATATATAATATAGATCCATAGGTGACCACGGCCAGTTTCAGCTCTTGATTTACAGCTTTTGTTCAAATCTACCATGTAAATGTGACACATGCAAGCCCAGAATGACTAATTTGAGAACTGGAGGGCTGTCTTCCCTGTGAAGTAGGGATTTTGGTCAGGGCAGAGCCTTGCTATAGCCATTCCTTGAGAAAGCACAAGCTCTTTTGGTGGCAGACTGTGCTCGCCTCTGAGTTTGTCCTGAGGGATGCATGAGTTCTCCTGCAATAAATAGAAATGAGACCAAAATAATAATAAAAATCTGCCAAAGCATCTTAAGACAACCCAGGAAAGATGCTGCAAAGCAGAGCTTGCTAAGTACAGAGAACACAGGATAAGGCTTTACTACAAATAATTCTTACCAAATGGCTGCATTACAAATAATTGCTATCAAGTTCAACTGATAGTGGGGCACGGACTCAGTGAGCAGTTGCCTCGTCTGATCAGCCACTGTGAAAGTACCACAGGGCTTGGGGTTACTTTTGGTTAGGGTTAGCACAGGTGCTTTATGGAAAGTTATTGTTTGGAAATAAAATAGGAACCTCAAGATGAAATAAACTGGGATTGAGGAACAGGGGTTGCAAACTTTAAACTTGAGGGTAAATGTAACCTGGATCCTTTAAATTCTTTCAGTCAAGGTGCAGATGGCACAAGGACAACTCTGGCCCCAGAGCTTTAGTCCCATTGCAAAAGTTGGGTCGATGAACTGATCTGGGAAATTGCTTGATTTGGATGTATGTGGTATGTACAGATGGAATGTGGAAAACGATGGTGTACAGATGCCAGCAGGACAACTGGAGGAGAGCTACCAAAACCACCTACAGAGAGCTGCAACCCCTGTTATGGTGAGACACAACCATGGTTTGCACCTAGATGGTTGACTTGGTACTGGTACCCTTGTTTGCAAAACTTAAAAGAACTCAAAAAGTTACCAAGTAACTGACTGAGGTGGACTATGCCCCCCCCCTTACCTCTTTTCTCCTTACCTTCCACTCCTAGAAAATAAAGCTTAAATTACCCAACTTCATTCTTAAAGCTACTGGAAATCACTTTTCCTGTCCAACAACTTTTTTATGAGAGTGAGGTTTGTTTTCATTACAAATCACATTCTTGATCTTGGTTCAGGCAGAAAGGGTGTCCTTTGTGTGATTTCCAAAGGACTTCATGATTTCCCTTTCCCTTCTTCTCTGTCCTTTTCATCCCTGACTTTGTGGTCATATTGCAGTAACCTACAGCCTAGAGATTAGCAGGACAGCAGTAATGTACAGAATGGAGGTTTTTAGGTCTAATCTAAATGAAGTTCCCCTTGGAAATTGCCAAGAAATTCCTTAGTTGGTTAGGATGACTGTAGAAAAGCATGAGACAGCTTCCTCACCATAGGCCTAGAAGATGCGGATTTCCATGCCTTGAAGACTGCCTCACAGAACTGATGTTTGCTGTGGGATGGGACACTGGAACAGACTGCCCACGGAAGTGGTGGAATCGCCATCCCTGAAAGTGTCCAAAAGCTGTGAACGTGGCTTGGTGGTGAATACAGCAGTGCTGGGGTAACAGTGAGACTCAATCTTTTCTAACCTAAACAATTGGGTCATTTATGATTTGGAGGAGGGTGTGTGGCACTCTGCATGGCACAGACGAAGGTGTTGATGTGTTACACATGCATGTTCTCTTTGGAGAGACACATACTACACAGGTCAGTGGAGCTCATGGGGCCATAGAGAAGCAGGAAGGAAGAGAATGCCTTCTGTAGCCTGGTGAGCTCAGCAGGTGAAGCGACACATAAGCTTGCAAACTTCAGGTTGTCAATCACACCACTGATATATGTGGTGACATCAACCACACAATTATTACGACTCTCCTGTGGGATGTGTAAAGAGTCCTGGATGTGATGAAATTAAGCAGTACAAAAGCAAAGACAGACATTATAATGACCCCCAAGGACCTGTGGAGTCTCCTGTGGGGAAGCTAACGTGTCTTCATCCTTCACCTTGTTTTTTGGCAGGGTGCTACACAGTCCTCCACAAATAAATGAGTCCACACTGCAAAAACATTTCCCATTGCTGGCCACCCCATTTGCTGCCGCATCCTCTGGCAATGTCCCTTAATGCAATGACAGCTTCTGCATTATTTTTTGAGCTCACTCGTGAACCCTGGAATGTAACAGGCAATGGAAACACACTAGGATGCACTTGGACAGACTGGATTTTATTCCTATGGAAAATGGTGATTGTTTCTCTTACAGACTTAAGAATCTGTTTCTAACTAATGTTTTAACTTTTTGGTTTGATGTTTTATGAAAATTCAAGTCTTGTGATTTGAGCCCTCTTTTTTGTTATATTCCACCCATCCTGCTGATCATAATGTTTCTTGTAGAGTCCCAAGTCTCCACCAAACCAGTGCAAGAAGCCCAATGAAACAGAATAGTCTCATTCCTGAAATTCTGGTATGTGTCTTTCTGATATGAATTGTCCATCAGACTTGTCTTCTGCTTCCCCTGGCCAGATGTGTTTTGTAATAGCAACTTAAAATAACGTAACACTTGCTTTTTCTGCTTTTGGAGTATCACCAAAATGTTGCTTGGTATTTAATTTCTGCATTTAATTTCTTGATACCAAAACAAATTTTCCTACTTGGGAGAGCTTAATGTAGATACCTTCTGGTTGGCTTGGCAGAGACCCAGCCTACAGAAGTCCACAACATGTTCCATGCTGTGCACAGTGTCCTGGCTACAGTCCTGTTTGTCTTAGTTTGTGGCTGCAATGTCCCCACTTTGCTATTGTGGGGTGTTCATATTTTTCCTGTTCTTTCACAAATATTTGAAAAATTTCTTCTTAATGTTACTGCCTTGTGCTGGTCCATCTTCTCCTCACCAGAGAGGAGTTAGCAGGGGGACTGCTTGTGAAAGAAATTCTCAGCCTTGCTCCTGCTGCTTCTTTTCCTTACAGTCTTATATTAGCACACAGATTTAGTTTTCCGTTACTATTAATTACTATTTTATTACTGTTCAAGTAACACCAGTCCCTTCTGAACTATGTAGGATAGTGCTTGCTTGTGTAATAAAAGCAAGAAGTCTCTGCAATTTCTAATACACTAAGGACAAAGAGTAGCTCAGGGCCATGAGTAGTGTGGATGGGTTAAACCACAAAACTAAAGGCCAATTATACTTCGGATTTCATAGAACCATAGAAAGGCTTGGGTTGGAAGGGACCTTTGAAATAATCTCATTCCAATCCCCCTGCCATGAGAAGGAACACATTCCACTACATCACATTGCTCCAAGCCCCATCCAGCCCGGCCTTGAACATTTCCAGGGATGGGACAGCCACAGCTTCTCTGGGCAACCTGTGCCAGGGCCTCACCATTCTCTGGGAAATGAGTTTCTAATCTAAAATTCTCCTCTTTTAGTTTAAAACCGTTGTACCTGATTCCCCCTGGATTTCCATGGGTTTCTCTGCCACAGCTTCAACTTCTGTTCACTTTCAGGTACAGCTACTCAGAATTAATTGTTTCATATGAAAAAAGTAAATAGTTTTGCCAAAATAATAGGACTTGATTATAATGGAAGTGCAAAAAGAATACTGTTTGGGAAAGAATTACTCGTTTAATTGGATGCTTCATTTTTGAAGCATGAGCCCATGATGTTGTATGTATCTGTTTTTCTTTTATGAATGCTGAAGGACTTTGCTGGCAGAATATATATGTGAGTTCTGAGTTCAACATATGATTTCACTCTGTCCCCCTCAAAAACATATAATTATTGATTTAAAAGACAAAGCAAAGGGTCAAGTGTCTTTATTGGATGCCACCTGCATGAAGCTCTCTAGGAATGTAGCCAGGATTCTCCAGCCATGCTGCAAGCTGTCTCTTGTTTTCCAGGAGTGTAAACAATCCCATTCAGGTGTGTCACAGCAAACCTAAGCCAGAACAGCCCAAACTGCATCATGCTGTAAATAGTTTCCTGTGAAAAACAATACCTAATCAGTTTTTATGTTGCAGTTTGAGTGTGGTGGCAGGCTGGTCTTCTTCGTGATCTCATGACAAAAGAAGTATCTCCAAAAAATCAAGTTAATACCAGAAAATCCCCAAATTATTTAATCTGGCCGTGCCATGTACCATGACATTATAAATATGCATGTTTCACTATGAGAATGAATTCTTCACTATCGGGTTAGAACTAGATGATCTTTAAGGTCCCTTCCAAACCAAATCATTCTGTGATTCTATGTGTCAACTGGAATAGAAAAATTATGCTTTTTACCAATCTACATTTAATTTCTTATTCTGCTGTTCACACATCTCCCATACTCTGCTTTTACAGGTGAACATTTGTAATAGAACCTTCTAAGCACAAAAGGCTTGTGCTGAAGCAAGGAAGACTGTGCTGGATCTGAGTGGCGGGAACATCACCTAGCAATGATCGGTTTTGTATCAGTACTGAACTGCCAGGCTAAAAGCCACAAGGGAGTGTTGTTGTTTTGGGGAAAATGTGTTATGCTCGCCAAACTGTTCAGATGCTGGGAAACACAGCTGGACTGGCTGTGGCTTCCAAGTCAAGAAGTATGCAGGAGTCCTTTTCATGTAGCCTGTGGAAAAAAACCCACATGAATGGCTGTAGTGGACCAATATCTTGCCTCTCATCAGGACCTATCTCACTACTGTCTCTCATGCACTGACCCAGTAGTATGATGCAGTGTGAGCTCTGCCTCAGCTTGGCACATTTATAGTAATGTGTTTCTTTTTCCAGTGGAAAACTGTTATAATAACAAGGTGGTTGTGATTTTGTGTGTGTGTGACACTTCTCTATTATATGGCAGTTGGGGACATGGTTTAGTGGTGAGCACAGTGGTGCTGGTTTACGGAGGACTCAATGATCTTAGAGGTTTTTCCAACCTTAATGACTCTATGATTAGTGTTTTCCTTATCCTCAGGCCCTTCTTCAAATAAACACCAGTAGGTTGCTGATCAGTTCCCTCCTTTGGGGAAAGCATGCCTTTGTGGTGAAGAGGCTTAACAAGGGCCCGCATCACCAGAATCTCTGTGACCCCAGGCTAATAAATCACTTGCTATGCTCTTTGCCTTGGCTCCCAAAGCCTTTGGCCATCTACCTTCCCCAAAGGGTAGTGTAAAGATAAAATCCATTTGTGATTCTGAGTTGCCTGGATACTGTTGGCACGTACAGCAGGTCTTCCTCATCCTTTTGTAGCTGATCATAAATGCAGTGCAATGAATTCCATTTATTAGATAACATTTTTAGGCTACTTTCAATGTGAACAGTATTTTATAGATTACAGGTAAGACATACTCCCTGTCTAGGACACTTTGAAATCTAAAGTAGTTAAGTTAAACACATGGCAGATCATGAGAAAATATTTCATCACAAGGATTATGTGAGATTGCCAGGGATTAGAAAAGAGGAGTGCTGCTTGGAGAGCTGAATTTTAAGCAGTGCTTTGAAGAAAAGAGGGTGTTTGACAGATAAATGCAGAGAAAGGGCAAAGGCACAAGGCAAAGAATGTGAACAGATAAAAAAGAAATTAGATGAGAAGATAGAGTTAAGCCAGTGCACTGTGAAATAACAGTCTGGATCTTGGTCCTGGGTGGAAGAACTCTTGTTATGAAGGCTGGGGAGTAGTGCATGTAGAAAAGGAGAGGTCTTAGGACAGCTCTGTTTATAACGTCAACTGTATGATTAAATACCGTGTGATTTGTTGGTCTCCAAGAGGGAACTGCAGACTTGGGAATGAAAGAAAAGCATGAGTGATGGGCTGCACCAAGGACAGAAAAGGAGGAAAAAGAGTCAGAGGTCTGTGAGTCAACCCAAGGTGGAGAGGTGAGATCTGGAAGGAAAGTGTGTTCACTTCTGGGAACAAGAAGTGTGTTTGAAATGCAGGTCTTGGTAGTGAGAGGTCCCTGTGTTGAGACAGAGGGGGAAGAGAGTCAAAACCCAATGCCAAGGTCCATCATGGTTGGATGGCAGGAGAAGCATGGATGAAATACTTCAGGAGAGAAGGTGGATAGAAGTAAACATGGAGGATCAAAATCATGATCCAGCCCAACACCAATACACAGAATAAGATTAGAGGAGCCTTGCAGAAAGGTTTGTGGGAAAATGTTTAGGGACACCTTCTTCAACTTTGTTCTGTCAAAGACATTGTTCCCTCTGTCTTCTCCAATGTAGAGAGGACAGCTGCTTCTGCCTGGATGTGGTCATTGTTGCTTACCATAGAATCATGGAATGGGTTGGATTGGAAGGGGCATTAAAGATCATCTAGTCCAATTCCCTGCCATGGACAGGGACACCTTCCACTAGATCAGGTGGACTTCCAAAACCACAAGTCTGTGCTTTTCCATTCTGTGCCATATCCTTGATAAAATTCCCCGTCAGCTAAACCTACACCTTGCAGAAACCTTGATGGCCTTTGTTGAGCATGACTGTTGCTTCCTTGTGCTCCCCTGTCTGTGTTCACATGTCTGCCCCTTGCTTTATTCTTTGACTGTGAGTCAAGCAGACCCTCCAGCTGACCTTCAGGGTGCTGCAGTGATGCAGGAAAGCCGTGTCCTGGTCTAGGTTTTCCGCCCTGGTAGCTGATGCAGAATGGGTTATCACCCTTCTCTTGGCAGGACTGGTGGAGCTCTCTCCCTTGGGTGTAGTAATATGTGTCAAAAAGAACACTCCAGTTTTATGTTGCTCTAAGGTGTACAAGAACCTGAGTTAAAAATTAGGATCATGATGTGGATTCCGGAACTGGTTTGGGGCTCCTAGCTGGACACAGGATCTGAGAAATCTCCTGGTTTAGCAACATAAATGCAGAATGAGCAGCACCAATGTAACAGAAGAGAGCTACCAGCAATTGATGAGTGGGGAGGTGGGTGGATTACAGACAAAAATAAAGAAACCCATTAAAAAAATTCAGGAAGACAGCTTTTTTTTTTTTTCTCCTTGGTTTTTTTTACGTCTGTGCTTGGTGTAACAATTCCCAGGAAAAAAATGAAGATAGAAAAATAACAGCCTTTTACAAGCCAAAATTTGATTATGCGTAGAAAAACAAACTCCTCTAACAGCAGCTGCTGTTTTATATGTTGGCCTTAAAGCACTTAGTATTATGAAACTTGGAATAATATTTAGCAACTGCAGTAATCCAGTTAATTTTTTTACTAGACGTTCACTTACATCCTGTTTATAAGTTGTCCCTGAGCATCTGCAATATTACAAAGACGTATTGTCATGACAAGGTAATTAGAGGAGATTGTTTGCTTGGGTTGTGGTGACTAATTACAGTTTAGTTTACAGTCTAGAAAGTAAGTGAAGCATGTTAACACTTTGGTTGATAGATCTTCAGCTGGTTCAAGCTGACCTGGGCCATTTGAAGACCAAACTCTGGACTGCCTTTTTATTCTTGGTTTTACTCAAAATCAAGTCATTTTACAAGACCTTGTAATTTGTTTACATATCTGCACTATGGTATTTGGCATTATTTATACTTTGTTTTGTTTGATGATATTACCCAAACCATGTAAATTGTCTGGAATTGAACTTGAGTGTTTATAAAAAATCTGGTATTTACCTTCCGAGCTTTTAACCCAGGAAGTCAGAATGAAATAGGGAATCAGGAGAGGGCTGTGTAAAGATTCCAAGTTCAATGAAAATTTACCAGGTTATAAAGTTTTCTTCAGCAAATGCTCCCATGCAAAGATGTCCTAGAAAGATATCTGTGCATGACTGAGGAATCTTATGCTGCTTGTGGGACTTGGAACTGGGGCCAAGTGCTTGCACAACTACTTGAGTGGCTGCAGACTTACAACATAGGCAGTAGGTGAAAAACTCTGTTTCTTACTAACCTGAGCCCTGAGTGTCTTCATTGACATGCTGGAGGCAGCGAGATGTAAGTCATCAGGTAGTTTAGCAAGGTGGGCAAAGCTCTCAGCCAGTTTCCGTGCTGGTAGAGCTGATTTCATCACTTCTTGCAGCAAAAGAACCAAAAGCAGAGCAACAGAAGAGCCTGTGTCTCATTTGACCATCTTGATGGCTGCCTTTTGCCAGTGTAGTGTAGAAACAACCTGCAGGGCCATAGTTTCTCCTCCACTCATCCTGCAGACAAACAAGAGGATTATTTCCAAATATGGCAGCTGAAAACCCCCACCCTGAGCAGTTTGTACAGTAGTAGCAGGGAGTGTTTCTGATAGCAGCCAAACAACCTATGCTCCTGCAGTGCGGGAGTGTGCAGGAGCATGTCCAAGATCAGTAATACCCAGAAACTTAACAACAATAAGCACACATACACAATTAAACCTCCCTGCCTAAAATATCAGCTCAGAGCATGTATTTACCTACTTATACTTCCTACTAAAAATAAACAGATTAAAGTCACAAACCTACTGTGTGAGTAGGTAGAGGGAAAAACATCACATGTGAAGCATAGCATGTGATATAAATTCCTCTGTGCAACATGTTCAGGCTCCCTTCCCATCTCACCCTCCTTGCAGCAGTTTGGATCGAGTTGCTGGACAATTCTTTCCAACAAATACGAGGACAGTGTGTCTGCTTTGTGTCTATGTTATCAATTATCCACAGATACTGCAGCCACATTTCTAGGCAAAAGTTACCAGAAATTCTTACCTTATTTGGATTTTTTTTTTTTTTTGCTTATTTGGTTTTCTAGTGTTTGTTTGTTTGCTGGAGACACCAGATTCACCAGATTAGGACTTGGATCCTAAATTTGTTTTCTGGCTTTGCCACTGATTCACTGGCTTGTGGGAAGCAGGTTGCACTCATGGCACGTGTTGGAGATTAGGATTGCTCCTTTTGTTTTCTTTCAGGGACTTTTCTCCCATCTATTGCTAAGAGACAATAACAACTGGTACCTAAGAGAGACAAAAGTAGCCACGGAGAAGGGGCAGGAGTGCAGCTGGTGCATTCTCTTAGGAAGGGCAAAGACACCTCGAGATTTTGGCTGGGTCATGAGGGGTTGGGCTTGGGTCCTCTCTCTCACTCTCAGCATCAAAGGAGGATCATCGAGCTGTTGCTTAATGGGGGAAGAATTCACTGCCGCTGCCAGAGCCCAGCCCTGTACTGCTTCTCCTGCTGTGGGTGAGCCTTTGCTTGTGAGAGTAGCCATTGAACTGAGACCTTATTGGCACCCTGCCTCACTGAAAAAGAACCCTTGCCATCTGTTTGGGTGCCTCAGAGGAAAAGACCAGGACCTCGACCCCCGAACCCCCTCCTGAAGGGCGCATCTCCCCGGCTGCGTGGGGCAGCTGCTGCAGAGGAGCCCGGCTGCCACTGCCCAGCCCCGCTGCTTTCTGCCGCTGCCTCGGGCTGTTTTTCGCTACACCCCACACTCCCTGCTCTGCTGGGACACCCAGTGACCCCTGCTACAGCTGTGGAGTTTCTGATACATTTCGTTTTATTACTCAGGGATTTTGCTGGCGTCTGCTGTTCCAGCTTGCTGCTTCCGAGGTTCCTGCTACAGCTCATTTGGCCATCCAGAGGGGCACCAGGACTGGCCGCCCCCCCACAGGTTTGTAAAGGAAGCCCCTTTTCCATCCCTTCCGCTGGCTGTGCCGCCATTACCTACATGCAGAGAAACGGCCAAGCTCGCGCCAGAGCGCCCCCTGCAGGCGCGGGGGAACCATCACACCCATCCTGCCCGGCCGGGAGCCACTGGCGCCCCTGCCGGCTGTGAGTGGAACTGCACTGAAGGGGTGTGCTAGTTTGAAAACAAACCAGTGAGAGGCACCAAGTCAGAATAACAATTTAATGGAAATTAAAGAAAAGGAAAAGAAAGTAAAAGAAAACACTGACAGAGTCAAGATACAACCTGAGTCCCTGTTAGGCAGGGTAGTGGTAGCAGTCTGGTAGAATGGTGGCTGCAATCCTCTGAAGTGGTGATCCTGTAGTAGAAGGGGTCTGCTCTTCCTCAGAAAGTCCAGCAGTGGCTGTGTAGCTCCTGTCCTCTGGAAATCCAGTGGAGCCCCCCCATCTCTTTGGTGCTCAGAGTCCCAGTTATATCCAGGATGGGATGCTTGGTTCCTCCCTCTGGGTGGAGCATCTCACAATGGGGTAATGAGTCATGAGGCCAAGTGTTGATTAGGCTCGTTAACAGAAGATAGTCTGGAGGGAGGAGGCAAGGAAACACTGCCCCACCTGATTTCAACAGCTCATGAGGATGGTAATAGAATACACCTCAACCCAGGACAAGGGGAAAGGGCCTGACAGCCGAGAGAGGCTGGCACTGGGTTCCTGGTTCTGTTGGTTGTTGCTGCCGCTGGTGCTGTTTGTTTGTCTTGTTATACATATATATTCTAGTAAAGAACTGTTATTCCTTTTCCCATATCTTTGCCTGAAAGCCCCTTAATTTCATTGTTATAGTAATTTGGAAGGAAGTGGATTATATTCTCCATTCCAAGGGAGGTTCCTGCCTTCCTGGCAGACACCAAGGTAGTATGTGAAGCAATATCAATCTGTGCTCATGTAAGCTGCTCCTTCAGCTTTGTCACTGTTGGCTTTGTGCAGCTGGGTCAGATTTCTGAAGTGGCAAAAAAGAGTGTTTGCATGGCACAAGCAAAGAATTAGGATGCTGATAGGCCTTGTCGTGTGCACTGTGTTTGATCTAAGAAGCAACAAGGAAAAACTCTATTATGACATCCATATTCCTCCCAGATAGTAAAGCATGTTGGAATTTCTGTGATCCCTTTCCCCAAAGGCACAAGTAATGTTCCTGTTAGGCTCAGGAAACTAATTTTGAGCCTCCCTTTCTTTTGGGTTGTAGTTGTACATGAGCTGTCCCATCAAAGACCCCTAGTTATTTCTGTTGCCTGAGCGAGTCTGGAGTAATTAATTCTCTCTAAGATTCTGTCCACATTAGCAAATTGGATTTGCTCATGGCTGCTTTTCAGCACTGAGACCAACTGGCACTTGATACCCCTTTTCCACACTACTGAAGTCTATTTGTGACCAAAACATGGTGTCTGAGCATCTTGTGCTATTTCCCAGACTGTGCTTAGTGGCACTTGAGGAGGGAGTTGGTTCATCCAGGACAGAGGCATCCCTGGGGGGGGAGCTTAGCAGCACTGACACTGAGACAGTGTGAGTCCTCATCGTGTTTAGTTTACTGGAGTAGATGATGCTCAAAAGACTATACTGGATATTAATTTTCACAAGGTATTTGCTTATCGTCTAGGGTTTTTTGATACTCTATAATTTCTTCAGAAATTAGACAGTCCTTACCTATTTCTGATTGTCTAGAAAAAAAGGCTCCATATTAGTTTGGACCACAAACCTTCAAAATCCTTGAAACCTCATTAAGACCAAGCCACATCTTTCCATCTTACTTTAAACTGAACATTTTATGAAGGATCTATCATTCTTAATCTTTTATGCATCAGCACATGTGGCTTTGATCTTTTATGCCTCAGTAGATGTGGTTTTACTCACCATATCTTGAGAAACTATGATACAGGGTACATTCTCATGTAGGAGCATAAGAATATGCTTTCCACCTTTGATTTTTCCTAATAAATCCTATTTTTGCTAAGGATAAGGTAAAAAAATGTGTCTATCGTTGCTTTTCTTGTGCAGGTATCTGTACAAAACCCACAACAGCAATAAAAGGCTGACAAGCAAACTTGTGTGGTGCTCCACAAGCTGCCAGCTTTCACTGGTAGCATCTTTACTGAGAGAAATTAGACCCATAATTAGCTATTTCTTAGGCTCCCAGCCTCTTTTGCAAGAAAGGGTCTTTTTTGTCTCTCAACTGAGGACTGGTGAAACATTTTTGGTGGAAAAGATCTTCATCTTTATCATGAGAAATGCTGGTGTGGAAAGCATTTAAATTTCCTCATCATATCAGGAGAAGCATAAGTAAACCAGGTTGGATGGGGCTTTAAACAACCTGGTGTTGTGCTCCAGACCCTTCCCTAGCTCTGTTGCCATTCTCTGGACAAGCTCTGGCACCTCCGTGTCATTCATGCATGTGCCACATAGTGTTCTGCATTGGCCCAATCACAGGGTATGAAGAGACCTTACTGCCTCTTTCTTCTCTCAGAGACTCCAAGTCAGAGACTCAGCTCTGTGCTTCTTGCAAAAAAAGTGTGTGAAAACAACTTTGTAAGCATAATCTGGAGCATTCACCTGTTATCCTGAGTCACTGTTGTCCTTTCTTTAAGGTATCTCTTCCACCAACAACCAAATTTCCAGCAGCAGCTTTGAAGATTGCTTGCCTACCATAATGATGCCAAAATGATTTTTGCTTTTATATATTCTTTGTATATATTCATAGCTCTGTAGGCTATTATTGTACAGTTATATAGTTTCCTAACTCCAATACTTTTCCTATTAGACGAACAAATTCCTAAAGGCCTGTTCTAATCTTGCTTCTTCTGGGAATCAAGACCAAGACACCTTCCCAAGACACTTGCCCATGTATTAGATAATAAACAGCTAGCAAGAAGAGGGGCTTCAGAAGGGGTTGAACCAAGAGGGGGAATTATTTCATTACCTGTGTTTCTAATTGGGGATTCTTGCCAATTATGCTAATTTGCTAAACTTATAAAACTGTACTTGCCCTGTATCCCGTGTGCATTTTTGACACATTTTCAGCATGTATGTCAGCATGTTGTGCACCTGGAGGGACCCTTCATTAAATGGTAACTGCATTTTTATCACCTTAACCTTGTTTGGCTCTTGATTTTAGTGGCTTAAGGCAACAATACCAGAATGGCTAAACCCCCTTGACTTGTAAAAGTCTCAGTAATGCACCATTCCTTTCTGTGAATACCCACATATTTCCAAAGTGTTTTTTCTTTTGGGAGAGCAGTTTTGCCTCATTTAGCTGACAGTCAATTCCAGTGATTTTTTCTGCAAGCTCTCAGAATCCTGTGAGACAGACAAAAAAATTGGTTTTACAGTTTTGCAATGTGAGAATTATTGTTCAAAATAATAGAAAAGAAAATAAAGCAAAAAATTACAATGAGATATAGTGAGACCAACAGTAGTTCGGTTGAAGAGATTCACATCTCAAAATTTGTTATTTTTTTCCTATGTAGACAACGTAAATCCATGTATATTAATTTCAAACATATTTTTATGAATAAATAGTACAAGATTATATTTGAGATACTTAAATTCATAAAATCATAGTATGGTTTGTGTTGGAAAAGGCTTTAAAGACCATCCAGTTCCAAACTCCCTGCCATGGGTAGGGACATCTTCTGCTAGACCAGGTTGCTCCAAGCCCCATCCAACCTGGCCTTGAACACTTCCAGAAACGGGACAGCCACAGCTTCTCTGGGCAGCCTGTGCCAGGTCCTCACCACCGTCATCCAGCCTAAGTGCTGAAGACATCATATGACGCCTGAAGATCTTTGCTATGACAGTCGTGTAAGGAGGTTGAGGAATGGGAATGTCTATGTTGTGTAGTGGACGGCTGAAGGGAATCCAGAGGAAACACCATTTCAGTGAGAAAATAGCAGAACCTTGTGCTAGTTTGAAAACAAACCAGTGGGAGGCACCAAGTCAGAATAACAATTTAATGGAAATTAAAGGAAAGGAAAAGAAAGTAGAAGAAAACACTGACAAAGTCAAGATACAACCTGAGTCCCTGTTAGGCAGGGTGGTGGTAGCAGTCTGGTGGAATGGTGGCTGCAGTCCTCTGAAGTGGTGATCCTGTAGTAGAAGGGGTCTGCTCTTCCTCAGAAAGTCCAGCAGTGGCTGCGTAGCTCCTGTCCTCTGGCAATCCAGTGGAAAGAGTGTCTCTGGTGTTCAGAGTCCCAGATTATATCCAGGATGGGATGCCTGGTTCCTCCCTCTGGTTGGAGCATCTCACAATGGAGTGATGAGTCATGAGGCCAAGTGTTGATTAGGCTCATTAACAGCAAGATAGTCTGGGGGGAGGAGGCAAGGAAACACTGCCCCACCTGATTTCCACAGCTCATGAGGATAGTAATAGAATACACTTCAACCCAGGACAAACCTATGTGAAGAGACCAGAAAGCTGGAAATCTTCCCTTCCTCCCAACTGAATCTTCTACCCCAGAACTGGAGTCAGACCCTTCCTCAGCTCTCCTTTTGACCTTGTTAATTCTAGGATGTGTAAATGTTCTCTGCTGGGTCTGGCTAGTGTGAGGAGAGGTTGGGAGAGGGGTATGTGCTACTGTGCTTGGGCAAACAGGCAGGCTATGGTCAGGAAGCCCTGAGACCTACCTTGTCAGCACTGTAAACACACCCATCTCTTGGGAAGCTCCTTCTTCTGCCTCGTGTGTCATGGCATGGATGGGACCAGTGTGTGCCCTCTCAGACACTGCTGGTTCAATGCATGGATAGCATGAGCACTCAGCTGGGTATTCCAAGATCCTCCCAGACTGTCCTCCCAAGGACCAACTAATACCAACATCTTTTGTATTACCCAAGCAACCTTCTGGTAGAACAGTGGTCATTGGTCTTAGTAGAAACGGGACACAAAACCTGGGTAAGACACAGGTGTGTTTGGTACATGCCAGTTGGGAGATGGGTACCCAAGTTCAAGAGAGAAACCAAAAACCTCTTGCAAATTCATCTGATGTGCTAAAAAAACTGAGGAGATACATTTATTTCAGAAACTTAATAGAAAACTAAAGCTACATTAAATGCAGAGGATCCCTTACTTCATCCGAGTTGATTGTCTACTGAAGTATCTTAACTTGGGGCCAACCACCTCAACCAGAGCCCTTCTGGAAGGTGCTTTAGCTCCTTCCTCACACTTGCCTGCAGGTTTTCTTGCTGGGAAAACCAGCACAGGAAGAGTAGAGGAAAGGGTGCAGCTGGGTCTCCTTCCTACATACAGTTAGGAGTGAGAAATGCTTCTTGTTCCTACTGTTTTGCTGTTCCCTGATGCCCATCTCACACTCCAGCTGTTTCAGGATACACATAAGTGACCTTCTGCCAAAAATCCCTTTTCCTTCCACCCTCTTTTCCAAGTATGGATTTGGGGAGCAAGCCTGGGCATCCAGGTATAAACTCAGTGTAATCTTCTGTTGGATCCCTGCTTCATTCAGAATGTAAATTTTTCTGCTCTTTGTCCCCAAGGAGATTATTAGCAATACTACCTTGGTGCACACATACAACCTGCACAGAGCAGCAGCTGGGTGAAAGGCCAAGTTGTGTAGCACAAATTGTTAGCCAGTGTCTCCTGGATGAAGGTTATGGTGCTTTTCACTTGCTTTGAATACTTAGAATATTTTGTGATTGTTACATGCTCTTTTCTTAAAAGACCCATACAGGACCACTGTTTATATATATTCATATATATATATATATATACATGGGGTTTTTTGTTTTTTTGATTTGGTTTTGTGTGTGTGTGTGTGTGTGTGTGTGTGTGAGGAGAAAAATTATTTGTGGTTTCTTTCACCAGCAGCAAGAAAACATGTAACAGATCTTTTGATTAAAAACTAAAATGAAAAATCCATCATGCAGCAAAAAGAGCTTTGAATAATATCTTTAAGATTAACTCAAAGAAAGGCAAACAGGTCCCCTATTTTTTAAGTGATCCACAGCCCTGAATATCTGTCCCAAAATATTCAGGCTCCAGGCTGCCAGCAGAAGAAGGACTGGAGGTTAAGGGCTTGACCTTCCTGAAGAAACTGTACTTGGCCAAAAAAAGACTTTGGTTCAAAGGCTCACTGGGGGATGGATAAAGTTTCAGCCTAGAGCAGAAACTGCTGCCAGTAGTTTGCTCAGATGCAACATTTTAGCTGGAGATTTATTGAGGGGTTTTTGTTTGTTTTGTTTTTCTATTGCTTCTCTTTCAAAGTTGAAACTTGTTCAGTAACACTCTCTCAGTCTTTTATATGGATTATCAGACACTTAAGAAAATCTAATAAACAAACAAACAACATAAGTTCATAGTCAGCAAGTTTGTAATGAAAGGTGGACTGGTGACCTCTTGACAAACCTTCAGCTGAAATTTTGGCAGAAGTAAAAGTAGAAAGCTGTTTCCCTTATTTGCTGCCAGCATTTTTATGTTTCCACTGGCTTCACTGGGCATCAAATGGACACTAAACTTGGACAGTATAATTTCCAGCACAATGCATGATGTATGACTCTCCTCACAAGGCTGTGTTTGTGGAAAGTATTGTACCTCATGGTCTTTAACGAAACACAGGTGAAGCTGAGTTTATTCGAAAAGTCTGGGATTACTTCGGCTGTCACCGTGAAACAGAAAGATAAATAGAACTAATAAAGTAATGAACCTTAAAAAATACTCCCGAGACTTCAGCCCATCTATAATTTGCACAGTGATTTTACAGAAACTGCACTTGTAGGGGACAAGGAATATGGGGCTCTGAAGCCACTTATTCAGCTTTGTAACAGGGTAGGCAGAGGTCTTTCCATGTGTCTAAGTTAATGTCTGTCTAAAGGCACCTCTAAGTCTCTCTGATAGCAAAAGAGGGTGTCATTAAGCTCAGGATCAGGACCTCAGAGCTCCAGTGTCTGACTCTCTCCATAGTTTTAAATTGTTTATTTAAACGCAAACTTTGTTTCCTGGTGCAGCCCAGATGTAACCAAGTGCAACTCACCCCTCTGACCTTGAGAAATTTCCATTATTTATATCTTATAGGATTAACTTCAATATAGGACACAAAACTAGGCTAAATTTTATAAACTCCATACTTTCATTTATGCCTTATCCACACCTCTCACACCACCCTTGAATCCCACCCAAATGAAGGGAATGGGTTTCTTTATCCAAAACCCATAAAGCCCCCAAGAGGACTCACAATATCTGTGATAATATGTTTATGTGATTATACCAAATTTATGCTCTTTCTGGTTTTACAGTAGTGGAAGGAATTTGCTCAGGGACTTCAGTCTACAAAACACCCCAGCTGGTACCTCTAGTTCACATTAACATTCAGAGTGAAGGCAAAGGTGCTAAGAATAATAGCAAGATGATTGTTCACTTAGTATAATGCTTTTATCCTCTTAAAGCAATGCAGGGCAGGACAAAAGCTGCTTTGCCAGGGAACTTGCCGAGAGATTCACAGCTGGAGGGGACTGACTCACAGATAGAAATTGAAGGGCTGAATAGAGTCTGAAACAAAATAACAATAAAAGTCATTGGCTTTTTTTAAGGGGGAGATTAATTTCTGCTCAGGCTGAGTGGAATAAGTGGGTTGGAATAATCCTAAAATATGACTGTTGATTGTAATAGTCAGTGTATTGGGTCAGTCAGGAAATACCGGCTCTGCTGCAATTACATAAATGGGGAAAAAATTGCTTCAGGGTTCTTGTTAAGCAGCAGAGGGAGACAGTCAGTGATGTATCATACCTCTATTCCTGCACGCCAGTGTAATTTGCTCAACGGGTAAGTAATCATGCAAAATAAGTCCAGAGGCAGCCACAGAGATGCTCCAGGGACTGGAGCCCCTCTGATGTGGAGACAGGCTGGGAGAGCTGGGGGTGTTCAGCCTGGGGGAGAGAAGGCTTTAGGAAGACCTTAGAGCCCCTTCCAGTGCCTGAAGGCACTTCAGGAGAGCTGGAGAGGGACTCTGGATAAGGGCCTGGCATGACAGGACAAGGGGAATGGCTTCCCACTGACAGAGGGTAGGGCTAGATGGGAAAATGGGCAGAAATTCTCTCTGTGAGGATGTTGAGGCCCTCGCACAGGTTGTTCAGAGAAGTTGTGCCTACCCCATCCCTGGAAGTGTTCAAGGGCAGGCTGGACAGATCTTGCTTCCATTTTAGGAAATCTGATCTAAAGAAAGGTGTCCCTGCTCATGGCAGGAAGTTTAGAACCAGAGATCTTTTAGGTCCCTTCCAACCCAAACCACTCTTATTCTATGATGAATATTTCTAATTCATGTCCAGTCTCAGTGATTTAGGCTTTTGTTTCTATACTAGTGGTTGCTCTTTCCCTTTTTCCCCAGATTCACACCAGTACACTCCATGGGAATTAAAGTTTGTCCTGAAGTAAACATGGCAAAGCATCAAGGGCAGCTGGTGCACTTATTAGTCCTCCTGACCCAGTCTGTAAGAAATGCAATCAATATGGCACCGTCCTGCACATTATCCAATGTGGATAGGTAGATAGAAATAACTACTAATGACTAAGCAGATTGATTGCTTTCCCTACTGTACCAAGAAACCAGCACAACACAAGGTTCACTGACATTTACTGAAATCTTGGTTATCCTGGAGTTTTCCTTCCCAGCATATCCAGGAACTGATCACAGCATTGTTGTGGGTATTAAAAGTTGGGCCTTGGGTACTAACTGAATTCCATGGCTAACTGCCTCCCACTCCACAATACAGACCAAAGCTGCAGATTGCCTTTGCATAAAAGAGTACTCTTGAACCTGTCTTTTCTCTTAGCACCATTTCATTCGCTTTCTGCCGTATAAATGCTGCCTGCATCTCACAGCAAATAATATAGATATCTGTGTGCCCAATTACATATGGGCACTGGCTTCTTCTCTCCAGCCCTTTAGTCCTATTTCACCATTGTAAAGTCTTATGAGTTTCTTTTTCTCTTTCTTGCAGCATTTGTTGTTGGCCTGGAATATCTGGGGAATTTCCACTTAAAAATTATGTATCAGGAAGCCTACATGGTGATTTGTAAATGTCAAAGTCTTTTAATCTGAAAGACAAATCTTATCTGGTGTGTGGGAATAATGTGTAGGGTTGCTAGTCAACACACTTTTCTTTGTCCTTTCTGAAAGTCGCTTCTGGTTCCAGGGCTTTATGTAAAATGTTGAGTTTCATAGAATCATAGAATGGTTTGTGTTGGAAAAGACCTTAAAGACCATGTAGTCCAACGCCCCTGCCATGGGCAGGGACACCTTCCACCAGGTTACTCCAAACCCCATTCAGCCTGGCCTTGAACATTTCCAGGAATGTGATGTCGCTGGTGTCCCCAGGGACGGTGAGAATCATGACATGGAATTCAAGCCCAGGATAAAACGGGATTATTTAATTAATTATCACCTCGTTTACATAACTTGGTGTGCAATAGAGAAATGACATTATTGGCTGCTTGACCATACACCTCCCAGAGTGATTGGCTGAATGCTAAGATGCCTATTTCAAAATATTTTCTTCAGTAAACCAAAACAAGACTGTGCAGGTGCAAGATAGAGAGTTAGTTTACAAAAACCTCTTTCACTGTTTCTCAGCTAAAGCATGAGAAAGGAAAATGTCACAAAATGCTTCAGCAGCTGGAAAATTCCTCTTCTTCCTCTTTTTAGCACCCACAATGGGGCAGCCACAGCTTCTCTGGGCAACCTGTGCCACCACCCTCACAGGGAAGAATTTCATCATGTAAGCTCCCCTTCAATGCCCTGTAAGAACAAGAAGGAGGATCAGTGGGGGCCCAGAGGGATTTGACTGCCTCAAAATACATCAAAACAATATTTCTGGGGGGCAGGTGGGTGACATAAATTTGTAGCTTTACCTACACAGCTGCTGGTACCCTTGTGCTGTGCTGCAGCTGAGTGCCTTGGCTGGCTGCTGAGCTCCATGGTGGTAATGTTGCCAGAATTATTTTTGCTTTGTATATTCTTTACATATATATTTGTAGCTCTGTAGTCTATTATTGTAATTGTAGCTAGTCCCAGTACTTTTCCCTACCTTTTCCCTAGGTAGAAAGACAAAACACATTCCAGAGCTCCAAGCCCCGGGAGGTACAAGGTCCCTATCCTATCTTGGTTCTTCCTGGGAACCAAGGTTGAAACCAGCACTTCGAGACACATTTTCATAAACAAAGTTTAGTTCCCATCTGAGGGGAAGGATATAGAAAGGAGTTGAACCAGGGAGGAATTGCCTTACCACATGTGCTCCTAATTGGCAATTTTTGTCAATTATGGTAATTTGCTAAACTTATAAAATTGTATTCACCCCGGGTGGGGGTGGGCATTTTGGCATTTAGGCATTTTCCATATCTGGCCCTTGGAGGTCTCCAGTAAAGACCAGCCTTTATATTACCTCCCAGACTAATATTCTCTCAGAAGTGTGTTTTTTCATTTCTAGGTTATTTAAGGCATCAGTATCAACTCTTGTGGTGGTTTCCAGGCTATTAATAAGCAGGCACCCAAAACCAGCCTCTAAGGCATGCCCTGGGAATGTCCCCACCTTGCACATGTTGAGATAATGAAGTGTCTGTCCAGAGGTTGTGGGGTCCACAATTGTCCTTGCAGCAACATCTGGAGTGCAATCCCATTCCATCCTCTTCTTGTGCAGCCAATGGAGCTGGACAGTGATGGAAGAGTGTGATCATAACTGAGCCAAGCAGTGTCGCCAGGATGTGTTGTTAGGTGTCACTTCACCCATGACGCTCATGACACCCATGGCACCACTCACTGCACTGCACAGTTGACTATTTTGATATTGCGTGGTGTGTGAGCAATACCGCCCTGAAGCCTGGGAGGAGTGGCAGAGATGAAGTGGCAGAGCAAGGATTTGACAAAGGCTGGGCTTGAAATGAGCAAAAGGGATCAATTCTGTGGATTTCTCTTTACTTGTAAAGCAATGGAATCCTAATCCTACTGATGTGATTTTCTAGTGGATTTTTTTTTGAGACAGCTGCTAAGCTCAGTTTTGCATAACACTGGTAAAAAAAGGTAGAGGTTCTTTGCTGCTCAAATTACCCCCAAACTCAGTTATCTGAGTCCAGTGTTTGACTAAATGTTCTGGGGCAAAATCCACATGTATTGTGTGACAGATACGAGTTTTGGTAGCCCAGATGTTTTCAGAGGTGTCTCAGCTGTAATTAGCTATTGAGGACTTGTGGCCTAAGAAGGTTTAGAACTATTTCAAATTATCTTCCCCTAATTTGTGATAGTAATTTCTGAGAAGGGCAAGACATACTTGAGAACCCACTTCTGCCTTTGTGCGTGGGTAGAGGTTTTTGTGATTCTAAGCTGGTTTCAGTCAGCACAATCCCCCCACCAGCAGATCTGGAGGGTAAAAAATCCCCCAAACCCACTCCTGCCACCACAAGTGACGCCACTCAGAGATATGATGCCATGTTTCCTCCAACAGCAAGGTCTCCATTGCACAGACTGCTTCCATTTCTTCATTTCCTCTGCCCTAGCCTGATGCAGTCTCCTGCTCTCACTCCTACCTAGCGACCTTTGCATTCTCAAAACACTTTCGTTTTAATTACTTTTATCAGTGCCTGCTTGCAAACCCATTGTGAGATGATCTCACGCCCGTGTCTGGTGGAAACTGGGTCTTGTTCACAAAAAAGGGGTTAAAGAGTAATATTGCAGCATCACACAAACTTAACTGCTTATGAAGCTCACAGATTTACAGGTCTGAAGGCAACTTAACTTAAGTTAAACTCTTCAAAACCTGCAAGGGATTTTTGAAGCCTTGAGCATGGGATGGATTCACATAAAGCTTTGCAGAGAGGTCGGGTTTCTTAGGATGCTGTTCCAAATTTGGCTGAAACTGAACATAAAGAAACACCATGTCTGTCTAGGAGCTGTCTGAGAGTAATAAGCAGAACCTAACAGGTAGGAGCCTACAGAGTATTCAAAGGTTAAATAAAGGACACTGTGATGTCCTAAGCTGAATTCTTCTGCCTAGGAGAGGTCTACTGCTATTCAAACTCTGAGGGAACTGGCAATCTGGGATGTGTCTGCTGTGGGATGTACCAGTGAGTAGTAGCTTCTTCCGAAGAAATTGTTGCTGCCAAGATAAATCATCTTGTGCATGTCTTTGGAATAATGAAAATAAAATTGTTCCTTCTTACATTTTCCCAGGGTGTGCTCCCGCTACAAGGCCAGAAGGGAGCAAGTCACCTAAGGAAACCACTGACACTTTCACCTCAATTGGCAAGGATTGCTCAAAGGCAAGGCCAGACATTTGTTGCAACAACTTGCCACGAGATTTTTGCCTGCTTTTTCTCTTTTAAGGAATTTTTTCATACTTCACATTCAGCCAGTTACAGCTCACTTTGTTGCTTGCTGTTTTGATGCCACTATAATTCCTTGGAGGTACCTGTGATTTGTACGGCTGTTGGAGTAAAGACACTTTAATCTGCAGGGCTTGGTGCAATGCTGGGTTTGATCCCAACTCTGTTTTCTTACTGGAGCCACACCATACATTCTTATTTCATGGTGATGGATAAGGGATCTCAACAGTGTTTTGGGATAATACCTGGGTGCAGGTCATTCTAGAGGGAAAGGGATGGGAGGGAACCTCAGGACACATCATCTGACCAAATGATGTGTTCAAACATAGCAGATCATGCTGCACGTCTGCAGTTGATACACAACTTCAGAGCTCTGTTTGGGTTTGCTCTGAGGAGCTGGGAGCTTCTGGACACCAGGAAAGAACATCAGATGCCTTGGAGATGATGACCAGCAATTTTGACTCAACTTGATGTGGGTGAGAAGAGCAGAGATGGGATCCCTGGGAGCTCTCTTCTGTGGCTCTTGTGAGTGATGATGTGCTCTGCGAAGTGCTGCGAGATGACTAGGAGGCAAGCACAGTCTTTCCATCACCTCCAGCCCTTTCTGGATCAGGCCCGGGATGCATCATCATGGCTGTGGTGTGTGGCGTGGTCCCACTCTATACATGACTCTGTTACCAAGTAAGGTTTCTTTTAAGGATCTAGCTGATTGTGCAGCAAGACTGTGGAAATTCAGGGGGGGACAGTGTAAGCTGGTTAACTGCTTTAAACCACACATTCCTTCCCCCCCTCCTTTCTTTTGAGTTTAATTTTTAAAATGGTCTGTAGGGTTTTTTGCCAAATAGCAGTTCATCACTTTTTTTGGTGAAACTTTCACAGCTGGGGACTTTCCATGGTTATTTGGAAAAAGTGATGCAGATTTTAAATCATGTCTTAATTTGACTTAAAATATCTAAGCCTCAGACAAGATGTCATCATACTGAAGATAATACACATGCTCAGAAACCCAGCAGGTATCCTTTGAAAACTCACACCAGCAATACAAGTCCCACTTATTTTTATAAAAAATAGTTAAATTCTATAGCTGATCATAAAATGAGATAATTGCATTTATGCATCAGACATACCTTTTTTTTCCTTCTTGACTAATGGTGGGACCATACAAGAAAATAACTGGGGAGAAATAAGAGGCTATTTAAAAATTTTAATAGGATTTCAATAAGCAACTGGTAAGTTTGCTATGTTTCTTTTGATTTGTTGTTCCAATACAGAAAAAGCATGGCCTGGAGTTCAAAGCCTACATTTTCAGCTAAATATAAAATCATGGAGTCATAGAATGATTTGGGTTGCAAGAAACCTTAAATATCATCCAGTTCCAATGCTCTGCCATGGGCAGGGACACCTTCCACTAGACCAGCTTGCTCCAAGCCCCAATCAGCCTGCCCTTGAACATGTCCAGGGATGGGGCAGTCACAGCTTCTCTGAACAATCTGTGTCAGGGCCTCACCATCCTCACAGCCAAGAACTTCTGCCCAATATCCGATCTAACCCTGCCCTCTGGCACTGTGAAGCCATTCCCCCTTGTCCTGTCATTCCAGGCTCCTGTCCAAAGTCCCTCTCTCCAGCTCTCTTGAAGCCCCTTTAGGCTCTGACAGGGGCTCTAAGGTCTCCCTGGAGCCTTCCCTTCTCCAGGCTGAACACCCCCAGTTCTCCCAGCTTGTCTCCAGAGCAGAGGGGCTCCAGCCCTCAAAGCATCTCTGTGGCCTCCTCTCTGCTGGAGCACTTGCCAGTGAAGACTAAGACAAAACATCATTTTGTATCTCAGCCTTCTCCACATCCTGGGCAACCAAGTCTCCCATTGCCTTATGAAGAGGCATACATTTTTCCTAGTCTTCCTTTTATCACCAAAATACATTTAGAAGCTTTCCTTGTTGCCCTTGGCATCCCTGGCCAGATTTAATTCTACCAGGGCTTTAGCTTTCCTAACCTGATCCTGGCTGCCCAGACAACTTCTCTGCATTCCTCCAGTAGTACCTTTCCTTGCTTCCATCCTCTGTAGGTGTGCTAGTTTGAAAACAAACCAGTGGGAGGCACCAAGTCAGAATAACAATTTAATGGAAATTAAAGGAAAGGAAAAGAAAGTAGAAGAAAACACTGACAAAGTTAAGATACAACCTGAGTCCCTGTTAGGCAGGGTGGTGGTAGCAGTCCGGTAGAATGGTGGCTGCAATCCTCTGAAGTGGTGATCCTGTAGTAGAAGGGGTCTGCTCTTCCTCAGAAAGTCCAGCAGTGGCTGCGTAGCTCCTGTCCTCTGGCAATCCAGTGGAAAGAGTGTCTCTGGTGTTCAGAGTCCCAGATTATATCCAGGATGGGATGCTTGGTTCCTCCCTCTGGTTGGAGCATCTCACAATGGGGTAATGAGTCATGAGGCCAAGTGTTGATTAGGCTCGTTAACAGAAGATAGTCTGGAGGGAGTTATCTCTGAGTCATGCAGCAGGACAATGATGGGTCATTAACAGCAAGATAGTCTGGGGGGAGGAGGCAAGGAAACACTGCCCCACCTGATTTCCACTGCTCATGAGGATGGTAATAGAATACACTTCAACCCAGGACAGTAGGCTTTTTTTTTTGTGTTTGAGTTTGTCCAGGTGCTCCTTGTTCATCCATGTAGGCCTTCTGGTGTTTGTGTCTGAATACCTCTTTGCTGGGATGCAATGCTCCTGACCTTGGAAGAGCTCATCCTTGAATATTTAACAGCTTTCTTAAGCTGCTCTTCCCTCTGGGGCTTTATCCCATGATACTCTTCCAAGCAGATCCCTGAAGACACCAAAGGCTGCTCTCCTGAAATCCAGGACAGTGAGTTTGCTGTGTGCCCTCCTCTCTGTAAGGATCTTGAGTTCCATCCAATACTTCATGGTCACTGCGGCCCAGGCTGCCCTTGAGCTTCCAATTCCCCACCAGCCTCTCCTTGTGAGTGAGAACCAGGTGCATCATAACACCTCTCATCCTTGGTGTCTCTATCACTTGGAGAAGGAAGTAATCATCATTTTCTAGGAACCTCCTGGCTTACGTCCTGCTGTGTTGTCCCTCCAACAGGTATTGGGGTGGTTGAAGTCCCCCATGGGGACCAGGGCTCAAATGTGAGGCTACTCCTATCTATAGATGATCTCATCCACTTGTTCCTTCTGGTACAAGTGGCCTGTAGCAGAGCCCCACTGCAATGTCACCTATCCCTTTCTCTCCTTTGATCCTGACCTGTGAGCTCATCCTCATCCATCCCCAGGCAGAGCTCCATGCACCCCAGCTGGTCATTGACAACACCCACTGCTGTCTGTCCTTCCTAAAGAGCCTGTATCCTACCATTCCAACACTCCAGGCATAGCAGCTATCCCACCACATCTCCATGGTGCTGATAAGTTTGCAGTACTGCAGTTGTGGGCATGTCTCCTCTTGTATTCCCCATGCTGTGTGCATTTGCACAGAGGCATTTAAGCTGACTTAGTGGCTGGAGCAGCTTTGTATTGCTCTTCAGGTGCTCTTCTGCTGATCTGTGATCCCTCTCCAAGTTCTGGGCATCTGTTGCTAGCCTTGGCATCAAAGTGGTAGGAGTGGGATGGACTGAGTTTCTCTTTCCCCAGCAACTTTTAGTTTACAGCCCTCCTTTCCAGGCTGGCCAACTTATAACCAAAATTGCTTTTTCCCTTTTCTGACAGAAGGACCCCATCAGTCCCCATCAGAGCAGATTTCTCCAAGCAAGTCTTACAGTCTAAATATCTGAATCCCTGGCTGTGGCACTAGTCCTATAAGGATTTATGCACTCCCCACATTCAACTGGACTGTTCAAACCCCTTCCCTTTGACCAGGAGCATTCAGGAAAAAACTATCTGCACTCCTGAGTCTCTTACCAGCACACACAGGGCTCTGCAATCCTTCTTGATCCTCCTCATATTTCTTCTGGCTCCATCCCTGCCACACATGCGAAATAATGGCTGTGGATCACAGTCAGTGGGCTGTAAAAGTGTCTAGGTGACATCCCTGGTACAACAGTCTCCTGTCATATGCTGCTATTGAGGATAGGGGCAAAGTCTGAGAGATTCTTGTGGGTTTTTTTTTTCTAATTTCAGATCATTGCACTGCTCTTCTGAGTATTTCCCAACAAAAATACAGGACAGAATATTTGACTAAGAGTGCAAATGCATGTCATTCAGTGGAAGTTTATCAGATGTCTCAGTTAAATGACATCTTACCAAAACTATGTTCTCTACTTTTAAAACCTGATATAGGGCATGTGCATGCATTTGTACAACTTTTTTATTCTTGCTTTATTATACAAAAAAATAAAAGTATAGGTCCTCATGATGCCTTGAGAGGCCACTTAAAAACAGAGACTAGACAGGAGTAAGGAAATAAAGGTAGGTATTTACTTGAAAGACCTTCAAAGGTAACCCCTGGGGAGCCAGAGGCTACTGCCAAAAATGGACCCCAAGATGGACGACAAGTCACGAGTTCTTCACACTTTTATAGGTTTGGTTCATTTGCATATCAGGGTTAATTCTCCAATTAAAGTTTCAGTTAATGATGCAGTTTCCCTAAGCTTGCCCCCCCCCCCCCCCACCCCCCCCGAGGCTTTTGATCTATACTTTTTGGGCCTAGGACGGTCTGGGTGTCCTTGAAGAGAAGGCCTGGAGAGGCTTTGTTATGTCTACCTAGCACGAGAGAGCAGAATTTAATAGGCTACAAGAAACTTCAAAGTTACACACTAAGCAGTACAGGATTTGAAAAACATAAGAGTTAAAACCTAAGGCATCACTCATACTTTCCATCTTGAAGGGATTCATAGGACTTTATTCATAAAAGATACTTAAAATAGTGATTTAAAAAATTTAAAAAGAAATTTCCCCAAAATTCAATGGGACAACAGAGATATTACATCAAACTTATTTTGAACAAATATCTTAAGTCTACTGAAAAGCAGCTGCTTGGTAAGCAAAATAATCAAAATTACAGGTATTTGATAGTATGTTGCACTAGAACTTTTATATTCTGTTGATACTCAAGGAAAGAAAAAACACAGAATTTTCATTATTTTTAGACCATGTTCTCAAATTAGACCTTAAAGCCTATATTTAGACACCTCAAGGCTGATAATATTTCAAAGGTGCTGAGCACCTCTGCTTTCCATTGACACAGAAAACTTCTTAACACTTCTCTGAATGAGATCACATTTCTCAGAAAACCTAAACATGGTTGTAGGAACCCAGTTTTGACTCATATGCCTGCAAATTTCACTCAGTAGAACTGTGTCTCTAAACTAAAGACAAACTAAACTGAAACTCTAGAGTTAAGCAAACCCCAATGCTTCAGGGGCTTGTGAAAGATGTACATGGTAGCTGTGATCCTTTACAGGGAAATGTAGGTTTACCAAGGAATTTGATCACAAAGTTGCGGCAAAGGCATCTGCAGGAAAGGCACCAATAGTAACAAAGTTTATTAACTTTCTTGTGTGCCCAGAACCTAGAGGCTGGTATTGAGTCCTTAGAAATTGTATCATAAGGAATTAAGCAACACTTGAACATTGCTCCCCATCCTGCTCTGAATCCAGCCAGGGCCACCCCAGCAAAGAGCAGAGCTCATACCGGGATGAGGAAAAATCTTGTTGGGTCTTTTCCACCTTATTTCAGTTGAAGGCACCCTTCTGCCATTTCAAGGTTTCTGGTGGTTTCAATCTAGAGATATTGCAAAATTCCTCATCTCTTACAGCTCTCCATGCTGTGTCTGTTGGGACCATCCCCATGACAAGAAAAAATCACTGTCTGAGCTAAAGAAACCCGTACAGCTCCAAGCAGTCTTTTGCAAGTGCAAGGTGCCCTGGAGGAGTATCAACTGAGTCACGATTTTTCTTGTAGGCACCTGACCATTGCTGAAATGCCATGAGACCACTGAATACATGCCAATGGACCATCTCCAGATGAAAATACTCTCTTCTTACCACTGACTTTCTACTAAAACCCACAGCTCATAGCAATAGTAGGGCTGGGTGGTGTTTGGGTTCTATCTCTGAAGCAGATTTCATTTGTGTCAAGTCTCAAATCCATGGGGGATTTGTCAGATTCCTATTCCTCTTCCATGAGGAAGCTGTAAGAGAAGTCCATCTTCTCCATTGCTCTTTTGAACTAAGAAGTGCAGCAGTAACTCAGGGAACAAAGGTAGTACAAAACATACATTGCAGGATATTTGGGGTCAAGTTTTCCACTCATGGCGAATCAAGCTTTCACACTTTATGCTTTGTATGACATATTGTGGGATGTGAAGGCATTGCATCCTCTGCATGCATCATACACAAAGCATGAGCCTGATTCCCCACAGATCCTCCAGGGTCATGAAAGTTGTTACATTTCCTGTAGTCCACAATGTGTTGGCTTCCTATTGCTACAGAGATGTAAATATGATAAACAGCAGGATCTGAGTCAGATAAAGTCATGGGACCTCAGACCAGATTACCAGTTATATTTTTCAAAAATTTTATTTTATTTTATTTTATTTTATTTTATTTTATTTTATTTTATTTTATTTTATTTTATTTTATTTTATTTTGTTATCTTAAAGAAGAGCTTCTGACTTTGCTGCAATTGCTAAATGGCGGTCAGGTCCTGGGCAACCCATGAAAGATGTGACTCTAAGTCACACATGACTTTAGATACTTGTGTTGATGTCTATACCTGATTGAGTAATCCATGACTGCCCTTACAGTCAGTAGAGAGAAGGGGGCACTTTTAGGCTGTGTTTTATCTCATTTCTTTTAGGCACTGCCTTCCCAAGAAGGTGAATTGCACTCCGGGACCATCTTCCCTTGGGTTATAAGGAGAGCCCAGAGTGACTCAAACCCAAGGATGCTTTTGGTCAGACTGATCCCAACCCTGTTATGTCTCTGTTTCCCCTTCTTTAAAATGGACCCATCTTCCCTCTGGGACAACATTGGTTGATGCCGGTGCTCTTTCAATGCAGGGAATAACTTGCACTTTGCAACTGGTGGTTTCACTATCAAGGCCCTGGGGTGGTCAGATGTGGTATGGAATGTGTTAGACAAAGTTATTGTAGTTAATTTGTGGTAGTGCTTAAGAAGCTAGAAGGGTGAAATATGATGCCGTAGAGTATTACATCTAAGTGGTTCCAGTGCTATTTGAACTCTGATTTCACAGACGGATGTAATGGTTTGGGGTGGAAGGGATCTTAAAGCTCATCCATTTCCGACCCGCTGCTATGGGCAGCGACATCTTCCACTAGACCAGGTTCTCCAAGCCCCATCCATCCTTGAACACTTTCAGGGATGGGGCAGCCACAGCTTCTCTGGGCAACATTTGCCAGGGCCTCACCACCCTCACAGCCAAGAATGTCTTCCAAATACCCAATCTAACCCTTCCCTTTGTCAGTTTGAAGCTGTTTCCACCTTAATAATTTCAAATGGGAATGGAGAGACATTTAACAAGCCATATTTTTCATGTTACCTTCTATTAGCATGTTCTCAGGTTTCCCCAGATGACCTATGCTGCTGTCCTTACTTTTTTGATCAGTAGATATAGAAATTATGACCGAAGGTCAGGCATTGGACTATCTGCAGTTCAGTATTGATAACTTGTTTCCTGTAGTGTTTCCCAGGACAATTTGCTGGCTTCTTTTTGAACCATTTAAAGCCTTTCTTCCATGGAATAAGACATGCCAAGGCTTGATAAAACTATTTATATTGGCCAAATTTCTCTGTCAAGCTGACAGATAAAAACATAGATTAACCATGGAAAAATCCTAAAGAGAGTCTACAAGAGAGGTGGAGAGGGACTTTTGAGATGGACATGTACTGACAGGGCAAGGGGGAACGGCTTGAAACTGAAAGAGAGTGCATTTAAACTGGAAGAAATTCTTGGCCGTGAGGGTGCTGAGGTCCTGGCACAGGTTTCCCAGAGAAGCTGTGGCTGCCCCATCCCCGGAAGAGTTCAAGGCCAGGTTGGACAGATCTTGGAGCAACCTGGTCGAGTGAGAAGTGTCCCCCCATGGCAGGGGGCTGGAACTGGATGATCTCTAAGGTCCCTTCCAACCCAAACCATTCTATGATTATGAAATCAAACACACACCTGAGTCAGGAACCTGCCTGGCTGCAAGGTGATCACTCCATCATGAGTTTTTGAACCACATCCTACCAGTACCCACCAAGATAGGGAGCCTGGTGGTGGTGGTGCAAAATCTTGTCCTTTTTCCTGTTTCCAGCAAAAAGTCACTTCATCATGATACCAGAAAGGTAAAATCAATACAAGCTAAGGCCATGCAGAGGAGAATTGCTCCATGTGAAGTGCTGATCAGAATAAAATGATGACAAATCATTAGAAAAGGTTTAGTTGACGCTGACTTGTAGAGCGCTCAGAAAAAAAAAGGAAGAAAAAAATGTTGAGATATTTTCTAATTCACTCCCCAGGAATTTCCCTTCATGCAGCATCAGATTCATGACTAAGACTTCTTTCCCAAATTGTCTGTGCTGTACTGGAGTAAATGAAAACAATCTTGACTATTAGGGCAATAATTGTTTGCACCAGGGCTTTCTCGTTTTTTTTTTTTTTTTTCCTGGAACATGAAGATGATCAGATTATGAGTGGGAAAAAGATTATGTAAGTAAATAAAATATAAATACACATACTTCCAAAATATCCCCAGGTTCAGAATTGCTAACTGTTCCTCTTGAAGAATTGGAGAGGGTATTAAAAGAACTCACACATCTGCAGTGTGTCCAGTCTGCTGTTGGCAAAACCTCCTTCTGTTGCTCAGGGGATCTTGATTTCTTTTAGTGAACTTCATAACAAAGACCCTCAGGTGTCTGCTCCAGCCCCATATGACAGCAAGAATAGGCGTCCAATATTTATTATAGTTTATCTACCCTAACCTACATACTTTTAGTATTTCTGAAGACATTTCTGAACCCAAATAACTCATTTCATTGGGAATTCCTCATTGATAATAGAATTTATTTTCCTAAAAATGTCATTTTTGCTTAGGTTCTGGTAGTGTCTGATGACTTCATCTCTGATCAGGGCTGTGTGAGATGTTCTACAAATATGGACTAAATGGCATAACTAGAGCAAGTAGTTAAAAATAGTGGGCAAAGAAGATTTATTCTTCTGTATACTGTGTGGGAACGGAAGTACAGAGAAAAATCTCACAAGAGGGACACAGCCAGGAACTGAAACATGCCATCCAGGTCCATGTATGATTTTCTGAGAAGTCTAGGACATATCAAAAAAGGACACATGAACTGTAGGTGGCATCCAAATGTTTAGATCCAAACCAAAAGAAGGTGGGACAAGAATAAAGAGGCCTGAGGTACAAAAACCATCTGGTTTAATTATGAGCTAAAGAAAAAAAGAAAAAGTCTATGTTGGTATACTAAGTTAGGAGAGGCAGCTCAATTTATGTAAAACTATTTTTCAAAAATCCTTGTTTTGCATTTATCAAAACGAGAGTAGAGGAAGTTGCAATAACTGAAGCACCAAGATGTTGAAAATATTGTATCTGTTGGGCATGGTTGGGAGGAGCCATAGCATAAGTATGTATAACTGAAAGAATGTGCAAAATTTCATATAACCTAGATGGAAGAACTCAGAAAAACTTGGATGCTGAAGAAGACACTGTGGGAAGATGTTGATATCTTCCAGGCTTCCAGGTCATCCTGACCTCATCTTTTTTACATCCTTAAAATCTGATTCTCATTTAATGATATATAAGCATTTTATGCCTTTTGACCACAGTCCTGGTCTGGTGGGCAGATGGATGATCTTGCTTATGTGCATGCAGAACCTCAGACCAAAGTAGCCAGGTGGGTTGTGCTCATCACTGTGTGTTGGGTACCACATTCTGTGCTGCCAGGTGCCCTTGGGACATCTTTTTGTGTGTTTGTTCATGGCCTGCTCACCTGAAGATGATAGATGAAAAGGGTTTTTTTTTCCCCCAGGTGTTTTTAGACTTGCTGGTGCAAAATGCAGGTCCCATATTTATGCTACATCCTGGAGAGCAGGTTGTAGGCACATGCCTTCTTCCTTGCAAGCAGAATCAGACTACACAAGAGCAGCCTCTTACATAGGCATCAGCTCCTTAACTAACTAAATTGCATCTTAATATGTGAGGCCCTGGGCCAGGTTGCCCAGGGAAGCTGTGGCTGCCCCATGCCTGGAAGTGTTCAAGGCCAGGTTGGATGGGGTTTGGAGCAACCTTGTCTAGTGGAAGGTGTCCCTGCCTATGGCAGGGCATTGGAACTGGAAAATCTTTAGGTTTTTTCCTACCCAAACTATTCTATGACTTTATGATTCCATAAATACAGATCCTGCACTACCTGGAGTGTCATTTCCCCCAAACACAGACACTGTCACTGGGGCCAGACCTAGAAAACTAAGCAGTGGTGAAGTGTTCTCACAGGTCGCCTTGTTTTTTCTGAATTGCTTTGTATCAGCAAGCAAGTTTGTTGCCTGATTCTAAATATTTTCATGTGTCATTGAAGTAAAATCTGTGGTAGTGCTATCTTCAGACAAGAATCTTCAAATTCTTAGTATTTTGAGCACTTTATAGACCTCATTGGGTACATTAGTAAAGAAATTGAGATAGAGCCAGTAACAAGAAATCTGACAGTCACATCTGAGCTGAGGAAAAAGCATCTGGATTGATATGACTGAAATTCATTGGTCACCACTTGAGCAGACCCCCAGACGTTTTTTCTCATTGAAATCACCAGAACACTGAGTATGTGTTCAGTGTTTCAGACTTGTCAAAGTAGAGAGGCCCATGCTAAATCCCCTGCACTTCAAATGGAATTAAGGCTCTGTGCTTACTGAAAACGGACGCTTTGAACAGGATGTAATCTATAAGCCCTGGAGCAAATGATCAAAAAGTACATAAAGTATTCCCTCCTGGCTTGAGCTTCTCATTGAAAATCCCAGTGCCCTTTTCCTAATGAGGTCATCACCCACAGCACAGATTGCAAAGTCACATTTCTAACTGGGCTAGAGAAAATCCTTTTCCTCTGGGCATACCGTCCAGCACATCCAATGCACAATGGCGAGGCTCTTCCAAGAAGTTATCTCTCCAGTTATAAGACCCTTTGAAGAAAGGCAGTGCCCCTTCACCCTGACCAAGTATTCCAGAAGCCGCATTCCAGCAGCTGTCCATAGCATAAGCCAAATATTTATCTAGAGGCCTGAAGTTTGAAATACAGAGAAACAAAAAGGCATGCTGTTGTACTGACCTTTCCAAATTCCCAGTAAGCAAGCTATGTAAACCACAGAGATGATGTGCATTCACTCCACAACATGTTCAGTTACCACTCTGAACACAAGAAAAATTTGGTGTGCGAGTGAATAAGCAAACATAGTCATCTTCTAGGAAGGAGATGTGAAACTCTCAGAAGGGTCCTGTGTTCACCATGACACCAGATGCTGAAGGATATAACTTCTCAGTCCAAATGATCAGACAAATTTGGGGTATTCTCAGTTCTTTTTCCAGGATGGGCAAAACAACCAGGCTGTGGATGGCTCTTGGAAATTTTAGCCATCTTGGACTTTGGATATCCAGCCTGGGTTTGAAAATGAGCAGTAATAAGGGACTTGGATGGGCTTTTGGCATGGAAGGCTTCTGGGAGATAAAACTAGGTGTGAAAACACTTGGAGAACTCTAGCTACCTTGTCCCACACATTTCTCTCTGACTGCAGGAAATGGGGATTGTCAATGTAATCCTATAATTTATCTCCATGAATAATTCCCAATTCTGCCTCCCTGATCATCCAGAGTAAAGAAAAGCTAATTTATCTTTAGGAATGAGCCAACTCTATAACTTTTCACTCTCCATTTCAAACAGTCTTCCAGCACTGCCCAGGAAATCTTGCATGCACAGTCCCTTCCAGGACACTCCCATGTGCACCCAAAGACAGACACATGTCCTGGCCACCACAGTGTAAAACATCATCAGGGCTGCAGTATGGAGTTGATGAATTCAATCGCTTTTTCTGAGAAGACACAAGCACAAAGTATGAATATATAGCGCCAACAGCTATGCACTGGAAACAGAAATAAAATTCCCCATGGCCCCCGCCCTAAGGCTAGCCCTCTCTCCTTAGGACAAACACCTTTAGTAAAGTACTTGAGACTTTTGATGCCTGCTAAAGGCTTTAGAGATCAGGCAAATGCCCCTCTTAATCCTGAGACACTCTTTCAAAGACATTGGCATGATGAAGTTTGTGTGAGTTTGTTCCAATTGCTTCCCAAATTTCTATAGAGGAAAGCTAAAACTGTGGCTTGTCCTTATCCTTGGAGTGGGACATGGCTTTTATGCAATGTGATCATGTCTGCTTTGTCAGAAATTATGGGTTCATCAGAGTCAGCAATGGAAAAGGCAGCTAGGTCATGGTCCACCAAATGGTAGCTGAAGCATGCTTCATAAAATGCTGACATTTGAGCAGTTGGGTGAAACCATGTATTTCTAACTGAATAATGGCAGCAGGAGGAAGATCTGGGTAGAAATGTCTGTCTAGGAACATAAAGCATTTTTGTGCTACTCACAAATTGCACAAACTTTCAGCATCTGTTTATTATTCAATGCTGCCATGGAATCTTTCTGCACACAAGATGCTTGAGATAAGTTCATCCCAAGATGTGTGAGTCAAGGCAGCTGCAAAACAGTAATTTTCTCTCTCAGGAGGGCACGGTGAAAAAGGCCTTTGCAATGAATTATGCTCTTACTACAAAGAGAAAGGAATGCATGGAATGATTTAGCCAAGCTGTGTATAGCCCAAGGCTCTGAGCCAAGGAACGAGGGAAATAGTTAGATCCTTTTTATAGCTTAGCCCCACCCAGCTGGAAAGACACAAGGCAAAGTGGCTGAAATAGCACAGATGGAAAATGCCAAGAGTTGTAAAGAGCAAGAACTGGGAGCAGGGAGAGAATCTGAAACAGCACTTGTGAGGAGTTTTTCTTCCAAGAGAAGGCAAAAGGTGCTTGGAGTTGCCACAGCAAACAAGTATGGGCAAGTAGGCCCATAGATTAGGAGTCCCCAAGACAGAAGCCTGCAAGGACATGAAGCAGCAGCATGCACACATGCTTCAAAGTCTCTATTTCTGCAGAGACATGAAGGGAGATATGAAGCTGTCCTCACTGGTAGCTGATCTTTTTTGCAGTTAGTTTAACCCTTGGGAGAAGGAGGGACTTGTAAAGGACCTGGTGGGAAGTCATAGAAAAGGCTGTCATGATGCTTGTTCCTCATGGAGAGGCAGAAAAGGCAACACTGAACATGTTAATGGCCACCAGGGCCGTGACAAGAAGTTGTGTTAATACCTGTAGGACTGACAGGAGGTGTTTAGATTAAATACCAAATACTGTGGCTCTTTATAAGGATGCATTACCTAAAGGCTCGAGGTAGCGAAGAGCACATTAAGTCCAGGCTGCAGTTTTGGATGTTCATTTCATGGTCCAAAAACTTCAGGTTCTGCAGATCTCTGTGTTTCTCCCTGTTTTCCTTGAGCCTCTTTCTACCTACTGACCTCCCATAACCAACCCTTGCTCAATTTAGGGGATCTGTTGGTCCCTAACCATCAACAAGTTCCCAGACATGCTGCAGCCCCTTGGTGCCTAGGCTGCAGTATTTCTGTCCCACTTACCTGTTCTGCAGACAATGTGTGAGGGATCAGCACATTCACAGCTTGTAGCTGAAGCCCCAGAAGTATTGACTTGCTCCACGTGTTTCAGAAAACTTTTCCTGTAATCTAATCGCATAAACCCCTGCTTGGATGAAATTCCCAGCATCACTATTTAACTGAATGCATTTATTAGTGTACTTAAAATTCCTGTCTCACAACCTTTGTAATTAATAAACACCCAAAGAACATCTTTTACAAAGACTGAAAAAAAAGGGTTTGAGGACCAGGAATATGCTTTTTGTTCATTGCAATATGCATTTGAAAGGGGGTAGTTTTTTCTTTATGAGCAGGAACAAATTAGGAATGAAAAATACAGAAAAGTTGATGAAAAGGGAGAGCAAATAGCACAACAAATGTGTTCATGTGGTTGAAGCACTTGACTGGAGGTCAAAGGATCAGATTTTGATCCCAGCTCTGTCATGGAGTAGTCTTGGCTGAGATGCTGTAGCGGGTTCAGTTCGTAAACCAGGCAGAAACACCAATTAGAGTGTAGTGGTTTTGGTCCAAAATACTCATTACTTACTTATTTACCTTCTGTGAGATAAGATTTAGGAGAAAGCAAAACAGGCACAAAACTTAAAAGAATATAAAGAAGTTTATTTACAGACCTAAAAGAAAGAAAAAAAAAATCAGACCAAACCTTCAGAACACTTCTCCTTCCCCCACCTTTCTCCCTTCTCCCACTGGCAATGTAAAAAGACAGCCCTTGAGATTTTCAGTCAGTTTACCACTTCTATAATAACCTTGTTCAGTTCACTTAGGGAGAAGAGTCTCTTTTGCTCATGCTATGGAGACATCTCCACGAGAAGTTGTCTCATGGCTTCAGTTTCACAGCAAGACAACTGCCCGGGTTGGTTCTCTGCTCACATGTGAGAGTCCCTTCTCCCAACTTACAGCTTTCCCCACAACTGCTTTCTGGGGTCCAATCTTGAGCTACTGGGGTACCATTTTAAGGTTGAGCTGTTCAAAAACAAAAGCTCTCTTCACCCATCTCTGGGAGCATCTTCATCTCTAGGAATAGAGGCCCTCCCCCTTCCCTGGGAGCAAAAGGGTCCTCATCATCTTCATCTCTAGGACTATCTCTGAGAGCATCTCTAGGAACAGAAGTCTTCTCCTTCCGATTTGGAGCAAGAGTCCTCATCACTTCCATCTCTCCCTGTTCAAACTTCTCATCAAATTACAGCTGCTTCAGCATTTGCTTGTTTCAGCATAGGTACTTCTGCTCACAATTACCATTTGAACGCTCCAACCCCCCATGCTTTCATGAAATTACAGCGGGTACTCTGATATATCATAGTCCATCACCACCATAGCTTTACAACAGAATTTCAACTTCTAAGCATCTCCTCTTTCTCCTCCCTCAGGTTTTCAGATCTTCCTTCTTTACTGACTTCGGTGTCTCTATGGTGTTTTCTTCACTGTCCCTCTTCCTCAGACTCAGAAGAGGATTAATGTCTGCAGGCTTCATCTGTTCTGGAGAAACTTACAGCACTAAAAAAGGGTTAATCTCACCTGGCTCCGCAGCTGGAGTTCACTTATCACTGTTGGTCACATGATCTTTGCTGGGCATCGGGGCAGCAGTCTCAGACGAGCCCCAGCCGCATCAGGGGCTGCCTGCACAGAGCAGGGCTGGGGGGAAGCTGCAGATGGAACAGGGACTCACGGCTTGAGGAAGGCTGTGTCCTGGCCCAGCCTGGGCCGAGCAGGGCCCAGCCCGGGCCCTCTGGGCTGCACGGGCCCTGCTCAGTTACCTGTCCCAAGGCTGGAAGCAAGAGAGAGCTTTCCCGAGGTTTGCCCATTCTTAAATGTGGACCACAGAGGCGTGTCAAGCCTTTTAAGTGGCTTAAAAAATTGTCAATATTCAAACTAGCCAGTTGATAGGTTCTGTTAGGTCATAGAGGAAGCTATAAGCACCTCTTTGCAAAGGAATCACTTCCGCAGCTATGCTAACCCATGACAGATGCTTTGCCAGGTCTGGACTAAATACATTAGTAATTGTCTGTCATTGTTGTGATGGACGTGACAGACAGAACTGCTGCTCAACTACTGTCTAGACCTGAAGATACTACGTTCCTGCTAGTTGGCACCAAAATGTTCATATCTTCCAGCCAAGGCTTTGATTCAACTTTACATCAAAGCCCTAAAGATAAGGCTTAGGTTGGTACCTTCTGCTACCTGATTCTACAGAGAAGCTGATACGCTTTGCACAAGGGACAGCCAGGTGACAATGTTCATGTATGGATGGGTACTTCTTCACACAAGTGACCCAGGATCTCATTCTTGCTCCACTGGATATAAGGACGAGACTTGATTTGATACCCTAACATATTCAAGGCTTCTCTCACTCTTTCCTGGGACACAAGCTGTCAAGATCCTTACTGTCATGGGAAGGGAAATATTCTCTGAACAGAAATTTTGGGCAATAGAATTTAGCAGCAAGGATACAAAGCCTGGTGCTGAAGCAGGAGGGCCATGTCTTGGCTAGAGGTGCTTCAAGTATGTTTCCGTTTTCTGACCTAGCTAGTGAAAGGTCTTTGTTTCCCCAGCTGTCTTGGTTTGAAAGACAGGTGTCTGCTAAGGAAGGCAGGAGCCTCCCATGGAATGGCAGATGCAACCCCCTTCCCTCTGAGTTATTATAATTTTGAAAATCTAGGGGCTTTTAGGCAAAGATGTGGGAAATAGGAATAACAGTTCTTTACTATTATATATCTATATGTGTATAACCAGTCAAACAAACAACAATAACTATGGCAGTAACAGCAAACAATCACAAACCCAGTCCCAGCCTCTCTTGGCTGTCAGGCCCTTTCCCCTTGGATGCAGTTCTGCTTGCAGCCGGCAGGGGCGCTGGCGGCTCCCGGTTAGCAGGGCAGGTGCGATTGTTTCCCCACGGCCGCAGGAGGCGCTCCGGAGCAAGCTCGGGGAGCACATGGCACTGGTGGCCTGGGGTCCCAGGGAAGGATGGAACAAAGGCTTCACAAACCCCTGGACAGCTGGCCCCAGTGTCCGGCTGGACCTTGGGGAGCAGCAGGCTGGAACGGCAGGCTGGAGCAGCAGGGCCGAGCACAAATCCTGGGTGGCAGATGAGATGTATCCAAACAGAATCCCCCCCCCGGAGATCTGGGCAGGCAGGTCGAGCACGGCTACAATGTAGCGAAGGCTCGAAGCAGCAGCGGGGCAGGGCAGCCACAGCCCGGCTCTGAGCGTGGCAGGGAAGGTAGGCTTTGGGATCCCAGGGTTTCTCTCTAGCAGAAGGAAAAAGCGGACCAAGCAAGCACCCTCCCTCGCTGTCCAAGCAAGCACCCTCCCTCGCTGTCCGAAACACTGGAGACTGACTGCCCCAGGTGAAACAAAAAGGGCAGCCGGGTCCTTTGTTTTTCTTAAGTACTCGGCCATTTGTTCCCCTAGCAACATGTATGGGGGAAAATTCCTTTAACAGAAAAAAAAAAAAAAACTAACAAAAACCCAGGAGAGCTTCTAAAAAATCCCAACACCCAGCTTTGGATATCTCTTCTCTGTCTGAAGGAAGGCAGCACCTTGCACCCTGCAGACCTGAGGATTTCATCATGTGGCAAGGGGCAAAAAAGCCATATTCTACAACAGTCACCAAATTCTTTTAAAAGTAGAAGTCCTCATAAGTACACACCTGCCCAGATCCTATTGATTTCCATAGTATTTCGGTGCCCTTATGCCTCTTAAACCTTGTCTTGGTTTTGAAAGACAGGTGTCTGCTAAGGAAGGCAGAAGCCTCCCTTGAAGTGGCAGATGCAACCCCTTTCCCTCTGAGTTATTATAATTTTGAAATCAAGGGCTTTTAGGCAAAGATGTGGGAAATAGGAATAACAGTTCTTAACTATTATATATATAACCAGTCAAACAAACAACAATAACTATGGCAGTAACAGCAAACAATCACAAACCCAGTCCCAGCCTCTCTTGGCTGTCAGGCCCTTTCCCCTTGGATGCAGTTCTGCTTGCAGCCGGCAGGGGCGCTGGCGGCTCCCGGTTAGCAGGGCAGGTGCGATGGTTTCCCCGCGGCCGCAGGAGGCGCTCCGGAGCAAGCTCGGGGAGCACATGGCACTGGTGGCCTGGGGTCCCAGGGAAGGATGGAACAAAGGCTTCACAAACCCCCGGACAGCTGGCCCCAGTGTCCGGCTGGACCTTGGGGAGCAGCAGGCTGGAACGGCAGGCTGGAGCAGCAGGGCCGAGCACAAATCCTGGGTGGCAGATGAGATGTATCCAAACAGAATCCCCCCCCCGGAGATCTGGGCAGGCAGGTCGAGCACGGCTACAATGTAGCGAAGGCTCAAAGCAGCAGCAGGGCAGGGCAGCCACAGCCCAGCCTCCAGCGGGGCAGGGAAGGTGGGCTGGGGATCCTCGGATCTTTCTCCGCAGAAAGAAAAGCGGACGAAAAGAACCAGCAGCTTCTCTCTCCGAACTCTGAGACCAAACTGACCCCACACCCAGGGGAAACAAAAGGGTGGCCAGGCCCACCCCACCTTTAATGCGTAGCTCTTTGTTTTCCTTAAGTATCCAGCCTTCAGCGATTTGTTCCCTTAGCAACATGTATGGGGGGGGGGGGGGGGAAATTCCTTTAACAGAAAAAAAAAACCTAGGCCCAAACTAAAACCCCAACAAACCTACTCAGCATGTCAGCTGTAAAGTGGAGATGTATCAAATGCCTTCTTTTTCTGGTGTACATGGGATGCTCTTTGGGAAAAATAAATCTCTTACCAAATGTTTACTCAGTAGCAGCTGCTGGAGTACAACCTGCATCTGTTGGTAATGCAGCTGATGACTGAGAGAAACCCTGTTGAGAAAGACTAGAGGGTAGTGGTGGATGAAAGGCTGGTGATTACACAGCAATGTGTGATTGAAGACCAAACAGCCGACATAACAGTCAACCATACCCTGGGCTGGAACACCAGAAGTGTGACCAGCAACTCGAGGGATGGGATTCTGCCCCTCTGCACTGCTCAGATGAGATGCCACCTGCAGAGCTGCCTCCAGCCCTGTGGTTCCCAACATTAGAAGGGCATGGAGCTGCTGGAGTGAATTCAGAGGAGGCCACGGAGATGCTTTGAGGGCTGGAGCTCCTCTGCTCTGGAGACAGGCTGGAAAAGCTCTGTGTGTTCAGCCTAGAGAAGAGGAGGTTCCAGGGAGACTTCAGAGCCCCTGTCAGTGCCTAAAGGGGGCTTATAAGAAAGATGGAGGCAAACTTTGGTCTGTTGAAATAAAGCAAGGGGTATTGATTTTAAATCAAAAGGAGGTAGATTTAGACTAGACATAAGGAAAATGTTTTTTACTGTGAGGGTGATAAAATACTGGCACAGATTGCCCAGTGAGGTGGCAAATGCCCCATCCCTGGAAATATTCAAGGCCAGATAGGACAAGGCTCTGGACAAACTGGTCTAGTGGAAGGTGTCCCTGACCATGGCAGGGCATTGGATTAGATGACCTTTAAAGGTCACTTCCCACCAAACAATTCTGTAATTCTATGATGTTGTCAGGAGTCTGTATGCAAATGCCACAAGCCCTTAGAGAGCTGTCAGAACAATCAGAGGTGTTTCGTGAAGGACTTAGCTGTGTAAGTCCCCTGTCTGTCATGTCCTCCCTTCAGATTTTGAGAAGTATTTTTGCCCTGAGAGCTTTCTGGATGTAGGTTTTGGGTCCTCACTTGCCTTGAAGTTTTCACTGTGTTTGAGGTTCTGCAGTCAGTAGCAGGAGAAGTTTTTTTCCTAAAAGCAACTTTCACACACACCGTGATAAGCCTTTTGGGTGAGCCGTCACTAACACTCTCAGACCACAGAAAAATATCATCATTTGGTGGTTCCAGAGATGACTGGAAGATACAAAAGGAGAAATGGTGGAGCTGGGGGAGATCCCAGAGGACAGAGAGTAGCCTGTTCCCACACAAGGACTGGAGGGTGTGATGCCAATCCCTGTCATTTGCACATGGTAAACCAGGGGCACGTTAACAGAAGTCAACAACATGAATTAAACTGGATGGTTGGGAGAAGGGCCGTTTCCAGAGATGGCATCAGTAATAGATGAGGTCCTAATGGGACCAATACGTAGAGAACTTTGAAGACTAAAAATCCCATATCAGTGTTCCAAGCACTGGGGTAGAGAACAAAAATCCACCACAATCATAACTGAAACACTGGTCATCATCTATAGAAATGAAAGCTGATGAGGCAGCAGTTCCCTTGGTCAGAGCTGTTTCTTATTTGAAATGGTCCCATATAGAGAAATTTTGAACCAGAAATGCAGGGAAGCCAAGAGGGAATGAGACATTAAGCCACCACAAGGGATAAAAGGGAGTATATTTCAACATGTAAACTGCCAGAAATCTCCCGGGTAGCAGAGATGAATATTCACTCAGAGCAAGAGGACAATGGCCAGTGATGACACAGAGTAAGAGAGATTGAAGCTGAATTAGTTTTGCTGTCTGCTCTAGGTTTTATCTGCAAGTGGAGTGAAAGGTCAAGGAATAGGCATTTCCTGGCTGAATCCTCATTGTTCAGCCACTGCTGGTTTCATTTTAGTGCAGAATTGGTATTAATTATTTGCAGAGCATCACAGATGTATCATAGACCTGCAGGAAGCAAGGCATGGGATCAAAACTCAGGAAACTGGCATCCAACTCCTTCCTGCACTGTCCCTACTCACAAAGCTTTTGGCCAGATTGCTTAACTGGCTCTGAGACTTTGCTCCCCTCTGAGGCTTTGCTCCCCTGCAACAAAGAAAAAAACCTGCCCTGGTCTCTCTAGCTTGCTGAGATATAAGTTCCTCATGCCAACATTACTGAAGGGGTGCCTTGAGTTCCCCCAGGTCTCCCACCTTCCTGGGAAGTAGTTGATTTTGCAAGAGCTCAACATGCTGAAAGAAAGCAAAGGTTTGGGTCATTGAGCAAGTGATTCTGTTGACTAGAAAGTGACTGTAGACCTTTCCAAGCTCTTTTACAAGCAGGTTAAGAGCATAAGGATGACTGTGTTGAATCAGGCCAGGTCTGTTCCCTTTCCCCATCCCTTCTGGGGTGGAAGGGTGGGAAAGAAGCATACAAACAACACCAGTGGGTAGTGATACTGCCCCAATAACTCCTCTGTGCCTACAGAGTTGTGGCTTAGGGGCTTGTGAAGCTCTAGATTATACTTCTGTATATGAATATGAATATCAGGATCCTCTTATGAATATTTCTTCCCTTAAACAGGGGTCTTTAGGATCTGTATAAATGCTCAGTATTCATAATACCTGCTGACAAGGATGTCTATAACTGGACTCCAGACTTTGTGAAAAGTCAGATTCTTGACTCTTTATAAGCCTACTGGCCAATAAAATCATTTGATGACCCTAATTCTGCCATTACTAAAAACAATGTGCAATTATTCTCTATGACCTGGAGTACCTGTCTTGTAGAGATATTTATTGTGTCTGTCTCATGTAAACTTTTATGAGGGTGGACAGTCATAGTGTGTTCATACAAGTCTGAAAATAACATTCTTCATTCCGATCCTTTGAAATCTTTTCTAATTCTGCTATATCTTTGACAAGGAGTAAAGCTCAGAGAGCAAAAGACTTGTGTACTCCGTGGTTTCTTAACTGACATCATCCTGTAGTTCTCTATCCCTTCCCAAGTAATGACTTCCCCATAATAGCTTTTCCTGAATGTTTTTCCTGAGTATTCAATTGACATTTTCATAGAACTCATTTTGTATGACCCCAACATTTCTTTACTGAGTCCTAAAGGGTGTTTCAGAGACACCTTCTCTTTGAGGAGAAAAGGGTTGTTTATGTTAATCTACACAACATAGTCTTTACTGCCTTTTTTCTTTTATCCCTCAGCCACTCCTTTTACAGAATTTGGTGTGTAATGGAATACAACTCATGTGTTTGTCAGTTTCCTTTAGTTACTAGAAATACCAGCTTGTGTGATACCTGCCAGTCCCTTTACTGCATTTTCCTGCCTCTGGCATTGGTCAGCAGTGACTGTTTGGAGTAGGGGAGTGTGAACAAACTCCTCTCTGCTGGCAACATCTGGCTTGGTGGAGCAGGTACCGGAACAAGGGCAATTCCACAGCAAAGTAACAAACTGAAGCACTTTTTAATCATGCTTTTCTGTCCTGCCCAGGACTTAACTATAGAATCAGAGAAAGGTTTGGATTGCAAGTGACCTTAAAAATCATCTTGTTCCAATTCTCCCTGCCATGGGCAGGGACACCTTCACTAGACCATGTTGCTCCAAGCCCCATCCAACTTGGCCTTGAACCCTTCCAGGGATGGGGGAGCCACAATTTCTCTGGACAATCAATCTATTCTTATCATTCATTAGAAGAAATTTCATCTCCTTTATTACCACAATAAACAACAGCCTTCCAGGCGAGTAACACAGAAAGCCCTTACTGGCAGGCAGGAAGGTAGATAATTTCTTAATTGCATCTTTGGAAAGAGTTCAGTTATAACCATTTCCCAAGTGTGGAAATAAACACTTTGCGTGGGTTGCTCCAGCATTTAAGGACCTCCTACCAGGTCTGACTTACAGACCAAGAAAACAGTCTTCCTGCTAAGTAGGATTAAAACAAAAGAAGTATCTTGTTTTAGTCTTCCTAAATGTCTCAAAAGTCACAGAAAAGCAAACAAGAAAAAGAAACAAAAAATCACCCAGTCATATAAAGCTATGCCTCTTCTCATCCATGCTCCTATGTGGAACAGCTGGGAGCAGCTTGTTAAGAGACACCAACTTATAGTCAGCCTAATCTCCTTCACAAAGAGTGAACAACAGGTAAAAACATGAGTGCTTCTGACAACAGACCCCATGTTAATAGACAGCAAACAAGGGCAACACTGGAAAAGAAATCTGTTTCCCCCTCTGTTCTTCATAAAATCCTCTACTACCTAAACAGAGCTGGTAAAGCTTGTTCAAGCTATCTTGACAGGTTGATTGTTAGTCTTTTTCTAGCTAAAGGGTCTAAAGCAAAAAATAATCATTTCGGGGGGTTGACCTGAAGCTTATTTCCAGGTATCCAGGGAAATTTATCATTCCCATCATCTCTTTGGTGTATATGGTACGGATAGCTCCCTTCCAGCTGAGTTTGGGAGCAATAACCTTTATTCACCATAATCACAGGAACCACTTCATCAGTATGAAGCTTGACTTGAATTACCTTAAACTGACCAATTGCAGTCATGTCAAGGGTCTGATAACATTTTTATGCACCAGAGCTACTCTTTGAACTTTGTGGAGTAGCAGTCACCCCAGAGCAGTGGCATGGGTTGTGTTAGGACTTGGGGAGCACTGACCCACCCATCCCCTCAAAAGCCTTCTCATGAACCTCAGTAGATACCAGGGCATGACTGTCCCCATCCTAATAGGAAGTTTAATAGACAGTTGGATTATTTGAGATATACAAGCCAAGGAAAGCAAAGCTTTTGCTGTGGGAGGACTGTTTCAGAGTAGCTGGAGGTCATATCAGAGGTGAGGAATGTAAACCAACCCAAATCTGCCTTCTGGATGACTAATCAGGCTGAGCCACAACTGAAGATCAGATGGTGTCTCATCTGCAGCCAGACTCTGCTATCACACACCACTGGTGCTAAAAATTAATAGTGTGATAATCACCTCTCCAGAGGAGAAACCATCAACAGTGTAAAAGGTCCATCTCACTGTTTGAAATGCCAGGAGTACTACAAACACAAGAAGTTATAAAGTGCAGTTTCCTAATGAGCTGCAGCTCTTGGTTGGTTCCTTCGGTGCCTGTAAAGCTGGTGAGCTCTAACTCACATTTTTCTTGCTGTTGTGATGCCATGGTGATTTTTTACCTTTTCTTTTATATACCTTTTATATACCCTTTTATATAGCTTTTATGTATCCTCAGTGCTTTTAGCATGCATACTTGTAATTCCTGAAGTCCGATAACTTAGCATAGTCCTAATATTCCGTTAAGCTAGGAGATCAAACATCCTGGAGGCCTCACAGTTGGGGCCAGAAAGCCCCATGCTATCCTGAGAAACCAAGGTCCTCTCTAGAACACATCCTGTAAACCAAGATAGGCCCATCCAGGGGGGATTTCCTCTGGATGGGGGGATATCATGCAATTCATTTAAGCTTCTCATTGGGGAATCTTTGATAGATATGCTAATTTGCAAGGTCTATAAATTGTATACACGATC